>NC_140180.1:78065686-78074550 GCF_963971535.1 Notolepis coatsorum | reverse complement strand
AAGAGTGGGGCCTTCGCGTTACACAACGCCGGCAGTTTAACACGATGTAGGCTTTGTTCCTCATTAAAATATACAGGAGCTGCTCTCTGAGACGCACGACAAAGAGGGACTACGTGACTTTCTCCGCCGGTGCCGCTGCCGCCGCTGCGGAAAAAAAAGACATGACAACCGACACCATACTGGCACTTCCCAACCACCCCTTGAACGAGTTCAAACCCTGCTCCTCATCCCTAGACACGCTTTAGCCCAACACCGGTCAAAACCACCAACCCCCACCCCTCCTCCCCTATCTCCGAGAGCCGAGAATTTCATGTCCAAACAGTTATTATCTCCAGAGACTTGAGTATCATATCTTGAACCGCCTGGTAAGCTGGAACGGCATGAAACGACAGAGCGGGTTGAATGTAGAGCGGGCTTCTGGAGCAGGTGTTGAAAGTCAATGAGGGAAACAAAGGGAAGCAAAGCGGACAGCGCTGCCGGTGATGTGGATGTGTGTTTGTGATGCGTGTGAATAATAATAATAATGTGTGAGGACGGGCGTCTCAGCGGCGGCCTCGGAATACGACACCTCGGGGGTAATTCCGGGTCATCTGGGCTTTTCACGTCGGCGCTGAGCCCCTCGCGTGAAAGTCAAATCGGAGACAGCGAGAGATCGGATGACACACATCGCTGGTTTTCTCTCTCGCTTATCTCCCTCCCTCGTTTTCCCAAATGCACATGTAGGGCTGGGAAATGTCTCAAATATACATCAGTGTCTAACGTTGTTATAGTGTTGTTGGTGTTTTTCGATGCAAATCGGGTTTATGACGGGTGATGTCAATGAGTAACACTCGGACAGAAAGTTAGTTATTCACTCACTCAGTTAGCCACTCCGCCCCTAATGGAGGCTCACAGGTAACGCACTGCTGTGTGTCCTTGTGGACATCATGAATTGTGATTTCAATTGTATTATCTAAATCAATAATAAAAAAGTGAATTACACAATTAGGCTCAATAAGTCCAATTTCTCACCTAATAATGTCTTAAATATTCTATTTTGTCGTCTATTGTATCGTGGGATTTTATTTCGATGTTGTGAATCGTGAGTAATAATGAATAATAAATAATAAAGAGGTAAATAATAAAGAGGAGGCAATTAGAAGAAGTCAGATTTCTCACAAAAGGGATTTCTGACATGAGAGAATATTAATGGGAAATGTCGTTTTCATTTCGATATGCTCATCACATGTCCCGTTACCCTGCCGTCCAGCATGACAAACGTTGTGACCGAAATCACTATAGATAGAATTATAAATTCTTTATCCATATTTCATTAGTAACGTAGCCTTATCATTTCCTCCCTGTAGAGACAACTAGAGTAAATTGTACAACAAATACAACCATTCTCTGGTCATCATATGTGCCACTACGCTGTTAACACTCTGTGATGTGTTGTCAGTTGTGGCATAACATCATAGTCTTATTATTATTGCAAAATTGTCATATACAATGAAAACACTTTTTCTCTATCCAACCAAACGTCCGTTCTCTTCTCTGTCTCCGCACACTCTGCCACACGCTCCTCTCACTCTCTCCTGAGCTCAATCAAAACACCTGGTAACCCAGTCCCATCAACCTTGACCTTCCTCCCGATTGGCCAAGCCACAATTTACATAGACAGGAGTTCTAAATATTACCCATACACGAAATAACAGGTAATATGTATAACATATTACCCATAGGTAAATTAAAATACAATACAGAATAATAACATATAATTATAATTACCAAAGACAACAACTTGGTTAATATTAACGGGATAACCACTGGGTTAATATTACCAGGGTTAAACCATAAAAAAATCATTCATGCGCGGTTAGGTGGCCGAGCGGAGATTGCGTTCGTCACCAGCCCCGGAGCTGTGAGCTCGATTCGCCTGTTCGAATCCAGCTCACAGCTCCGGGGTTGTCACCAGCTTGGCTGGCCGTCTGCACTGATACAATTGGCTGTATCAGAGGGTGGGAGAAGCTGGCGGGGTGGGTCCGGGTCGTTGTAAACAGCGACTCCTACAGTTCGGTCGGGGCGCCTGCTAAGCGCGGATTGGACGTGAGGGGGATAGTGTGGTCCTCCCACACGCTACGCCCTCTCAATGAGAATCCGCGCTGCCAGGTGAAAAGAAGCGGTGATTGGCTGGACGTGTGTCGGAGGAAGCACGTGGTAGCCTCCACTCTCCCAGATGATCTGACTGTGGGGGGTAAGTGCGCAGCGATCAGGAAGGGACTGGGAATTGGCATACGACTAACATTGGGATGGGAGAAAATCTGAGGAAAATGGAGGGGGAAAAAGACCAAAAAAAATTAAAATAAAAATCATTCATGATCATTGAGAAAAGTAGTTTGTGTGATTTATTTCATACGCATCGATGAACATCAATTGGATTATCTAACATAACCAGATATCATTATTGAGAAAAAAGAATAAAAGCCTTTCTGAACGTGTGTGATTTTTGCTCTCTCCAAACTCCACTCAGACACAAGCAGACTCCACTCAGACACAAGCAGACTCCACTCAGACACAAGCAGACACAGAACACTCAGACACAAGCAGACACAGAACACTCAGACACAAGCAGACACAGAACACCCAGACACAAGCAGACACAGAACACCCAGACACAAGCAGACACAGAACACTCAGACACAAGCAGACACAGAACACTCAGACACAAGCAGACACAGAACACTCAGACACAAGCAGACACAGAACACTCAGACACAAGCAGACACAGAACACTCAGACACAAGCAGACACAGAACACTCAGACACAAGCAGACACAGAACACTCAGACACAAGCAGACACAGAACACTCAGACACAAGCAGAGACAGAACACGTCTACCCCACTTCTGGGCCGCGGCTACTCCGTCTCAGCGCGGCTCAGGGGGAACAGTAGCTACTCCGTCTCAGCGCGGCTCAGGGGGAACAGTAGCTACTCCGTCTCAGCGCGGCTCAGGGGGAACAGTAGCTACTCCGTCTCAGCGCGGCTCAGGGGGAACAGTAGCTACTCCGTCTCAGCGCGGCTCAGGGGGAACAGTAGCTACTCCGTCTCAGCGCGGCTCAGGGGGAACAGTAGCTACTCCGTCTCAGCACAGCTCAGGGGGAACAGTAGCTACTCCGTCTCAGCGCGGCTCAGGGGGAACAGTAGCTACTCCGTCTCAGCGCGGCTCAGGGGGAACAGTAGCTACTCCGTCTCAGCGCGGCTCAGGGGGAACAGTAGCTACTCCGTCTCAGCGCGGCTCAGGGGGAACAGTAGCTACTCCGTCTCAGCGCGGCTCAGGGGGAACAGTAGCTACTCCGTCTCAGCGCGGCTCAGGGGGAACAGTAGCGGCTACTCCGTCTCAGCGCAGCTCAGGGGGAACAGTAGCGGCTACTCCGTCTCAGCGCAGCTCAGGGGGAACAGTAGCGGATGATTTACATTGATTGCTATCGGCAATTCTCCATCTCCGCTGCTCCGGCAGCGAAAGGCAAAAATCAAGGCCCCTCCAACATCCGTCAAAGCAACAGCTGCCAGGCTGCAGCCCAAGAGGACAGTGTCTCTGTTGCTGTTGTTTTCTCAATGACAAATAACTGTCATGTCCTCCTTATAACCAGTCCAGAGAGAGAGCGGGAGGGATGGAGGGAGGGAGGGAGGGTATCCTTCAGCCTATTTTTGTGTCCTGGGACATGTGTGGAAATAACACAGGGTGTGTCGTTATTACTTATAGGTCACAGGTGTGTCGGAACACAACACAACGTGTTGACTTTGACTTTATTAACTCGGAAAACACTTATTTTTACACGTTGATTGTCGTGTTTTATTCTCTGCACTGCTTTTATTCTGTAAATTTTATGCTAATTTTATGTCTATTTTTTTACTACTGTGATTCTTGTATGAAGGGTGCTATACAAATACAGTTTATTATTGTTATTATTTGGACGAGACAAAGAACAAAGGACGGACAAAGGACAGAGTAAAAATGTCATACAGTATGTCTACTTATATATCAACAAAATCCCAAGGAATATGTGTCACTGTATATTATATATACACCTGCCCCAAGTATATATGTCCATTTACTTCCTGGGTTATGTCGAGGAAACTATAAAAGAAGGAAGGGTCATCATGTCAGAATACCAGCGTTCTATGCTCTGCTTGGTGCCAGACTTTTGAAGCGTGCACTGTAAAAAAGAAAAAAGTTTTTTCACAGGAAATTCACTGTATTATTTTACAGATTACCTTTGTTTTTCTACTTTAAGTGTAAATACCATAAAAATACAGTAAATTACCTTTTATCAAAATATTAACCATTAAATAAAGGTTGTAATATGTAAATGTATTTGATTTTACTGTAATTTGACAGTAAGTATTTGGAAACCGTTGCTGCCAGACATTTACAGTTTTCTTGCAGCTTTTTTTCTTACAGTTATTCAAATTCAAAATATACCAGCCATCTGAGGAAATATACATCAACCAATATATCAAATGTTAGCTAATTAACAATGCAACAAATTGCTTAGATGACATAAACGGTTAATTCAATTCAATGTCAGTCTAACTGAAAGTTGGCACCAATGTGATGACCCTTCCTTATTTTATAGTTTCCTTGGGTTATGTCAACCCAGCATGCGTTCTGTCCAATAGTTACTCAGCAGATTGTTTAAAAACAACCCAAATAGTTTATTTTAATTTAAAAAAAAATGTACATGTAAAAACTGTCAATAGTAACCCACGCGTCTTTAGATAAAGACAACACATCATGTATTATTTCAACCCATCTCTTTTCAGAGTGTACTGTAGGGCTGGGTGATTCATTGAGTTTCAATTTAAATTATCTTTTTGTCTTCCCACGATCATAAAGACAAGATAATCCAGATACAATTATGATTGTCGCATGCCGTGTTGCTCTCATTTAGTCTTGTGTTGTAAACACAGCGCACCCTTCCTTCACCCCCGAAGCCCAAACAATAGTTTCAGCTCGTGTTGAGAGGGAGGAGGGAGGAGCACATTTCTCTACTTATTTTGAAACGTCTTTGGTAACTTGTAGAAGATGACAAAAAAGGAGCCTTCGGTCAAGGAGAAAGGTAAAACTAAATCAGTTGTCAGCATACAATGTTCTCAAATTAGTAATCGTGTTTAATAGCAGCCCTAGTGCACTGTGAGGAGTCGGTCACAGTAAAACACAACATCCCCAGAGCCTGATTGACACGAGCCACCGGGTCTGAAATAGCAGCTTAACTTGCTCCATCCCCATCTCCCTCCATCCTCACATTTATATTCTAGCTGAGGTTCTCTGTTCTGGGGCAGTGATTCCCCCCAGAGGGGGCGGTGGTGGCGGTGGTGGTGATGATGTGGAAAGAAACACAGAAATAAAACTCCTGAGGAAACACCCTCTGTTTCTGTCTGCTGAGGAAGCACCCTCTGTTTCTGTCTCCTGAGGAAGCACCATCTGTTTCTGTCTCCTGAGGAAGCACCATCTGTTTCTGTCTCCTGAGGAAGCACCCTCTGTTTCTGTCTCCTGAGGAAGCACCCTCTGTTTCTGTCTCCTGAGGAAGCACCCTCTGTTTCTGTCTCCTGAGGAAGCACCCTCTGTTTCTGTCTGCTGAGGAAGCACCCTCTGTTTCTGTCTCCTGAGGAAACACCATCTGTCTCTGTCTCCTGAGGAAACACCATCTGTCTCCAGCCTCCTGATGAAACGCCCTCTGTTTCTGTCTCCAGCCTGAAGAAACACTCTCTGTCTCTGTCTCCTGCCTCCTGAAGAAACACCCTCTGTCTCTGTCTCCAGCCTCCTGAAGAAACACCATCTGTCTCTGTCTCCAGCCTCCTGAAGAAACACCCTCTGTCTCTGTCTCCAGCCTCCTGAAGAAACACCCTCTGTCTCTGTCTCCAGCCTCCTGAAGAAACACCCTCTGTCTCTGTCTCCAGCCTCCTGAAGAAACACCCTCTGTTTCTGTCTCCAGCCTCCTGTCTCTGTCTCCAGCCTCCTGAAGAAACACCCTCTGTCTCTGTCTCCAGCCTCCTGAAGAAACACCCTCTGTTTCTGTCTCCAGCTTCCTGTCTCTGTCTCCAGCCTCCTGAAGAAACACCCTCTGTCTCTGTCTCCAGCCTCCTGTCTCTGTCTCCAGCCTCCTGAAGAAACACCCTCTGTTTCTGTCTCCAGCCTCCTGTCTCTGTCTCCAGCCTGAAGAAACACCCTCTGTCTCTGTCTCCAGCCTCCTGTCTCTGTCTCCAGCCTCCTGAAGAAACACCCTCTGTCTCTGTCTCCAGCCTCCTGAAGAAACACCCTCTGTTTCTGTCTCCAGCCTCCTGTCTCTGTCTCCAGCCTCCTGAAGAAACACCCTCTGTTTCTGTCTCCAGCCTCCTGTCTCTGTCTCCAGCCTCCTGAAGAAACACCCTCTGTCTCTGTCTCCAGCCTCCTGAAGAAACACCCTCTGTTTCTGTCTCCAGCCTCCTGTCTCTGTCTCCAGCCTCCTGAAGAAACACCCTCTGTCTCTGTCTCCAGCCTCCTGTCTCTGTCTCCAGCCTCCTGAAGAAACACCCTCTGTTTCTGTCTCCAGCCTCCTGTCTCTGTCTCCAGCCTGAAGAAACACCCTCTGTCTCTGTCTCCAGCCTCCTGTCTCTGTCTCCAGCCTCCTGAAGAAACACCCTCTGTCTCTGTCTCCAGCCTCCTGAAGAAACACCCTCTGTTTCTGTCTCCAGCCTCCTGTCTCTGTCTCCAGCCTCCTGAAGAAACACCCTCTGTTTCTGTCTCCAGCCTCCTGTCTCTGTCTCCAGCCTGAAGAAACACCCTCTGTCTCTGTCTCCAGCCTCCTGAAGAAACACCCTCTGTCTCTGTCTCCAGCCTCCTGTCTCTGTCTCCAGCCTCCTGAAGAAACACCCTCTGTCTCTGTCTCCAGCCTCCTGAAGAAACACCCTCTGTCTCTGTCTCCAGCCTCCTGAAGAAACACCATCTGTCTCTGTCTCCAGCCTCCTGAAGAAACACCCTCTGTTTCTGTCTCCAGCTTCCCGGGGCGAGACTCGTTTTTAAGAAAGTATTTTTAAGAACACAGTCCCACCCTCTTTTTCCCTGTGGTTATTAATACATATATTTATGCCTCTAACTCGACGGTGTGATGCTGTAGCGCTGGATGCTCTGCCATGAATAATACATTAAATGCATCATGAAGCCCTGTCTTCTGGTAGCTATTGTGTATGTGTGTGTATGCAAGTAAGTATGATCGTGTGTCTGTCTGTGTGTGTGTGTGTGTGTGTGTGTGTGTGTGTGTGTGTGTGTGTGTGTGTGTGTGTGTGTGTGTGTGTGTGTGTGTGTGTGTGTGTGTGTGTGTGTGTGTGTGTGTGCGTGTGCAAGTAAGTGTGATTGTGTGTGTGTGTGTGTGTGTGTGTGTGTGTGTGTGTGTGTGTGTGTGTGTGTGTGTGTGTGTGTGTGTGTGTGTGTGTGTGTGTGTGTTTGTGTGCACATGGATCTCACAATGCAATTTTTAACACTTTCCCACAAGTCTGGTAGCTATTGTGTATGTGTGTGTATGCAAGTAAGTATGATCGTGTGTCTGTCTGTGTGTGTGTGTGTGTGTGTGTGTGTGTGTGTGTGTGTGTGTGTGTGTGTGTGTGTGTGTGTGTGTGTGTGTGTGTGTGTGTGTGTGTGTGTGTGTGCGTGTGCAAGTAAGTGTGATTGTGTGTGTGTGTGTGTGTGTGTGTGTGTGTGTGTGTGTGTGTGTGTGTGTGTGTGTGTGTGTGTGTGTGTGTGTGTGTGTGTGTGTGTGTGTGTTTGTGTGCACATGGATCACACAATGCAATTTTTAACACTTTCCCACAAGTCAGCTGTGCATTGAGAGCTCCTGGATGAAAAGCCTGCGCTGACGAAGAGACCGTGAGTCATCTCAGATCTGAGGGTTTCTTTCGTTTAGACTGAGAGGAAGAAAAACGATGTACATCAAATAAGATCATTGAACAAAAATTATTCCTGCAAGGCCATTTTCACTGCTTCGTCTGAAGGCAAGGCCATTTTCACTGCTTCAAAGGCAGGGCCATTTCACTGCTTTGTCTAAAGGCAGGGTCATTTCCACTCCTTTGTCTAAAGGCAGGGTCATTTTCACTGCTTTGTCTAAAGGCAAGGCCATTTTCAAGAGCATCCCTTAAGAAATGTTTAGAGGTATCAAGACAGATAATAATTACTGTATAAAGTACCCACAGTAAACCTGGATACAAACTTGAACCGTACATCCAACTGGGGCTGTCCCCTCTTAATCGATTAGTTGATTAATCAATTGGTTTGGTCAACCAAGACTTTGTAGTTGAGTAACCGTTTTGTTGTTGTTGTTGTTGCTTCTTATTTTTTTGTTTTTGAGTTATTTCCTGAAAAATTATAAGCAGCATGTGGGAAACGTGATTAGTTGACTAAAGTAGGGATGTCCCGATCCGATCACGTGATCGGAATCGGCGTCGATCACGTGCTTTTCAGAGTATCGGGGATCGGGAAAAAATTATAATAAAAATCGGCAGTCAAAAAAAGAAAATTTTTATTCAACAAACATGACCATGTCCACGTCTTAAACTCATACAGAGGCCTTAGTTTTGGTTTTAAATTACATATAATATATCATCATTAATGTATTTATTGTCACACAGAGCAGAATAATTTTCCACAACAAACACATTCCCCTTTAATTTTCACCGTTGCAACAAACACCCCTTTAATTTAGACGCTACACGCTACACGCGGCTCGACCACAACAACAACAACACGTCGCTCCCGAAACACGGTTAATATCCACTGACTTGAGCAGCTAGACTTAATGTCAGAGGTTTGGAACTAAGCATTTAAAAATAGAAAGTCAAGCCAGTTGCAATG
>NC_140180.1:78048186-78060686 GCF_963971535.1 Notolepis coatsorum | reverse complement strand
CAGTTGTTCGGGTGGCTCGAGTCCTTAATAATTCTCTTAGCCTTCCCCTTGCAACGCTTGTAGTAAATGTTCTGGAGGGTGGGGAGCCCCCCTCCAATTGTGCGTTCGGCTGAACGTGTCACTCTTTGTAGTCTGCTTTGGTCTTTTGCAGTGCTATTCCCAAACCAGGAGGTGATGTTGCCGGTCAAGATGCTCTCTATTGTACATGAGTAGAAGTTCTTAAGGATCTTCTGGCTGACTTGGAACTTCCTTAGGCGCCTGAGGAAGTAGAGGCGTTGTCGTGCCTTCTTCACCACACTGTTAATGTGTGTGGTCCATGTCAAGTCCTCGGATATGTAGGCTCCGAGGTACTTGAAGCTGTTGACTCTCTCAACCGGTGCCCCGTCGATGCTGAGGGGGCTGTAGTCCTTGACCCCCGACCTCCTGAAGTCCACAATCATCTCCTTTGTTTTGCTGACGTTCAGGGAGAGGCTGTTTTCCTGGCACCATCCCGCCAGGACCTTGACCTCTTCCAGGTAGGCCCTCTCGTCGTTGGCAGAGATCAGGCCCACCACCACTGTGTCGTCAGCAAATTTGACGATTGTATTGCTACTCTGCTGAGCCACACAGTCGTGTGTGTACAGGGAGTAGAGGAGGGGACTCAGAACACAGCCCTGGGGGGCCCCTATGTTGAGGGTGATGGATGAGGAGGTGCAGTTGCCTGCTCTCACCACCTGGGGTCTGCCAGTCAGGAAGTCCAAGACCCACTGGCAGAGGTCATAGCCCAAGCCCAGGTCCCTGAGCTTGGCTATGAGTATGGAGGGGACTATGGTATTGAATGCCGAGCTGTAGTCGATGAATAGCATTCTCACATAGTTCCCCTGCCTCTTGTCCAGGTGTGATGCTGCTGTGTGCAGCACATGGGATATGGCGTCCTCCGTGGACCTGTTGGGGCGGTATGCAAATTGCAGGGGGTCCATGTTGATGGGGAGGGAGGAGCAGATGTAGCCCTTTACTAGCTTCTCAAAGCACTTCATGGCTATGGAGGTGAGAGCTACAGGGCGGTAGTCGTTGAGGCAAGCAGGCTTGGATTTTTTGGGTACAGGGATAATAGTGGACTTCTTCAGGCAGGTGGGGATGACAGCCTGTTCTAAGGACAGGTTAAATATGTCAGTGAATACTGGGGCCAGTTGGTCGGCACAGACTTTTAGGACGCGGCCGGGGATGCCGTCCGGACCTGCTGCCTTCCTGATATTCACTTTTTTAAAGGTCCGCCTCACCTCATGCTCTGTTACCCTGAACACTGCGCCTCCATCAGCAGCCGACCCCCCCCCCCCCCATTGCCGAGGCTTGTGAGCTGGTGTTGTTATTACCAGCATCAAACCCCGGAGGAGACGAAGAAGTCCTTTGTTTTGACTCGAGAGGCGAAATAAAGGCAGTGGACGGCCATTTTGGATAATCACGCTGAATTATTGCGATACACACATTACAAAAACCTTTGTGAAATACCCATTTTCACTGGGATTTTAACGATCCTTGCCAGTTTGTTCTTATTCTTGGCCCCAAGGTTTCCATACCAGGTTGAGGTATCAAACGTTAACACTTTCACTTTGTATACCAGCTCTAGAATATCCCTACTTTTACTGAAATGTTATTTTACTGTACTTTGCCTATTGCCGTACTTTTATTACTGTTGTCTTATTAATGTGATGCTTTATTTTTAGTACCCGGAGCTGCTAACTGGCTAACGTTATGAGAGCTAACGTTGCTACCTGCTGTACCCGGAGCTGCTGGCTAACTGACGTTATGAGAGCCAACGCTGCTACGTACTGTACAAGTGCATTGGTTTAGTGCACTTCCTACTTCCGGTTGCTGCTAAACAAGTACAAGTGCATTGGTTTAGTGCACGTTATGAGAGCAATTTACGTTATTATTATTATTATTATTATTATTATTATTATTATTAGTATTATTATTATTATTATTATTATTATTATTATTATTATTATTATTATTATTATTATTATTATTATTATTATTATTATTATTATTATTATTTTTTTTTTTTTTTTTTTTTTTTTTTTTTTTTTTTAAACATTGATCTTAACTGATCACTGTGAATTTATTGCTTTTATCGTTATATATGCCTATGTTTGTGTACAGCACTTTGGGCTACATGACATGTATGAAAGGTGTAAGGTTTGGTTCTTTCCCCACCACGGGCTTCTTGAAGTACTGTGATGATTGGTCCGCTGCTCTCCCACTCGCTCTGTTTCCATTTGTTTTCTGTTAATCATTTCATTCCCCTATTCACACGCTTCTTCCCAGAGACGTCGTTGATTGGTTCTCCCCCGTCCACACGCTTATCAATCACTTCCCTCAGCTGTCACTGCTTGTCAATTAAGCATTCCCGTATTATTTATACCCCGTTTCCCCATTCAAGTTTTGTTGGATCGTTTTGATATTTCAGTTGCATTCGCCGTTCCTGCTGCCTGCTGTTGTTTCCCTGTGCTTTGCCTCCAGGATATTCAAGAAGCATTCCTCTTGGACACCCTTTCCCCGAGGCGACGCGCTCGCTCCATTCGTTTCCAACGCTCTTTACGCACAACGCCTGGGTGAGTTTTTTATGACTGTCTTTGATCCAATTCCGTTTTTCGTGTGTTTATATAACACTGAAGATTTCCAGCTTTTTATCAGACAGTCACTCACCCAGCGTTTAGCCTTTTTTGGATTGTTTCATTGGGATAATATTTTGGCCTAACATCTCCCACTGTGTGTTTACACACCGAAGATATTATCACATTGGATTTGTATTTTGGGACTTCGCTCACAGTGTTTATTTTGCACCGAAGATATCTATCACTTGGGATTGTGTTTGGAACGTTACTCACAGTGTGTATTTACACCGAAGATTCAGTCACTTGGATAACTCTGTTTTCGGGTACAAGTCACCTCTCCTGTTCACCTGCTCTGTTCCACCTGCACTCTGAGTTAACTCGCTCCCTCTCTCTCTCTCGGTCCCGCAACCACCTCGGAGATTCTGCCGAGAGAAGTCTGCAGAGCGGCTCTGACGTCAGCGTCTGCTTCCCCTGACTACCATCCCGGGAGAAGCTGCAGAGCAGCAACATTCATCCTTGCTTGTATTCCAGTCTTTGTTTGAACTCTTCCAAGTCTGTGCTATTTATTTAGTCTTTGGCAACTCTGAATCCTACTCTCTTGTGTCGTTGCGTTTGGGGTCGGTGTCAAACCATAACATTACGATCCAACCAATATGACGACCCCAGCCGACACAGAGAGAGTCGTCACCTTGGGCATCGAGGGGGTGGTAAGGCGTGCCCTACGCTTCCATCGCGCTCCAGGCAATGTACCGTTTCATCGTCTCTTTGTCCCCAACTCAGTCCGGTCCCGGGTCCTCCAGTGGGGCCATACCAGCCGGTTCGCCTGCCACCCGGGCGTTCATCGCACGTTCTCCTTCCTGGCTCGTCGATTCTGGTGGCCCACCATGAGGAGCGACGTCAAGGAGTTCGTACTGGCCTGCGCGGTCTGCGCCCGCAAGAGAGTCAGCACAGCAGCGGCAGTCCAGTTAGAGTCAGCCAGGGAACACAGCCTACAGCTAGATGCGGCTGTGGCAGCTGTACTGGAACTCAGGGAGCAGGTCCAGCTTATTCAAGGGTCCCTGGCCGCTCTGGCAGGACAACAATCTGGTATTCTCGTTCAGCTTCACACGCTGTGCGACACCGTTAACGCTTTACTTCCCTCACTTCCTTCAGGAGCATTCCCCGCAGCCCCAGCAGTTCCCACGCTTCCCGATCCCGCACCTCGGGAACCCCGTCTCTCCGTCCCACGGCTGTTCGACGGCAATCCCGAGGAGTGTGCCACATTCATCATGCAATGTGAGTTGGTTTTCCGTCATCAACCAAGTCGATTCACTTCTAGAGGGGCCCAAGTGGCCTATATGACAAGCTTGCTTTCAGGCCGGGCTGCCCAGTGGGTCACTTCCTCCTGGGCAATGGATGCAGATTTTGTTTTCTCCTATCCAGACTTCGTGGCTAAGCTCCGCAGGGTGTTCCACCATCCAGCCCGTGGTCTGGACCCTGGAGCCCGGTTGGGTACCTTCCGACAGGGGAGCGGCGGGGTAACTGACTACGTCCTGGAGTTTCGACTGGCGGCGGTGGAGAGTGGTTGGAGCGACCCAGCACTTCGCCTAACCTTCATGAGGGGGCTCAGTGACGCAGTCAAGGACCAGCTCGCGACCCGGGAGGAGCCTAACTCCCTCGAGGACCTGTTCAGCCTCGCCATTCGCATCGACGGACGCCTCCAGGAGAGAAGACGTGAGAGAACCCGACGGGGACCCCCAGACGTACCCCCCGAGGACCACGACCTCGAGGAGGATTTCAGTACCCCAGACGTACCCCCCGAGGACCACGACCTCGAGGAGGTTTTCAGTACCCCAGACGTACCCCCCGAGTACCACGACCTCGAGGGGGTTTTCAGGGAGTCCAGGGCTCAGGTCTTTCCGCCTCGCCGGCCTTACGACTGTGCCATCGACCTCCGCTCAGGGGCTCCCTTTCCCGGCGGCCGCCTCTACAGTGCTGACCGCCCTGCCCCCTCCGTGACTGGTGGGTTTGTTCCCTCCCGAGCCGTGACCGAGGAGGAACCCATGCAGCTGGGACGCAACCGCCTTAGCCCGGCCGAACGGGAGTCCAGGCTCTTCTCCGGCCGTTGCCTCTACTGTGGCCGGGATGGACACCGTGTCTCCAATTGCCGTGCCCGGCCAAGAGGACCAGGCTCGCCGGGACCCCGGGAGATCCAGGTGAGCCGTCTTTCCTGTTCCCCCACCCGTGCACCACCCAACCGTCTGGCGGACGTGGGTGGTGCACTCATGGACTCTGGTGCTGATGGGAGTTTCATGGACGTTGGGTTTGCCACCCGGGCCAACATTCCACTTGAGGACCTCGAGAGGCCCTTGGAGGTCTTCGCAATGGGTCATCGCCGCCTGGCTGACGTCACTCAACGCACCTGTCCAGTCCTTCTCACCGTTGCTGGTGACCACGTTGAGAGGCTCCAGTTTTTCGTCACCAGCTCTCCCCTTGTCCCTGTGGTCCTGGGCAGGCCCTGGCTCGCGCTGCACGAGCCCCACATCGCCTGGTCCTCCGGTACCATCAAGGGGTGGAGCCCCTCCTGTCGTGCCCGGTGTCTTCGGGTGCCGTCCAGCCCCCTCACCGGGTCCCAGTCCCCGTCTCCGGCCTCCCTCGCCGGTCCTCTGTCCCCGTGCCCGGCCTCCGCTGTCGGGCCCCAGTCCCCGTCTCCGGCCTCCCTCGCCGGTTCTCTGTCCCTGTGCCCGGCCTCCGCTGTCGGGCCCCAGTCCCCGTGCCCGGCCTCCGCTGTCGGGTCCCAGTCCCCGTGCCCGGCCTCCGCTGTCGGGTCCCAGTCCCCGTCTCCGGCCTCCCTCGCCGGTCCTCTGTCCACGTCTCCGGTCCCCCTCTCCGAGCCTCTGTCTTTGTCCCCCTCTCCAGTGCCCCTGATCGCCGGCTTCCTTGGGTCCCGTCCGGGCAGGCCGGGGCCGAGTGGGTCGCCGGGTGGCTCCCGTGGAGGGGGGGGTACTGTAAGGTTTGGTTCTTTCCCCACCACGGGCTTCTTGAAGTACTGTGATGATTGGTCCGCTGCTCTCCCACTCGCTCTGTTTCCATTTGTTTTCTGTTAATCATTTCATTCCCCTATTCACACGCTTCTTCCCAGAGACGTCGTTGATTGGTTCTCCCCCGTCCACACGCTTATCAATCACTTCCCTCAGCTGTCACTGCTTGTCAATTAAGCATTCCCGTATTATTTATACCCCGTTTCCCCATTCAAGTTTTGTTGGATCGTTTTGATATTTCAGTTGCATTCGCCGTTCCTGCTGCCTGCTGTTGTTTCCCTGTGCTTTGCCTCCAGGATATTCAAGAAGCATTCCTCTTGGACACCCTTTCCCCGAGGCGACGCGCTCGCTCCATTCGTTTCCAACGCTCTTTACGCACAACGCCTGGGTGAGTTTTTTATGACTGTCTTTGATCCAATTCCGTTTTTCGTGTGTTTATATAACACTGAAGATTTCCAGCTTTTTATCAGACAGTCACTCACCCAGCGTTTAGCCTTTTTTGGATTGTTTCATTGGGATAATATTTTGGCCTAACATCTCCCACTGTGTGTTTACACACCGAAGATATTATCACATTGGATTTGTATTTTGGGACTTCGCTCACAGTGTTTATTTTGCACCGAAGATATCTATCACTTGGGATTGTGTTTGGAACGTTACTCACAGTGTGTATTTACACCGAAGATTCAGTCACTTGGATAACTCTGTTTTCGGGTACAAGTCACCTCTCCTGTTCACCTGCTCTGTTCCACCTGCACTCTGAGTTAACTCGCTCCCTCTCTCTCTCTCGGTCCCGCAACCACCTCGGAGATTCTGCCGAGAGAAGTCTGCAGAGCGGCTCTGACGTCAGCGTCTGCTTCCCCTGACTACCATCCCGGGAGAAGCTGCAGAGCAGCAACATTCATCCTTGCTTGTATTCCAGTCTTTGTTTGAACTCTTCCAAGTCTGTGCTATTTATTTAGTCTTAATAAACAAGCCCTTGTTTTTGGCAACTCTGAATCCTACTCTCTTGTGTCGTTGCGTTTGGGGTCGGTGTCAAACCATAACAAAAGGTGCTTTATAAATACTTACTTACTTACTTACTTACTTACTTACTTACTTACTTACTTACTTACTTACTTACTTACTTACTTACTTACTTACTTACTTACTTACTTACTTACTTACAGCAAAACTATTAAACTTTCTTAGAAAATACAAACATATGTTTAAGTGAATCAAAAGAATATTCCTTGCAGTAAAAAGTGTTAAAGTGTTAAAGTGTTAAAAAGTTAAGGCGAGACACTGCAGGTGAATAGTCAAATATACTTTTTTTGTTGATTTTGAGATTTTGTTATATTTTGCTTCCTAAACATGTCTTCTATGAAACTAGTGACAATAAAACGTCAATAACACACATTTAGTTGTTTATTTTACATCATTTTGCCTTATTGCATCCATAATGTGCACATATTTAATGGGGAAGTGCCTCATTTGCATATATAAACATACATTTCAGAAAACTTGCAATATATTTTTTCTTAGTTTATATGTACATAACAAATTGGGAAAGTTTCATAGTGATATGTATTCAAATATTTTTTGCCTATTAGGGGGTACTACACTGTACTACACTGTTTGTAGCCTGTGTGTAGTTCTGTTCAGTTCAATAACATCATTATTATTATTATTCAGTTATCAGGCATGTGTTTAGGTTGTCTATTACTAATGGTTTGATTAGGTATTGTGTTTGATATCTGTTTTAAAAAAAAGTGTGGCATTTTACAATACAGAACTTTGAAGGCGTTTTCCCAAAAATGAGTTTTAAGAGTTTTTCCTCATACTCTGAGCCAGAAATCTCCACTTCAGTAGCACTCACATACACCAAACCTTCCAGTTCTATTCATATCTATGTTCTGAAGGTATTTACAGAAGGGTTTGTTGATATCGCATTCATACCCTGATTTATATCACATTTTATTCCTAAAAACATGGCGAAATATGGAATTTTACCATAAAAATGGACTGAATGGAGTATTTTCTGATTTATGGAGTGATAAAAAGAGATATCCAAAATCCCCTCTGTAATAACCCTTGGCTCTAATATGTCAACAAAATGAAACTATAATTTTGAAAATGGCTTTATCCAATGTTCAGATTTCTGTCCTGGAATTATATGCAAATTAGTGCATATTTAAGTAGATCATGCCTCATTTGCATATTTAAACATACAATTTCAGAAAACTTCTAATACAAAAAAGTCTTGTCTTAATATAAGTAATCAACTGGGGAAGTTTCATTGTGATATCTATTAGTTAATTTTTTTACCCTATTCACCTGCAGTGTCTCCCCTTAAATGGCAATTTCCCAGTTTTCATTCTCATGATCTATTTACAAACAATAGTATGTTTTGATGGTCAGAAAGCACCTAGTCACAGCTGTACAGGCTGTGTCACTCAGCAATAAAGGCTCCCATAGTCGGGTGAAAAGTACGTGGAACAGACTCTGCGGAGGTCTGTGCGTACTCAAAGAGAACGCAAAGCGGACTCAAAGCACGAAGCTCAAATTTTCTAACCGTGCGGACATCCACATCGCTCACTTGGTGTCACACAAAAGGCTGCTCGGCGTGTTGGTTGACATCGACCTGCATTAAATGTGACACCGATCTGCATTTTACTCTGAACACTCACTCCGTGCCAAGAGAGAGTAGGGCAGGATCATGGTTCGATCGGTACGATTGGTCCGGTAAAACTTTGGCATGTAGATTATGCTAATTTTTTTTTTTAACTATCGCTAATCGTTATACATTCCAATTCATATACATTTGGACCATGTCTTTTTTTAATCATCTGAAGAAACTTGAGAAATTTGAATGGCTTTTCTAATTTCGAAATCTTGGAAACGGAGATAACCTGTCCTAGACACTTATTTTGACATCGGTGGACAACGCTGTGACAGAAAGTGTTAATAGTGTGCAAGGATTGTGGGAAATGTAGTAAACTTGCACAAGAAATGTAGGAAATTGGTACCTGGTGGTCAGTGTTAATTTTGTTGACTAAATTGATGACGAAAGATGTTCGTCAACAAAGGTTTTTTTCATGACGACAACGAGACGTGACGTCACGTTATTGAATACCATGTGACGCTAACGAGACTAAATAGTTTATTAAATATCGTTGACCACAACTGACGACACAAAAATGTAATTTATAAAAACCAGGACGAAATTTCTCTTCATGTATGTTGATATTGTTGACTAAAACAAGACGAGACAAACTAATTATAACTTTTCTTAATGCCATCGTCCCGACAGAACAGTGTGACGGCTGACGGGAGCTCTGTGTTATTAGCATTAGCTGGAGCTATTTTAAAAGCTAGTTTTAGCTTAACGTTACCTTGGCTAAAGTTGGGACTATTCATAATCCAGCTGCAGACCTGCAAGCAAAGTACAGCAAGTTGGCAAAGGAGTATTCCAAGGTAAATCACTTTGTCACCAGTAACGTTACATTGTTTGTATTTCCATCTAGATCGCGTTAGCTAGTGGCTAAGCTAGCTCACGCTAATGTGGCTAACTGCACACAATTAATGACATAATGCAGACAGCCATACCGGTGACAATGTTTAGCTTTTAGTGCCAAATGATAAGAGTCTGAGGCGGAGACTCAAAAGAGAATGTTGAATATTTATTTTGCATTAAAAATCACAACAGTGCCTCTGCTAGGAGCTAACTGAACCGGAGCCGACTGGATAGGAAGTGCGCAACAACGTATAATGTCCGTGTGGAACCAATGTGCCAACAACCTTTCCGTGGGTGAAGCATAGTTGAGCATAGTTGTCATTTAATGATACTAATACTAATACAACCACCTGTTGTTGAATAAATACCATTACTTTCTAGTTATTACTAAAAAACAGTATATATAAAACAGTAGCTGTAAAAAAGAAAAGAAAAAAAGTTTTATAATTTATATAATGTAATTTATTTTTTTATGTATGCACTGGTATCGGATCAGTATAACCAGACCTAGACCACCTCTAACTCTAACCCCTAATCAGACTTAGACCACCTCTAACTTTAACCCCTAAGTTAGGGTTGTGACTTAGAGGTGGTCTAGGTCCGGATAGGGGTTAAGAGTTGGTCTAGCCCTTTACATCCATCTATCTAAATAATAATAATAAATTATAATGAATGCTTAACTACCCCTAAGTTACCCTAACCAGACCCAGACCACCTCTAACTCTAACCACTAACCAGACCTCTTCCATGTGGCACTTTAACACTGACCTCAGAATGTGATTTTATATAATGTTTTTATGCAAGCAGATTGCAATCAGTGTGTACTACTACTAGTACTACTGTGTGTTCTGTTTACTTAATTTACAGTATCCTGTTATAGAATAAACCGCTGCCAGACACAGCAGAGAGAGAGAGGACAGACATGACAGAGAGGACAGACACAGCAGAGAGAGGACAGACAATCATGTCAGAGAGAAAGGAAAAACACAGCAAACAGAAGACAGACAGAGTTCAGTGTCGTCTCTCTGGTCAGAAACAACGTCACCACATCCGTAACGCTCTCTTAGATGCATACATTGGACCATGTCTATACCAACATATACTGTAGGTGCAACAATACATTGGACCATGTCTACACCAACATATACTGTAGGAGCAACAATACATTGGACCATGTCTACACCAACATATACTGTAGGAGCAACAATACATTGGACCATGTCTACACCAACATATACTGTAGGAGCAACAATACATTGGACCATGTCTACACCAACATATACTGTAGGAGCAACAATACATTGGACCATGTCTACACCTACATATACTTCCTGTGTATCACTTGTGCCGCCGACTCAGATTCCCCTAGGTTAAAAAATAAATACGCAATTTAAATCAGAATATTTTCCATGTTGACTATTTCTGACTTCTGACAAGTTTTTTTCCATTAACTAAAAATAGACAAAAATGTCATCCGTTTTCGTCGACTAAATCTAGACTAAAACAAAAAAGACAAAATTGAGACAAAAACTGACTAAGACTAAAATCCTCAGACATTTAGTTGACTAAAACTGACTAAACGAAAAATAAATGAAGATGACTAAATATGATGAAAACGAAAAAGGAGCACTTGACACATGACTAAGACTAAAACTAAAATGAAAATAGCTGCCAAAATTAACACTGCTGGTGGTACGCTCGACTATGAAACCTCAAGCGACTGCAGACATGCA
The DNA here is from genome assembly GCF_963971535.1 of Notolepis coatsorum. Classification (NCBI taxonomy): domain Eukaryota; kingdom Metazoa; phylum Chordata; class Actinopteri; order Aulopiformes; family Paralepididae; genus Notolepis; species Notolepis coatsorum. The sequence goes on along the minus strand of NC_140180.1, from coordinate 78,049,840 downwards.
AGCAGAGTCCGGTCTGCTCACAGTACACCCGACTATGTGGGAGCCTTAACACTTTCAGTGCCCATCACGTCATATGACGTTTTATCAGCCCAATGCCTGAATGCCCACAACGTGTATTAGCGTTTTATTTATTTATTAGCGATCTGATTTCATATTTCATCAACCGAGTCTCCCGTTGGTACAGCAGCTCCTCCAGCAGCTCAGAATGGAAAAAAGCGCCCCCTATCGTCTATCCCTGAGTAACTGCACGTCAGTCGCTTAGACTGACCTGGGATCAGTCGATATGTAGAGTCGGAGCCAGCTGGCTCCCTGAGCTGGCAGCGTCTATGCCTTCTACAACGCCGCTCGGTTTCCGGGTTCCTCTGATTGGCCACGACGCCCACGTGACCCTACGCTAGCACGCCCCCTTATCGCGGCCAGTTCTCGGTGCAGGCTCGCTCTGAGGGAAGAAGGCCGGTCATATTCATTTCTACATTTTATACATAATATCCCAGCGTTTCAACCAGCTGCACATTATACTCACATTATGTGCTCATTAGAAGAAAATAATTGACGCATATTGGTCAGGAAATGGCGAAACGCTAATGTTATAAAATACCCTGACATTGGGTAGAAATGTAGCAGGGTTAGGGTGACCTATTGACGGGTCTGGGAGAGAGATGCGGGGGGGGGGGGGGCTGCCTCGCGCTGACGCTGCCCGCCTCGAGGTGCACACAAGCGGCTGCGCGTCTCACATTACCAGCCACACCTGAACGAATCTATCCACCCCAAATCGGTAGCCCCTCTCGGCTAGAGACATTCGCCCTATATTGTGCCATGCAGTGCATGTGTGCACTACCTACTATCTGTTGATACAATTATATATAACACGATATATTGTATATAATATATTTTAGGCAGTTTCGTGGCATGAATTGCATTTCGCTGTATTTCGCTGTAGACCGCAGCAGCTGGTGATAGAAATATAGCCTATCACCAGCTGCTGCGGTCTACAGCGAAATGCAATTCATGCCACGAAACTGCCTAAAATATATTATATACAATATATCGTTTTATATATATTTGTATCTGATATAACTGATAAGCGACGGGCAGATTAGACACATAGCCATAATTTAAAACATAGATTAGGCGTTATTAACGCTAACATTGAAGTGGATGGTGGGCATTCAACCGGTAAATCAAGGTTAAGCTTGGGCTCTGAAAGTGTTAAGGCCCAGTTTTGTCTCCTGTCTCTTTAAATGGAAATGAGCTGCTTCGTTTCTGTGCTGCTGCACTTCCTGGTTCACGAAATCCAGATAAAACTGTAAAATGTGTCATTCCAAATCCAATCCAACAATTGCATATCGTAATTCTCGCCTAAAATGTTGTCGGAAACACATCTTAATGAACCGTTTAGGTGGGAAAAAGAGAACGTTTACGAGCGAACAGCCATATTATTTGCCGGACCCAGGGGTTGGGCAATACGAGTCTCAGTGGCTTACTGAGTGAGTGAGTGAGTGAGTGAGTGAGTGAGTGAGTGAGTGAGTGAGTGAGTGAGTGAGTGAGTGAGTGAGTGAGTGAGTGAGTGAGTGAGTGAGTGAGTGAGTGAGTGAGTGAGTGAGTGAGTGAGTGAGTGAGTGAGTGAGTGAGTGAGTGAGTGAGTGAGTGAGTG
>NC_140180.1:77973186-78045686 GCF_963971535.1 Notolepis coatsorum | reverse complement strand
TGTTGGCATGTTCCTTTAAGGTCTGGGATACCAACCCTATACTCTGTCGGGGGTGTAGGCCTACAGCATGTCAGGCTTTCACTTTTAATAGTGTTCGGTATTCAACAGCAGCCAATTAAGGTAGAACAGAGTGAACAATCTGCTTTTCCTCTTGTCGCATCAAAACCCTGTATTTCCAATTGCGGGGCTCATAATTGAATTCCCAAAGAGCTGCTGTAGCCGTGTTACATTAGACTTCCGAATCAGGATACCATCATGCTTGTGTTTTCTTTTGATAGTTATTACCCGCCACCCCCGCCCTCTCTCCCTCCCCCTCCCTCCCTCCCTCCCCTTCCCTCCCACCCTCCTTTTATTCCTTCTTTCAAAGAAAGAAGCCGAGATCAGAGGCAAAGCATAATGACAAGCAGGTGGAAAACGGAATAAACAGTCTTTAAATTCCAGTCTTGTCTGGCGTGGAAAACACAATAGGAAAACTAGGTCGGTCATTAATGTCTGAAAACTCTGCCACTGAAGCTCCTCCGACACAGTATGTCACTGACACACCTGGCAACACACACCAGGAGGCGTCAGAGGAGAGATCTCCTCCTCGCTATGTTTCCAACTTAAGTTCCACAGCGCGCTGAGTGGTGCCAAATGCAAATGGAAAGGAGTCAAAGATGGAATGAATGAATAAAAACTGGGGGGGGGGGGGGGGCGTGGGTTGGGCAACATTGCCATCTTTCTTCCCCGGCGCTCAGGAGTGAGGCGAAGTGAGCGACGACGCACTTTCACAGGGTTCCCACAGACATCTTTTAAGTACTTTTCCAATCACTGTTTTTCATTTTCAAGGATGTCACTCGAAGGATACAATTCACTTTTAAATGCTGTTTTTTAAGCATCTTCCAGCGAGAGCAAGCTAGAACATCACACACACATCACAAGCATAAAACGATTTCTTGATTCAGAACAATTTGATCATGGATGAACAAAACATTCAATGCGAATGGTTTATTTGAATTTCAAGGACTTTTTAAGCACCTTGTTAAAAAATTGGCTGTTTTCAAGGAAATCCAGGCCTTGGCTGTTTTTGGTAAAAAAAATCAAGCACTTTAAGCACTTCAAGGACCTTGTGCGAACCCTGCTTTCAAAATGTTGACCAGGCGTCCATTGTAGCACCTCTGTGGTAGAGCGTTTGCAGAGGAGCCACTGTGACATCATCAGTAGAAGGTTTAACTACTTCTGATCTTGTAATGTGGGATTGTACTGAAAGGGTTAACGGAAGAAATAGGCGGTGTCTGCTTGTTTGATCGGGCGTTATTGATTTGTGGTCCAACCAATTAACCATAAATCCTGGCTGGGAAATAGTCACTTTGCTCTCAGTGTCTCTTCCTCCATAAAGCGTGTTTGAAATGATCCTGCAGACGAGGCATGTTAAAGAGCTCTCGTGAGGTGCTGCAAATTAGCATGTAATAATTAACGGCTCATGGCCGTCATAAACCAAATGGCAAATGGTTGATCTGGGATTTTGATACATATAAAAGGCACTTCAGTGTGTGTGTGTGTGTGTGTGTGTGTGTGTGTGTGTGTGTGTGTGTGTGTGTGTGTGTGTGTGTGACCATGCACAGTGGTGTGTATAGTTGTGTGTATTATGTTGCACAGTAGTACCAGTATGTGCATAATTGTGTGTGTATGTGTGCGTGTGTGTATAATTGCATAGTATACTCTATACGCATGTGTACTGTACGTGTGTGTACTGTATGTGTGTGTACTGTATGTGTGTGTGTGTGTGTGTAATTGCATAGTATACTCTGCAAGTCTGCATGTGTGTGTGTGTGTGTGTACTGTATGTGTGTGCATGCATGCTGTGTGTGTGTGTGTGCGTGCATACGCGCGTGTGTGTGTGCGTGCGTGCGTGTAGCGGTAGGGAGAGGCGCACTTTGATAAAGTATGTGCTGCCACTGCCAGCAAAAGGAATAATCGGATTGTGATCCGGGGATAATTACAAATGCTTACTCAGGGATGTTTTTTTATATACTCTTTGTTCCTCTTCTATACTGAAATGTTGCGGCCACGCGCGCCGTTGCCGACACTGAAGGGGGCGGGCGTGCGCGCTAGGATCAACAGAACCCCTTTAACATCTGTAACTTGTGCGGTGGAGACGAGAATGAAGGATTGTTGCTTTTCACCTGGAGTGATGGTGGTGGCTGGGTGAGGTAGCCTACTATAGCCTGAAGGACTGATTTCACAAAGCAATCCATACGCAGCCGTAGAAACCACACAGTCATTTGGCATCGCTTTGAAATTAATTGTGACTTAAACTTAAATGCTGGCTATAATACAGCTCAATAGCACCGTTTGGTCCTTTTATATAAAGAAACAACATGGTCCGTGTTTGTCTCTAAGCCATTTCAACCAGGCGCTGTTTGGAGGGGGGAGAGAGAGAGACCAGCAACAGATTGAAATAAAAAAGAGGAAAACGATGATGACCGCACATTGAGGATGTCACGGATGATGATAATAATATCCGCATGAAAAAAAACATGCTCAGGGGTGGCAAAAGGGGGATACTTACACGCGTAAGTCATGGAGAAGCTATTTCCCATTTTGACCATATCCACCTGCGGTACCAGTTTGGGGATGTCCTGGTGATGAGAGAGCGCGAACCGAAACACCTCATATTCGTGCGATTCGATCGGGAATAACCCCCCTGTAGAAGTACAGGGAATAATCACACGTTAATAATTGAACACATATACGGACGGACGGTTATAACATCCAAGAACATGATCACATCACATAAATCAACGCAAAGCACTTCCAAGTTAAACTTCAGTGTCGCTGCTGTATACGTTGTAGGCCCTGCTATACCCAAACAAATACCCAACGGTTAAAGGGAAACATTGTAAGCTACACAGCGGTGCTCTTACCTATATTGATGCTACTTGGAAAACTTGAGCTTGAAGCCAAGCACATCCCCAGTAAACTGGTGCAGAGGATGGAGAGGCTCCGCTGCATATTTCCTTTTGCATTGGCGAAGGGAAAAATAACCGAATTCCAAGCATCCGTGGTGGTGAGTTAATAAGTCCTCCCTCTCCTCCTGGTCCCTCTTCACCTCCTGTTACACCTGCGTGTGTTGCAACAACATCGACTCGAACGGTGATACAATTATGGAAAACCTTTAAACCCGACAGCGTTCTCGATCTCCTCTCTTCTCCTTCTTTGCGCGCCGCTGTGATGCTTCGCGTGTCCTTGGTTGCCAGTTGCTGTGGTATGATGAGAGAGAGAGAGAGAGAGAGAGAGAGAGAGAGAGAGAGAGAGAGAGAGAGAGAGAGAGAGAGAGAGAGAGAGAGAGAGAGAGAGAGAGAGAGAGAGAGAGAGAGAGAGAGAGAGAGAGAGAGAGAGAGCTGAGAGCGCGTAAAAGCGCAGAACGCATCCACGGGTCCTCCTCCGGGAGACGCACACGGAGATGTTCCTCTCAGACGCGCTCATTCACTTTCCCAGGCGCGCAGCTGGATTGGTTCAATAATCGCCGATCAATTTGTTGGACAGTCAATCATGCACAAATTCTATTGTTGTTCCCCTTCTAATTCATTCTAATTTGATTCCTTCAAAACCAAAAATTTTGGTTTTCTTGTTGTTTTTAACCTTATTGTACTATTTAGTATTATGGACAGAATATTTAATGTTGTGATATTGTAAGAAAGGGGCGGACTAGATACGCGCTGTGCTTCCTGCTGCCCCTTCTCCAACTCATCCTTGTTTATATGGATGAAGACGGGACTAATTTGTTTATGTTTACATTTAGTCTTTACTGTGTTTTTTTGTATGTTTCTTGTGTTTGAGATAAATACAGATAAAGTCAAATAACAAATCTCAATGGTGTTTTCTCTCTTTTTTATTTGTTTCTAGGGCACACACGGACCATGCGATTACTCAACCGCCTCCAATAGACTGATATGTCAAAATGATACGTTTGCTATGGGAATTTGTGTGATGTTAATGAGCACTTTGATATAAATTGTTGAATATTATAGGCCACTGGTCAAATTGCTGGTCTTCATCATAATGCAGGCCACTTTCTTGCTTGAAGGATATAAATGTACAATGTAGCCATGTCACCTTGCGAAGAAGAAACATGTCTGTCATTGGTGGGGAACCTCAATATGATTGTAAAAGAGTGCATATACGCACTTGACTACTCCTTTGCAATACAAGCAGTATTTGCTTGATGTGGCGTCATCCTTTTTCTATGTGAGAAAAATGTGTGTTCTGCTTCTCTCATCTCAGAAAATGGTGGATATAATGTGTTTTAGTATATTAAAAAAAAAAAAAATAACAATAATATGTATTGAAGCAAATCCAGGGGGCACCCGGGAATCAAATCCGGGTCACCCAAAACACTGGTGACAGTGCTAACCTCTGTCAACTGGGTCCAACCTGTTAGCCAAGGGCTAGCGAGTTTAAGCCTCCTTGGTTGTTATACTACTCCCACGCTTCAGCCTATCAGCTCCCTCACGCCTCTGGGCGCACGCACTTCCAATAGCCTCGCTGTCCACCATCACACTGCTGACACCAACGTGGCTAATTCAGGCGGCAGCATGGGAATCGAACCCGGGTCGCCCACACCACAGGCACCAGCACTAACCGAGGGTCCGACCTGTTAGCCAAGGGATAGCAAGTCTAGGCATCAATGGGCTTTAAGCCTGTACTTGTGTGACACCAGGCAGTGGGATTCACTGGTTTGTGGTTTTCCTCGTGGTGGCGGGGGCACCGGGACCAGGGGAGATGGTGCGGCCCGCAGGGGTGGCATTCCTGTCACCGTGCATGACGGTGTGAGTGGCGCGCGGGCTGTTTGTGTCTTCCTTCGGTCATGACATGCTTTATCGGGGGTTGTGTCTTGGATGGGGATGTGGTAGGGATTGATGTGTGGAACAGTGGGGTGTTCGGGGGACTGGCTGTTCCGGGGTGCACATGCCTTCGAGCGACATTGTACTATTGTACTTATTTTATGCCTATTCTTGAGTCTGCACGTTTACATTGCACTACTTTTATTGTCTTTTAATATTCTTATGTCTGCAATTTATGCATTGTTTTTTATTCTGTCAATTGTGTGCTGATTTTATGCTATATGTTCATTTTATACTAATTGCTGTGGGGCACTCTGGACTGTGGTCCATGTCTGAAAAGTACTATATAGATAGTTATTAATATTTATTATTGTTATATTGTAGAAACAAGACGCGTATCATGTCCTGCCCCTTATTGCAATAAACCCTTAACAATTTTCTTTCAGTCTTTCATCTTTCGATATATCAATCACATCATCATTAGTCCTACATAACCAAATACACCTTCAAACACAGTGTACAAATGTCAAAATCACCACAAAAGGTCACTGATACAACTTGTAAAATCATAGAACTTGCCAGAGTTTACCACACTGGTATTTACTACTGTGTTGACCATCCGAGTGCAATTTCCTGGCAATAAACATGGAAAGTACCCACCTTACGAGTTGATGAAGTCCTGCTAGAACAGTGACATCTGACTCCTGGAATATTAGCAAAAATTTATTTGAATTAATTTCCATCATTGTCTATTGAAAATTATATTCATTATAAAGTATTTTGAACACAAAACGAGGATTGTTGTGAAGGGCCAGATTAAACAGAATATATATATTTATTTATATATATATATTTAATTGTATTTGTATATTCTCTAATATTCCCTGATATCCCTTGTATATTCCTTGTACAATATGCATTGAATATCCATTCTAGCCTACTGAACATCCCATAATAGTCTCCATTCTACTATTGGTCGAGACCTTGGTGCCAGGCTGCCATACCCCTCAGACCCAGTTCAAACGTATCGCTCCACATGTACGAACAAGTCCTAGTTCCGCGTAGGAATCTGGCTACCGCACCACTAATGGGACTATTTGTTCATAGTGCGTATATATACTGCGCTACTAAAGTAGGACTTTCTTTTCAGTCCAGTTTCTTACCCTCCAATAGAGTCACAGACGTAAAGCCTCCCCGCGACGCCACGTGTGGGAGTAAGGCCAAGTTCGGCCTACCATCGGTATTGAGACATCGTGTATATTAATATTTGAATAGTCATATTTGGCACTATATCGTCGAGTTGGACGTAGTCTATTAAGCTAATAATAGTCTGTTAATATATAGTGCTTCGTGCGGTGAGAATACTACCGTAGTCAGTACCCCATCGTTTCGGGCAGAGAACTGGCTGCTTACCCAGGGTGGTTGACCCCATGTGAAGCTGCACCCGAGGAGCCCCAGAGCCGACGAGCGAGTGGACCTGTATACCGGATTATTCTACCGACGACAGCCCGCCTTCCCAGGCACGGATTATGCTTTGTATACTTTGATTATTCCATGGATAAAGACCCCCGACACTGCCGTGTGTTGGAACCCCCCCCCCTGGAGAGGACGCAAGGTGAGGAGACGCTCTGCAAGACGAGGTCGCTTCACGTCTCTCCCCCGTGGACCGGAGAGAGCCGGCCCACAAAGAGTCCACCTGCTTTCATCTGTGGTCCAAGGATCGCCGGCGCATTGAACGGCACTACAGTGGGTTCACCTGGGATACCCTTGGCCGGACGAGGCAGCCGGATTCTACCCCCCCCCCCCCCCTCCTACTCCTGTCGGCTTACAAGCGACCGGATTAACCCCCTCTAGTGTATCTAGTATATAATCATTAAAGTATCATTGCTGTTATTCCTTAACTATTCCAGGTCGTATATTTACCACCTGCGCCTTCAGAGATTGGACATTCTCTATTGATATACAGACGAATACTCTTTGCCATAAAAGTGCATACTATTTCAATTCATAAATGTAATTAAGTGATTAAGTGCTTGTTCTACACACCATCGCTGTGTAGAAATAAAGACCTGTTTCGACTTCGTACATTTGTGTTGGATCCGTTTCATCTACGTGAGAGTGTTTATGATAATATATTTATGCCGTGTACTGGGTGGCCGAATATTAAGTACAAAGGTAGTGGTAGTAAGTATCATATCTAGTAATACAGTCAGGGAATTGTACCCCTCAGTTACAATTGGTCCTTCGAGCCGGAGGGTAATTAGTGTAATATTAATATAGTGTTATTAATATTGAAATGGCCTATGATGAACACTCCACGAAACGATCCTCCTAACCAACGCCCGCAGCGCGAACGACGGCTCCCTCAGTACTTAGAGGCTTACGCTGTCAGTCAACAACCTAGTCTTCTACTAACAGTAAACGCGGTAAAACTAGAAAGTAAAAGTATGTCTAACCCCAACGCCCAGACTACCCCGACCATAGAGGCCCCTACGGGCTCTAATGTAACTGACCAAGTTCACGGTGGGGACCAGTGGGAACCAGACATGACTTCACACCCCGCCAGTACTGAAGAAGTAGTCCCCGATGAGTCCCGGGAGGAATACAACGCTACCGAGAGAGAACTCGGCACGGAAGAAGACGGGGAGAGCACCGTGGAGATAGAACTCCAAGGCTCCGCAAGGAGTACCCCGAGGGAAGGCTCCCCTATACAACCGCCTTCTCCCAGCGAGGCAGAGAGGACCCTACAGCAGGCCTTCCTCATCAGCCTGAACGCCGCTGCTGAACGCGACCGACTGCAGATCCAGCAGCGAAGCGAACACGAGCAGATACGTCTAGAAATAAGACGCATTCAGATGGAAGAGAATGTGGCCCGAGAACGAGCCGGTGCTCAACGGGACGCAGCGCGCGACAGACAGCAGTCGCAACTAATAGAACAGCTGATCAGACGGACAACACCCTCTCCCTCCGCCAGAGGCTCCAGGAACTCGTCTAGACACACCTCCAGGGCGGCATCCCCTAGCCGAGTAAACAACCCTGAACTTGACCAACAGACGAGGTCTATACCCCCCACAGACCACCTCCCCCCACCGGTCCAAGCGAGACCTAGCAACCGGGAAGGAGCAGCATATCCTGTGGAGAGGCTAAACCAGAGACTACAAGCACTGGATGACCTAACTGAAGACGAAGAGGAAGAGGAGGAGAACCACGCCCGAAGACAGCACAGTACTCTACCGGACCAGGAGGTCCGGTACAGCCCAGGCTATACTCCCGCGGAGCTGCGCTACAGACCCCCGACTCTATACACGGGTGAGCACGACGCACGACCCGCACCGAGGAACAGCACCTGGACAAGCGGGCCATGGTACACTGCCGGTACCAGCCCATACCAAGGAGCGGGAGGAGACTCGCCTAGGAGGCCTCTCCCCCAACGCTCGCCGATGTATCCACAGTCAGCGTCATACATTGGCACGCCTATGGTACCCGACTTCACCCAAGAGAACCGGGCCCAGTATACAGAACTCCGCATGTGTCTGGAGACCATGTTGGTGGATGTATTGGATGAACGCCACAAATACGCCATCCTACTGAAGCACTTAAAGGTACCCCGCGCACATAATATAGCGCTCGCCTACGCGACTTCCACCACCCCATACACAGCAGCGCTGGTAGCATTGGACCAGAGGTATGGGCGCATATGGGATTACGTGATCCAGGAGATCCGACACATCGACCGCTTACCCCCAGCAATAGACAATCGAGCACTGGACGACCTGTCCATCAGAGTGCAGTCCCTGGTAGGGATGTTGGGAGCGCAAAGAGAGAAGGGGAGGCATGAACTTTACGCCAACTCAAATGTGGAAAGGATCCTGGAGAAGCTGCCGCCCGCTCGTCAGGAGCGCTTTAGGCGGCAGAGGGACCACAGAGACCCGAATGGCCCCGAACCGAACCTCCTCGATCTAGCAGACTTCCTGGCGAGAGAAGTCAGCAGCCTACGGCTAGATACATTCGGACGGAGCACCCCTGGCTCCAGAGAAGGAACCAGACGACTAAATGATGGAAGAAGATCGGTGACTGTGATGCACCAATCGGAGTCAGTACCGAGCAGCAGGAGCCACAGTACCCCCTCCAGAACGGAGAAGTGGAAGATAGTGTGCCCCTACTGTGAGAAAGAACACTGGCTAGCGCAATGTGACTCCTTCCCCAAGCTGAACGCGGAGGAAGCAGGTCAATGGATAAAGTCCAACAAGCGCTGTTTTCGCTGTGCGCGCTCACACATGGCAGCCGAATGCCGCTTAAAGAAAAGGTGCACCAAGTGCGATGGAGCCCATCTGGACATACTTCACGACAGTAACAGACGGCGCCCTTCACCTGCACCATCCAGCCGCAAAGCGAGCGTCATGTACATCGATCCCGCCAGCAGCAGTGGAGCCCGAGTACTCCTAAAAGTAGTGCGTGTGACACTAAGCTACCAGAATAAAGTCCTGGACACTTACGCCGTCCTCGATGACGGGTCAGAGAAGACCCTGCTGCTCGCCTCCGCTGCGGCCCAGCTAGGGCTGCGGGGAAGCGAAACCCAAATGACAATTCGGACAATAAGACGAGATTTGAAGACGATAAAGGGCGAGAATGTCTCATTCTCTATCGCAGCAAGCGGCCAGCCTGAGCGACGGTACCAGATTGCAGACGCTTTCACCAGCCAAGAAATAGGACTGTCGCGGTACACATACCCCGTCGCCAAGCTGATGGAGAAATATGCACATCTGCGCAAGTTACCGATCCCGCTCATAGACAATGCTATGCCGACCCTGTTGATAGGCTCCGACCATGCAGACCTCATTGTCCCGATAGACCGGGTTCATACCGGACCCCGAGGCTGTCCTGCAGCAGTCGAGACCCGTTTGGGATGGACTCTCCAAGGCCCGCTCGCCAAATCTCTCAACCGAAGTACAGCCACTAGATGTCTCCACTCCCGAGTCACAGAGGGAGAAACCGCACTCCTGCAACACGTAGAGCGGCTATGGACCTTGGAACAAATGCCCTTTAAGAACGGAAAGAAAGACATTCGCTCTAAAGATGACATTTACGCCATTCACCTCCTCGAGACAGGGACCAAGAGAGTCCCGGTCAACGGCGTGTTGAGATACGCCACGCCACTCCTGCGGCGAGAAGGAATGCCTACTTTCCACGCCAAGACAGACGCCACAGAACGGTACCTGCTGAACACGGAGCGGCGCTTAGCCAAGAACCCCGCCCAAGAGAGTGTATACCGCGCTGAGATTGAGAAGCTCATCACAGCGGGACACGTCACAAAGATGGACATTAAAGAGGCTGACCAGACCACTGAATCGTGGTACGTGCCCCACCACAAGGTCCATCACAACGGTAAAGACCGCACAGTATTTAACTGCAGCTACCAGATCGGATCCCAAAATCTAAATAAAGAGTTACTGCCTGGTCCCACACTCGGCCCCTCCCTACTCGGCGTTCTACTCCGCTTCCGCCAGGAAAGGGTGGCCATCAGCGGGGACATTAAAGGAATGTTCCTGCAGGTGAGATTAGTAGAGGCGGACAAGCCCCTGTTACGGTTCCTATGGAGAGAGAAGCCAGGAGATGAGCACCCAGCCATCTACCAATGGGAAGTCCTCCCCTTCGGAACGACGTGCAGCCCCTGCTGTGCGACATTTGCACTACAGAAACATGTAGCAGAGGACCCAGCAGCGGACGAAGAGGTCCGACACAGCGTAAAGAACAGCTTCTACGTAGACAACTGTCTACAAAGCCTTTCAACCCAGGAAGAAGCCGAGGCTCTCCTGATTAAACTCCGCGCCTCATTGATCAAAGGCGGCTTTGATCTCAGGCAGTGGGCCAGCAGCGATCCGCAAGTACTGCGCAGCCTCTCCTCCGAGGACAAGGCAGCCAGCAGCGAGACCTGGATGGCTACAATCCCGGGAGAAGCCCAGGAGATGACCCTGGGATTGGTGTGGCGATTCAAAACAGATTCGCTTCACTACAGACACAAGCCCCTGACTACGGAGCAGGGAAGGCCGGCGGCGGCGCCGACCACCAGACGGAGTGTGTACACAACACTCGCCCGACAATATGACCCGCTAGGATGTATTCTACCGTACACCACCAGGGCAAAAATGATTGTACGAGCATTGTGGGACAAGGACCAGGGCTGGGACGACCCCATTCCTGCACATCTTGCATCCACCTGGAGAGAGTGGGAGATGGAGCTCCACTCACTCCCAGGCGTTAATATGCGCCGAAGCTACTTCCCACCCACGGTGAGGCCAGAGACATGTAAAATGGACTTACACGTCTTCAGTGACGCCTCAGAGGTCGCATACGGATCAGTAGCCTACTTGCGGGCCCAAGACCAGGGGGGAGAGATCTACACAGCATTTGTCCTCGCCCGCTCGAGAATAGCCCCACGCAAGCAACAATCTATCCCACGTCTAGAGCTCTGCGCAGCCCTAGCCGGAGCGCACCTAGCCACGCTCATCCAACGTGAGCTCACCATACCGGTGTCTAGAACAATCCTGTGGTCAGATTCCACGACGGTACTCGCCTGGATCAAATCGGACTCATGCAAGTACAAAGTCTTCGTGGGAGTCAGAGTCACCGAGATTCAAGACTTAACCGAAGAGTTAACCGGAGAAACAGAGTGGCGCTACGTTGATACAAAACAGAACCCAGCTGACGTCATCACCCGGGGGATGCCCCTGGATGACCTCACCCGTCGCAATGTCTACAGTGACGGCCCCGCATTCCTAAGACTCCCGGAAGGACAGTGGCCCATGCCTATCCCGAGGGAAGCAAGTCCAGAGGAGGTGGAAAATAAGAAGTCTGTGTTCTGTGGATTGAGCACCGTAGCCTCCACCGACCCTAACATAGACGATTGCACGTCCATAGAGAGTGCACAACAAAGAACATTCCTGCGGTACCACCCGGAGTGCAAGTCCCCCGCTGATATGTCAGCAGCTAACTACGAGGAAGCAGAATTGCTTCTACTGCAGCGAGCCCAGAGAGACTCGTTCCCCGATGAATTGGCCTGTCTACAGGGAGGAAAGCCCGTCCCATCCGACAGCAGATTAATTCACCTGGCCCCCGAGAGCGACGCTCATACCCTCATCAGAGTGGGTGGTCGCCTACGCAGAGCCCCCAATCTACCGGATGACATTAAATACCCGATCGTATTGAACAGCCGACACAAGGTCACAGAGCTGATTATAAAGAAATACGATGAGGATGTACATCACGCAGGAGCAGAAAGAGTCTTCGCGGAAATCAGACGTCGTTACTGGATCCTACAAGGAAGAGAGGCGGTACGACGCTTCCAGCGAACATGTCTAGACTGCCGCAAGTGCCGCGCGCAGCCCAGCATACCAAGGATGGCTGACCTTCCTCCATGTCGCCTCCGAATCGGTGACAAGCCATTCCACTCAACGGGTATGGACTGCTTTGGCCCGCTGCACATAAAGAAAGGAAGAGGAACCGAGAAGCGGTGGGGTATTGTATTCAAATGCATGACCACCAGAGCGATACACATCAAGCTTCTCCCGACCATGAGCACAGACTCATTCCTTATGGCCTTCCGAAGATTCACATCACGGAAAGGAAGACCGTCTACCCTATTGTCCGATCATGGGACAAACTTCAAAGGCGGCGAAAGAGAGCTGAGAGAGAGCTTCCAAGCTATGGGCCCAGAACTTAAGACCCACCTCGCTCCAGCACAGGTTGATTTCCAATTCAACCCCCCAAACGCACCCCACTTCGGTGGCACTTGGGAACGAGAAGTGCGCTCCATAAAGACAGCCCTGTACGCAGTACTTGGGGCCCAGACTGTGGCGGAAGAAGTCCTAATGACAGTCCTCACGGAGATTGAGGGAGTACTTAACTCGAAGCCCCTCGGATATGTCTCCAGTGATGTGGCGGATATTGACCCAGTTACCCCCAACACACTCCTGATGGGGCGGCTAGATCCTGCATTACCCCAGACAATGTACCGGCCTGAAGAAGCGAACGGCCGACGAATGTGGAGGTACAGCCAAGTATTAGCCGACAAGTTTTGGAACAGTTTCCTACTGCACTACCTACCGTCTCTACAGACCCGCCAGAAGTGGGTAAAGGAGAGAGACAATTTGACAGAAGGAACAGTCGTCATGATTATTGATCAATCACTGCCCAGAGCTATGTGGCCGGCCGGCCGCGTAAGCAAAGTGATCACCGGTGCCGACGGCAAGGTCCAAGCAGCTGAAGTGCTCGTCCAGGGTCGCACTTACACCCGTCCCGTGGCAAGGCTCATAGAACTGCCTCGACTCCCAGACACAATCGATGATGACCATGACCCTACAACCCTATGACTTTGTGAAGTTGACTGACCCCTACAGCAAACCCTTATGTGTAAATAGACAACGCGATTAATCTGTCTCTGTTTAACTGATTAGGTCTGGGACCTATTCAGGGGGTGGCTGTTGTGAAGGGCCAGATTAAACCGAATATATATATTTATTTATATATATATATTTAATTGTATTTGTATATTCTCTAATATTCCCTGATATCCCTTGTATATTCCTTGTACAATATGCATTGAATATCCATTCTAGCCTACTGAACATCCCATAATAGTCTCCATTCTACTATTGGTCGAGACCTTGGTGCCAGGCTGCCATACCCCTCAGACCCAGTTCAAACGTACCGCTCCACATGTACGAACAAGTCCTAGTTCCGCGTAGGAATCTGGCTACCGCACCACTAATGGGACTATTTGTTCATAGTGCGTATATATACTGCGCTACTAAAGTAGGACTTTCTTTTCAGTCCAGTTTCTTACCCTCCAATAGAGTCACAGACGTAAAGCCTCCCCGCGACGCCACGTGTGGGAGTAAGGCCAAGTTCGGCCTACCATCGGTATTGAGACATCGTGTATATTAATATTTGAATAGTCATATTTGGCACTATATCGTCGAGTTGGACGTAGTCTATTAAGCTAATAATAGTCTGTTAATATATAGTGCTTCGTGCGGTGAGAATACTACCGTAGTCAGTACCCCATCGTTTCGGGCAGAGAACTGGCTGCTTACCCAGGGTGGTTGACCCCATGTGAAGCTGCACCCGAGGAGCCCCAGAGCCGACGAGCGAGTGGACCTGTATACCGGATTATTCTACCGACGACAGCCCGCCTTCCCAGGCACGGATTATGCTTTGTATACTTTGATTATTCCATGGATAAAGACCCCCGACACTGCCGTGTGTTGGAACCCCCCCCCCTGGAGAGGACGCAAGGTGAGGAGACGCTCTGCAAGACGAGGTCGCTTCACGTCTCTCCCCCGTGGACCGGAGAGAGCCGGCCCACAAAGAGTCCACCTGCTTTCATCTGTGGTCCAAGGATCGCCGGCGCATTGAACGGCACTACAGTGGGTTCACCTGGGATACCCTTGGCCGGACGAGGCAGCCGGATTCTACCCCCCCCCCCCCCTCCTACTCCTGTCGGCTTACAAGCGACCGGATTAACCCCCTCTAGTGTATCTAGTATATAATCATTAAAGTATCATTGCTGTTATTCCTTAACTATTCCAGGTCGTATATTTACCACCTGCGCCTTCAGAGATTGGACATTCTCTATTGATATACCGACGAATACTCTTTGCCATAAAAGTGCATACTATTTCAATTCATAAATGTAATTAAGTGATTAAGTGCTTGTTCTACACACCATCGCTGTGTAGAAATAAAGACCTGTTTCGACTTCGTACATTTGTGTTGGATCCGTTTCATCTACGTGAGAGTGTTTATGATAATATATTTATGCCGTGTACTGGGTGGCCGAATATTAAGTACAAAGGTAGTGGTAGTAAGTATCATATCTAGTAATACAGTCAGGGAATTGTACCCCTCAGTTACAAGGATACTACACAGGGTTGCTGCTCAGAGCCTCAGCTCTTGGGCCCCTGTTTACAACATGGAAATGCCATAGTGCACTATGCACTAAAAACATTTATGCTTGAATTCATTTCCACCTCATGCTTGTTGGAACCTATTTCCTATGCTTCTTATCACCCTCCCTATGCTTCCTATCACCTTTCATATGCTTCCTTACATCATATGCTTCCTATCACCCTTCCTATGCTTCCTATCACCCTTACTAAGCTTCCTAATATCCTTCCTAACATCCTTCCTATGCTTCCTAACATCCTTCCCATGCTTCCTAACATCCTTCCCATGCTTCCTATAACCATTCCTATGCTTCCTAACATGCTTCCTAACATCCTTCCTATGCTTCCTAACATCCTTCCCATGCTTCCTATAACCATTCCTATGCTTCCTAACATGCTTCCTATGACCCGTCCCATGCTTCCTATTACCAGCTATAGTGTTGCTAATGCCAATGCTAACAACTGTAATTGGAAAGCCGTCAGTCTCTGGCATGCCGCCTGGTGGAGATTTGTGCTCTACTGAACATCATTTTAGTTCAGTATCAATTAAGCAACAGAGTCATGCCTCTCCTGTTTCACAAGTGTTGTTTATCGAACCCTTCAGACAAAGAACCCATATGAGTCTGATTTGAAATTCATTGGACAGCACTTGTATTTGCTGTTGTAAAGTCAATCCAAATCACTTGGACTGTGACTGTGATACATTATCCAAAAGTGCAGATGCTTTAAAATGAATGCAATGCATATTGAACACTACCAAGCACTGACACACAGGACAAATAAGAGCAGGGATGGGCAATTATTTTTCCCAGGGGGCCGAATGAGCAACTGAAAATATGTTGGGGGGCCGGGCCAAAATTCCAAACTCAATTATGCATAATATACATTTTATTTCTATATAAAAAGCAGTAAATGGCATTGTTTTGACCCCTGGTAAGAGTGTATGTTATTATTTGGCAATTAAAAGGTGAGGTTAGCTTTCAAAAATATAATTTATTCAAATAGAATTTATTTCCAAAATGATAAACAAAATGTGAAACATTAATAACAAAGGGCATTTTGAGTTTGATATACTATTGAAACAAGGATTTTCTTAGCTTTCTAAAGACATCACATCATCTTATAGCAAAAATAAACAAGACATGTCACTGAACTGTGTAAAGAAAAGTGTCCCAGTTTTGTAGCCTTTTTTTCTTTACATGCCTATATTAAACATTTAATGTTTTCAGAACTGTGCAAAAAAAAGAAAAAAAATATCAAGTGTCCCATTTCACTTGTTATATTCCACATTTTAGTGTTCTTCAGTTCTTTTTTTTTCATTCAGTGTGAGAAATCCAGTCTCTGTTGAGCTTTAACAAGTCCATCAAAGTCAGGTTGCATGTCTGAGGTGGAGATGCAAAGCACAGCTGCCAGATGTTCATCAGTGAGAGAGGATCTGTACCTGGACTTGGTAAACGTCATGACTGAGAATGTCTGTTCACATATGTAGGTGGATCCAAAGAGAACCAACATCTTCTGAGCATGTCTCCTAAGTGTATATTGTGAGTGTGAACGTTGACATGAAAAGAAAAAAGTAAAAAAAAAAAAAAAAAGTATTAATTTCGTTTTTTTTTTTAATTTTTTTTTATTATCATGTAATCTTTCGCGGGCCGACCAGGTCTGTATAAGAGGGTGCTACACCTGTGGGTGCGCCCTCTTGGTGTATGGGAAGTTATGGAGGTGAGTCTAATAATTACAAGCAGAGGTGATGCACCCCATCTTGTGTACAGAGAACCATGCCTAGTAAGTGTTGAATAAAGAAGTGAAAAACAACAACAGCCTTGTTGAGTCATTCATTGGCGAGGATGTTACATTGGTGTCAGAAGTAAAAACGAAAAGTGACGAGAGAAGAGTGCACTAGCTTAGCGTAGCCTAGCTTAGCTTCAGTTAGCATCAGCTTTAGCACGGCGGCATGGATTTCTGCAGCGGGAGAGTGAAGAGAGAGAATGGAGAAGATGGAGAAGAGTGGCCGGAAGACATGGACGGTGAATGGAGAGAGGGGATTGTCCAATTATCCGCCGGGTGGCAAGAGTGTTCCACCGAGGCTTCGTAGGGTTCCGCTTCCCGCCGGTCGGGGGTCAAGGGTGACAGGATGCAAACCAACATGGCGGTGGCCATGGCACATGGCGGGCTCGACAGCGGGGACGCCGGAAGACCCGGGAAGCCACTGCTGGGGTTGGCCGATGCCATTGGGAGCCTGGCCCGGCGGGCGTGAGGACATATGCCCCAAGTGTACGGAGCACAAGTAACTGTTAGCATAGCGTCGTACCTGGTAGCTAAGTGTAGCTAAGCGGCAGCGTCGCATAGCTAACTGTTAGCATCGTATCCGGTAGCTAACCGGCAGCGTAGGTTAGCTAACTCTATGTTGTGTACAGAGCCATGGTTAAATGGAACTATCTGCCATGTACAGAGCCTGGAACTCTGCTGTGTGCAGCATGTGTACAGCAGTAGTGAAACCTGCGTGTGTACAGTGTGTGTTTAGCAGTTATGGAATTGGGGATTTGGGTACTGTGTGGGTTTGAGTACTAGCTGGTCTTGGGGTGGGAAATTGTGTTCGTCCCTCGGGGCGAGGGACTTTGTTGTGGGGAGGTAATGTAGTGACCTTGGGATTTGGGTGATTGGTCAGCCGAGCTGTCACTCTGCACTCTACCAACCTGGGGCTGGCAGGCGACGCTATTGGTTGCACGAGCCCGGGGTTGGTAGAGGGAAGGGGGCAGGGGCTGACATGTGGGAAGGTATAGGAGGGTGTTACATCTGAGGGTGCGCCCTATTGGTGTATGGGAAGTTATGGAGATGAGTCTACTAATTACAAGCAGAGGTGATGCACCCCGTCTTGTGTACAGAGAACCATGTCTAAGTGTTGAATAAACCAAAGTGAGAAACAACAACAGCCTCTGTGAGTCATTCATTGGCGAGGACGTTACAGTACCATGCAGTACCCTGTAGTACCATGTTACTGTATACCCAGTAATACAATGCAGAACCCTATAGTGCCATGCAGTACCATGTAGTATCATGTTATACCCAGTAGTACAATGCAGAACCCTATAGTGCCATGCAGTACCATGTAGTACTATAGGGTTTATTAGTTCAATGAAAGTGGTGATAATTGATTTGATATGTTTAGATGCTTAGTGTGGAGGAATGCATTGAGCCTCAGGGCAATCAGATGAAATGCAGAAAATCTCTGAAAGATTAAGGTTATACATCGGCCAAACCCATGGGTTAAACATGCACTTTTTACCTTTGATACTTTTACATACATTTATTACCAAATATCGTTACTTTTGTGGATGTTTGCCAGTTCTGATGGAATTGTTAGAATTCTGAGCTTGAGTATTTTTTAGTACTATTTGGTTACAAATTCCACCAATACTGCTGTAGTATATGGTAGAATGCAGTACCGCTCCACCACTGTATTTCTACTTTTACTTTACTAAAATAATATTTGTAATTTTAACCACAAACTATATGCTGCACACACATACATACATACAGACAGACAGACAGACAGACAGACAGACAGACAGACAGACAGACAGACAGACGGACGGACGGACGGACGGACGGACGGACGGACGGACGGACGGACGGACGGATGGACGGACGGACAGACAGACAGACAGACAGACAGACAGACAGACAGACAGACAGACAGACAGACAGACAGACAGACAGACAGACAGACATACAGACAGACAGACAGACAGACAGACAGACAGACAGACAGACAGACAGACAGTCAGACAGACAGACAGACACACAGACACACAGACACCCACACGCACGTGCACACACGCACGTGCACACACGCACACACACACACCCACGCACACACACGCACGCACACACGCACCACACACACACACACACACACACACACACACACACACACACACACACACACACACACACACACACACACACACACACACACACACACACACACACACACACACACACACACACATACATACAGAAGCTGGTGGGTAGCTGATAAGGGGGTTTATGATATAAATGATTGCCTAAGCATTTACAGACAGAGGCTGCCAATGACTTCATGGGGAACATGTACCTGATCTGATGCTTTAGAGTGCAGTGCAGGGTTATTAACTGACACCTGTGATATTCATACGGGATATGGTTGCAAACCGCATTATGGTGTGATGCCCCTGTGCTTGTTTATAAAACCAAGTAGGTAAATCCGTGCCTTTGACACAATTAGGATTAGGGATGAGCTCCTTTATCGGAAAGAGGCAGGGCACTTTTTCTCGTTAATGGTAAAATTGCTTTCTCCCAGTTATTGTCTCCGCTGAATGAAGGAGAGCATTAACATTTTCTTCCCCAGATAATGAAATTTAGAAGATTAGGGGGAGCTTAGCTGAAGTAGTTTTTTCAGTGTTTCCAATTGAAGGGAAATGTTTCTGATAAAGTCATATTAGTTAGGGCACCCATAAATCCAGAGAGTAAAAAGTTATGCCATTTAGGCTTGCAATAAAATGCTTAAAGGTGCTATAGATAACATTCAGCCACCAGATGTCGCATTGGGCACCAGCATGTCATTTACAATAGCCTCCAGCTGCAGCACTGGAGCGATCCCCTCACTAGACGCTGTGGCAGCCACAGAGAGTGCGCGCTGATTTGCGGAAAGTACGGACGTTTCTCTTAAAGGAACACTCCAACATTTTGGGAAATTAGCTTATTTGCCATCTACCCTGGAGTTAGACAAGAAGATACATACCTTTTTCTTTTCTGTGCATGCAGTAGGAGTATAGGAAGACGTTGGGAACTAGGCTAATGGAGGAACCTACTTCCAGTGACTGACGCTAAGCTAGGCTAAAGGCCTCTGCATGCTACAGAAACTGCGAAGCAACTGCAACACAACATCGACAACGCAACAGTGTTGCAGACACTCTGCCTTTATGCTTCTGCAACATCGACGCGCAGCCTATGCAACATTGTACCCCGGATGTAGCTAGGTTCCCTAGATAGATGAAACTTCCCTTCTCAACCAACCCATTGATAACAAGCAGAAAAAGAAGCATCATTTTTACTTCCGGTCGGGGGATTTCAAAATAAAAGAGCAACGTCTAAAAGCGTTAGATAATGTACAAAATAAACGTATTTCCGGTGCTTTTAGACGTCGCTCTTTTATTTTTATTATCCCCCGACCGGAAGCATTTGTGATGTATTCTGCTTGTATAACTTCTGTGTTTGTTGGTGTCTGTAGATCGTTAGTTTTAACGTTAGCTAGCAGCAGGGATGGACGCCTTTGTGCAAATGCAGGCAGCTACAGGCACTCGAGGTCGAGGAAGAGCTGCTGAATTTAATCGGCAGGAGAGAGCTCGTCAAAGCCGGATATATCCCTGTGGCTGTTGTGTGGTTGTAGGCACGGAAATGCAGCTCGAACTACCTGTTATATTAAATTAATTGATTGCTGTTTAACTTGTCCGTGTCCAGTCCATTCGATTAGCCCCACCGTTCATTGTAAACAATGATGCATGTAATTATATTAACGTTACTGTGTGTTGTTGTAGCTATGTTAATAAATTCTGAATGGCATTAACGTTAGTTGGGTATGATAGCATTGAATAGCATCAACGCTAGCTGGCTGGCTACAACAAATTATCACAAGCTGGCATCGTAAAATATCAACACCAGCCATGGGAACACTGTTTACTAAATTGTGGAGGCTTTTAATCGTCAAGGTAAGATGATTTGAAGGCGTATGCTATGGAAGTCCCCTGCGGCTCCACTTTGTTGAAATGTACATAACTAGGGCTATAGGATAACCACCGGTTAATTCGCGATTTTTTATTGGTTTGTCATGACAAACCAATTACATAATCCAACATATGTGTAAGAAACTAACATATTCCAGTTAACGGTATATATTTTTAATGATTCGTTACGGCGAAATCAATACTTCCATTTGTATAAATTACATTAACTCGAGGATAGTATTCCTGCCTGCGGGACCAATATTATTCTATGACAGCCCCGCCCCCATTCGCTAACCAACCAATCACTGCTACGCAACAACAACGCAAGGTTGTTCAGATTAGATTTTGGGGAGAGGTACGCAACATCCTCACAACACACTCTACAACACCCTCTGCAACATGTTGCGTTGAAGTCGCGCTGATGTTGTGTTGCAGTTGCGTTGCAGTTGCTGTAGCATGTAGAGGCCTTAACGGTGCACGTCTTCCTACTCCTACTGCATGCACAGAGAAGAAAAAGGTATGCATCTTAACACTCCAACATTTTGGGAACCCTGAAGTTAGACAAGAAGATGCATACCTTTTTCTTCTCTGTGCATGCAGTAGGAGTAGGAAGACGTTGGGAACTAGGCTAATGGAAGAATCTACTTCTAGTGACTGACGCTAAGCTAGGCTAACGGTGCACGTCTTCCTACTCCTACTGCATGCACAGAGAAGAAAAAAGGTATGTATCTTCTTGTCTAACTCCAGGGTAGATGGCAAATAAGTAAATTTCCCATAATGTTGGAGTTTTCCTTTAAGGGTTAGGTTTAATAATAATAATGGATTGGATTTATATAGCGCTCTTCTCTAACTGACTGTTGCTCTGACTCAGAGCGCTTCACAGAGTCCATTATTCGTTCATACACAGTCATACCGGTGGTGGTAAGCTACAATTGCAGCCAGAGCTGCCCTGAGGCAGACTCACGGAAGCGTGGCGAATAATCAACGCCTACGGCCCCTCCGACCACCACCAACATTCATTCACATGCATACACATTCATACGAGGCAAGTAGGTTAAGTGTCTTGCCCAAGGACACAACGGCAATGGGATGGACATGGGCTTGAGCGGGATTCGAACCACCAACCCTTCGATCATTGGACGCCCCGCTCTACCCCTGAGCCACGCCGCCCTCATCTAAGAGAGGTTAAGGTTAGAGTGACAGTCAGGGCTGGTAATCCTTCCTGTAACAAAGCAACATAGGCCCTCAACCATAGAGGTTAGGGTTAGGAAGTATTTTACTGTATTGTACCCATTCTGCAATCTGTTAATACAGTTTTCAATCAATCAATTCCTGGCCGCGACCCTCTCTCCAACCGCACGTCTCAACCGAGCTTGGTCAAGGGGGAGGGGCTAGGCCCAATGTGGAGTGACGTCCCCTCGCCGCCAATCAGCGCGCGCTCTCTGTGGTAGAGAAACTTCCGTACTCTCCGCCAATCAGCGCTAACTTCTGTACTCTCTGCCAATCAGCGTGCGCTCTCTGTGGCTGCCTCAGCTTCTAGTGAGGGGATCGCTCCGGTGCTGCAGCTGGACGCTACTCGTCATTTATCCAATCAGGTGCGTTCCACGTGGGGAAATGAGAAGTAGGGAGGGGATACATGCTCACATCATGTAAACACCAACATACATTTTGGATCCACAAACCTCCTCATTCACTTCCATTCATTTTGAGGACCACGTCTAAATATCATACTTCTGTATAAACACACTATACAGCAATATTATTCTATACTATATATTTTCTGTTTCAAATGTATTTGTTTTCATAAGCTAATGATTCCATTCTCAAATTATCAGTAAAGGAAGTGTTTCTCGCTTGAAGTGTAGACGGTTTCAACTTGACAACATAGACGTTCTAAATCAAACATTCTAATTCTAAATGGACCCAACTTTATATCCTGTCGTAAATAACAATGGCTGACAGGAAATACACTTGGGGCCAAACTGTTCCCTTGGCCAAAAGATACTGTTGCTACTGTAAATCACCCATGCAGACAAGAGGGACAGCAGTGGTTGCTAGCTTACTATCTTACTTGGACTACAGACGGTAAATGGATGGTACAGTAAACGGACTGTATTTATATATGTATTTATATCCCCGGGGGATCATCCTATGTCCTATGTTCCCCGGGTTCTATGTTCCCCGCTTTGATTGATTAATAGATTGCAAATTGTATTCATTTTTATTATTTTATTAATTATTAATGTCCGCCTTGTTTCGAACTGGTTAAGCTTAGGCCCTCTTTCGAACTGGTTAAGGTTAGAGTTTGGAATCAGGGCTGGTGGTCTAAAATTTTCAATCAATCAATCAAAGCGGGGAACATAGAACCCGGGGAACATAGAACCCGGGGAACATAGGACCCGGGGAACATAGACATGCTCCCATTAAATCAAGTCCAAAAGACAAAAAAACTGTCATGAAAAGAAACACTACAATAAAAGGCTCAGCTTCTAGAAAACTAAGTTTAAAATAAAGCCAGTAGCCTAAAACAAGCATGGCTACAAAGAAAGGCTAAATGCTGAACAGGGCAGAGAACAGCACTACACTAATATAATATAAGAAAGCTTGACCATAATGATAGCCACTATATGGAATGAGAAAGCAACTAACCCTGCAAGATACAAACTTAAATAGGCTCAGCTACCATTAGGTGCAGCTGCACTGAATCAGGTGCAATCAAGCCCACACACCTGTCCTACTAAGGGGCAATTAACCACAGAGTCCAGTGATTGACAGCTGTCAATCCTGTCACACTATGACAGGACCCCCCCTCTAGGGTCCCTTATTCCAGAATAAGCTCTGGGTCCAAGATGTCTCTGGCCGAAACCCACATGCACTCCTCTGGCCCATAACCTTGCCAGTCCATCAGTTACTGTATATCCCTACCAACCCGCCCATTACCCTACCCGACAGTATACACGTACAGTATACACAGGTTGACCATCCATGAATTGAGGGGGAGGTGGAGGTCTTTCTGCAGGAACCAATGTACCGTAACCGAAGACGCATCGTGACCGGGTTTATGTTGCAAATAATAGTGAAAGGACCCACAAAACGGGGAGCAAGGTTACGTGACTCAACCCGTAATGGAAGGTCGCATGTGGAACGTCATCACACCTGTTGGCCCAGACGGTAGGAAGGCACAGGGCGATGGTGTATCGTAGTAGAGGGAGTCCCAATCAAACTGAGGATCCGGTGTAAAAAGTACCCAGAAATGATACTTAAGTGAAAGTATGGGTACTGTCTCAAAATCTGACTCAAGTAAATGTCAAAGTATCTGGCTTAAAACACACTTGAGTAAAAGTAAAAAAGTCCTACTTTTAAATGTACTTAAGTACTAAAAAGTAAAAGTATTTTTTTTAAAGGGATAGACCAGGGGTCTCAAACTCATTCCATCGTGTGCCAAGTTTTCATTTGAACTATACAGTGCACCAGGTGAGTTAGTTGAAGAGGTGAGCCAATTAGTGAAATCATCAGCTGGTGTTTAGGCAAGGCTGCATGAAACCAAGTATACACTCTGCCCACAATGGAATGTGTTCTGCGATAGACAATGCTGAAATGAAAGAACAGAGGACACTTTTTTTGCATTACAATTATTTAATGCACTTCTCCATTGAAGGTAAACTAACGTGGACTGCATTCACATCACAGCATGAATAATATCACAATATTAAAGACCGAAAACTATGACAATATTAAAAACAGAATGGTGTATCCTGAATAATATCACAATATTAACCACAGCATACTGGATTATCCTGAATAATATCACAATATTAAAGGCAGAATACTGGACTACCCTGAATAATATCACAATATTAAAGACAGAATACTGGAGTACCCTGAATAATATCACAATATTAAAGACATAATACTGGACTACCCTGAATAATATCACAATATTAAAGACAGAATACTGGAGTACCCTGAATAATATCACAATATTAAAGACAACATGATGCAGATTTTGTACTCCAAGTGAATGACGTTTAAGGCACTGGCCAAAACATTGAAAGTATGGTAGCCCTTCAGTCTTCTGCAGGCAAGTGCAGCAGAACGCCTTTCAAAGCTTTCAGTGTCGATCCAGTGAGCGGTTACCCCAATGAAACTTCTTCGTCGGGCTGTCCAGCAATCTGTTGTTGTCGCGATCCATTCAACTTCACTCGTAGCAGCAGTGACTTTTTCTTTCATGGTTTGAGCAGCTTTGCTGATCTTCGAGCGGACAGTGGGCCTCGTAATGACGTTAGTGCTTGGTCGAAAACCATTTATCAGGTTTTTGAATGATGGCAACTCAACAACACTATAAGGTTGGAGTCTTGAACTATGTATTTTCTATGTAGATAGGACCATGGATGCTCGTCCACACCATCGCCGACCGTTTCGTCCTCTTCATCACTCATTGTGGCCATCTTCTATGGCTCGTCACTCTGACTGTCTATTCTTCTGATAACGGGTGTTTAATCAAAGATCCCCGCTTTCTAGTCTTGCACAAGGACCAATCAGCATGGGCATGGGCGGGTTAATTTTCCATTGATGGGGATTTGATTGGCTGGTTACCTGCGGTCGCAGGATTAATAACGTTAACGTTAGTTTGGCCAGATAAACAATTCAAATATACTAATTAAAATGGTTGGACCTGCAAGATTTGTACTTTGTACTTTGTAGGTCTGCATTTTAAATGTAAGGAGTAAAACATTTTTTTTTCTCTGAAATGTAATGGAATAAAAGTACAAAGTATACAAACCTAATAATACTCGAGTAAAGTACAAATCCCCCAAAACAGTACATAAGTATTGTAACGAAGTACAATTACTCAAGTACTTTACACCCCTGTCCCATTCCAAACTCCCATCCAGATCGACAGATGGTTGGGAGTGCAATGGTTGAGAGGGTGGGTTCTGGAAACCAAGATCACCCACCACTTCATCAGAATCACCATCGTTCTCACTAAACTGCTTGTAAACCGTGGGTAAAATAGGAATTTGTGTATGGCTTGTGTTTACTAACGAGACTGACCGTTTCCCTTCAGTTTTGGACACTCCACCTTCGTGTGATGTTTTTTCCTGCAGTACCGGCAACAGTCCACACGAGAACCAACCTCTCTGGAGTCACGCACGGACGTGCCATCCACCTGCATAGGTTCTGACAGACTGACCACTGAATGGCGCGGAGGAAATTCCTCCAGCGGGGTGCGAATACATTATGTATTAAAATACAGTATTGTATAGTTTGTATAGATCATTGTATATTGTTGACTACAAATCTACTACGGTTGAGGAGCCGGGAAAAACAAGCATCTCACGTTTTTCTGAATGTATGTAATACATTTAAAAAAGATGTCAATAAAATTATCTGAATCTGAATCTGAATCCAAAGCCCTTTACAACATGCCTCACATTCACCCATTCACTCACACACAGACGGCAGAGATGACCATGCAAGGTGGCAACCTGCTCATCGATCAGGAGCAGATAGGGGTTAAGTGTCTTGCTCAAGGACACTTCAACACACGGGAGGAGCCAGAATCGAACCAGGAACATTCTCATTACCAGACTACCTCTCTAGTAGAAGTAGAAGTAGAAGTAGAAAGCTTTATTGCCATTGCACAATACAGTACAACAAAATGTGTTTGTGCAGCACCTAAAAGAACGATACCTACATACACACACCACCAACCACTACCACCACACAACACATCCATGATGTGCCCATAGACACACTACCCTACATACATTAGTGTACGCATACTCACTATCACACCACATATTCATGATGTACCCACACATACCCTCTGCTACACATGCACTTATTCACAAGAACATTAGAACGTTTTTTTTTTAAAAGCATTGCAAAACATCACAATAGAAAAAACATATTGCACATCGGCAGAAAATATTGCACCTTAGAGAATACCATTATTGCATTATTGCACATGTCTCAACATCTGTTATATTGCACATACAAGTATATATTATAGTGAGGTAGGTGTAGATATGGTGGCTCTGTTCTACAAAGCAAGACTACTGAAATTCTACTAAAGTGAAATATCCCTTTAAGCCTTTTCTGTCTTTTTTTCTAGAATGATGACATTTTATTCCCTCTGAGCAACAGCATCTGATTTATGTATTTATTGTTTTCTCTATTGCACAACGTGCACTGTTCTGTGTCTATATGTGTTTGGGCACACACACACATCCATGAGTGCACGTGTCTATGTGCATGTGTCATGCTTACTAAGTATAATGCCATCTCTTAAACAAAAACAATGCAAATATATCTTAGAATAGCATGAGTAATGGTGACTAAATATTCAACAGCACCAAGAAATGGTAGAGACAATAGACCATTGTTCTAAGCTAAATACGTCTTAACCGTCGGACAGTATTGGCGTCACAGAACAAAGAGAACGAACACTGGATTTTGTTCAAGGTGTCTGTGTCACCGTCCATTATGTCACTGCCTGTCTGAGAGTTTTTAATAGAAGTCTGTCTCAAGAGTATAATGGCACTAATCTGTCAAAATCTGGTGGTTTCACTCTGGTCTAATTAAAATGGGGGTTGGGGGGGACGGGACTTCCAGGCAAATTCTTCCTGTAATACAGCCACAGTGCTTGTGCTGTCAAGGCGTGTCGTACTGTAAGTCCTACTGCCAGAGGCAATGGAGAGGTGAAGTACCTCCCCTACTAGAGTTGTTCCATGAATTACAGATATGTCGTTTGTCAATTTAAGGGGTTAACTAAATTGAATTGAATACTAATGTTGCGTAACATTGCTAACGTATGTTGACAACAAATCAAATCAAATCAAATGTATTTGTAAAGTCCGCAAACACATGTTAATGTCCCCATGTGCTGGACAAGTCTTCTTTAAACAGGTCAAGAAGAAACATGACAATAAATCTAAAACAACAAACCCATCATGAAATCCACAACAACACTCCCAGGCATACCCCAGCGAAGGTAAGGAAAAACTCACAAAAAACCTAGCAATAGGAAAAAAGCACCACAGGCAATTTGGAGGAGAAAAACCTTAGAAGGGCCCTTCAAGGGGGCATCCCCCTTCTTGGATGTCGGTGATAGTAGTGTTGCTATGGATAATCGATGGGTGGAGAATAAAACAGGCGAAATAGTTTGTATGTATGAACATATACGTGTAATAAAACACAAATATGTACATGCAATAGCAACTGGTGCTGTGTCACCGTCCATTATGTCACTGCCTGTCTGAGAGCTAAGAACAACAACAACAAAAGAGAAAGCATAGGGAGACGAGCGCTAGTGGAAAATAGGATAAAGGCTAAATGTCATGTCCGTTTGCACATGCGTATGTATTCCGTTTGGATCCATTTGGAGTATGGGGGCGACGTAGAAAGGATCACATCATCTTGGCCATCACCACGGGGCATCCACCACCTTGGTCATCACCACGAGACATCCACTCACAGAGAGACAGGGAGACGGGGATAGGCGATGGTCAGGTTGTGTGTTTGTGGTGGGCGGACATAGCAATAGATAGAATAGAATAGATACATGTAGTAAGCATATATGTGAATAGAATATAAGTACTTAACCCTCTTAACATTCAAGAACTGTTCTTTGATAGAGAGGGGGGTTATAATCTGAGGGGAGAACTCAATTGAAAAGTTCTTATTGTATGCACTAACTATTCAAACTGAATTATAAAGAAATAATTTTCACGAGGTACAGGGATGAGGAAGGGATTTGACATTCACGGGTGTTTAAATTTCTATTTTATTTCTTTCGTGTTTTACATATATATTTGTTTTGTTTTGCATATATATATTTGTTTTGTAAGATTTTAAATTAGTACATTAATTTGAGTAGTGGAAAAGGGGTAGGATTAAATAAGTGCATACTTCCTCCTACTCCTTTTCGAACATGTAAATGATCGAACTATCCTAGTCCGCTAGCATCCAGGCTTACCCGGCTAGCTCGACCTACTGGTTTTAGCTCTTTAGCTAAACCTTCAATTG
Source organism: Notolepis coatsorum (assembly GCF_963971535.1). NCBI lineage: Eukaryota > Metazoa > Chordata > Actinopteri > Aulopiformes > Paralepididae > Notolepis > Notolepis coatsorum. The sequence continues at coordinate 78,017,123 of NC_140180.1, read as the reverse complement.
GCTTCATACACATAGCCTTTAGCAGTTGATCCATAGCACTTCTTATTTAAATTTTTTCCTGGTCTACCACCGCCACCTGGTGTAAGCATGGCTCTGTGTTCTGTCTGTCCCTCTCTCCTAGAAAGGTTAACTCGGTTAGAGAGTTGTGTCCTTGAACTTGAGTCAGGAATACAGTCAGCTTTAGACGTCTCGGACACTTCAGGCTTTTCTAAGGAGCCTCAAGCGAGGTCTTCTAGTCTGGAGAGTCCCAGACATAGTGCTCAGGACATGGTCTTTGCGCCCGATACGGAGTGGCAGTGTAACCGCTCGGTCTCGGCCTCAACAACACTTGCTCCGCAACATGATCTTACACGTGTTGCGGGTTCTGGTCCCAGCACTGAAACCCCGTCTTCCTGTCCTTGTGATTGGCGACTCCATCACCCGGCATATTAAGCTAGACAAGCCAGCCGAGATCAAATGTTTTGGGGGAGCCAGAGCTACAGACATTGAAGCCAACCTGAGATTTCTGGCGAATAGCATAGTCAAGGGAAAAGTTAACCCACATCACGCACCCACTGAAGATAAATTTGACCATATTTTTATACACGTCGGAAATAATGACTGTAGGATGAAAGTCTCTGAGGTCACAAAGATCAACATAGTTAGGCTTTCTGACCTCGCCAGAAAGATGAGTCGGCATCGAGTAATCTTCTCTGGCCCCCTGCCTGTAAACTGGCATGATGATGAGTTCATGAGTAGGACAGCTTCTCTACACCGATGGCTGGAAAAATACTGTAAAGAACAGGGCTTAGGGTTTGTGGATAACTGGTCCTTTTTCTGGGGGCGCCCTGGCTTGCTGAGAAAGGACGGCGTGCATCCTAACATGCTAGGCGCCTCTCTCTTATCTAGCAATATAGACAAGATTATAGCTTCGGGCTGACAGCCACCCCACAAGCATGCCAGGGTGCAGGCTCTTAGCAAGCCTGCTAGTCATGCTAAACCGATGGAGCCTGCCAAACCCTATACCTTTCCTAACCATGCTGGGTCCCTCCTCCACCAGACTCCCCACTCCTCTCTTTCTATCTCTATCCTTAAACCGGTATATCCAATCAAAACTAGAATATTTCGTTACGCTCCGCTTTACCCAGCTCGTCCTTGTGCGATAAACCATGCCAACTTAATTGCGATTAAACCTACCCGCATGGCTGAAAATCGTGCTGTTAAATATATAGAGTGCGTGAAGGTTGGCCTTCGCTCTCTGCCAACCAAAGCTCTTTTGGTAAATTAACTGATAACAGACCATAGTCTCGATTTATTGGGCCTCACTGAGACATGGCTTAAACCTAATGACTTTCTGCCCTTAAACGAGGCTTCACCCCCTAATTTTAGTAGCTCCCATATCGCACGCACCTCCAAGAAAGGGGCGGAGTTGCTCTAATTTACGACTCTAAGCACAACTTTACATCCGACGCAAACTGTAAGTTTTCCTCGTTTGAGGTGCTCCTGTTGCGTCCCTCTCCACCCAACAGAAAGTGTGGCTGTGAAAGTGATTCCTACCTCCACTGCATCCTTTGTAATGGCTGTCCTTTACCGCCCCCCAGGCCCTTACACCCTCTTCCTAGATGAGTTTTCAACTTTCATCTCTGAGCTTGTTACACGCTCAGATAACATTTTAATTGTTGGTGATTTTAACATTCATTCCAACAAAACTGTAGATCCCCTAAATAAGACTTTTACCGACATCATTGACTCTGTCGGTCTCATTCAAATCGTTGACCAACCCACTCACAGTGGTGGGAACACCCTTGACCTAGTCCTAGCCCACGGTCTCACTGTGTCAAATTTGACCATTTCCCCCTATGTTCCTGCTCTCTCAGACCACTACCTCATCAAATTTCAAATTGATCTGACAGTTTCTCGCCCAGACAGTGTAGAATCCTACATGAGCCGTCGTATTAACGCCTCAGCTGTCCCAACTCTAGTTAACTGCCTACCAGACACCCTCTAGCCCTTCCTCTCTTACTCTGGCCCCCTTGATCTCTTTACAGTCAAACTTAACGCCGCCCTTCGTAGCATGCTCGACATTGTCGCTCCCCTTAAACCTAAAATTAAACGTGCTCCGCAAAAACAAACTCCCTGGTTTACGGAGGAAACGCGCTCCTTTAAAAAGGCTTGTCGCAAACTTGAACATAAATGGCGTTCAACCAAACTCGAAGTATTCCGCCTTGCCTGGAATGATAGATTACGTACAGTAACTACAAAAAGGCACTCTCACCTCATATTTTTCCAGGCTCATTAATGAAAACAAAAACAACTCAAAGTTTCTGTTTGACACAGGGGAGCGACGACGCCTCTCTCGCGGACAAACTCAACTCTTTCTCAGCTTGGTTTGGTGTAGACAGTGGTGCCGCTAGCTCAACGGCTAGTGACGTGACTGGCGCGCCGGCTGTTGTGGAGGGGGGGAGGGGGGGGCAACCGCGGGGGGGCGGGGACGCTCTCTCGTTGTCGGTACACAGTGTGAGAAGAGCATTTATGCAGGTGAACACCAGAAAAGGTGCTGGCCCAGATGGTATAACAGGACGCATACTTAAGTCCTGTGCCAACCAGCTAGCCCCTGTGTTCACCGCCATATTTAATCAATCCCTGGCGGAGTCAGTGGTCTCTGCCTGCTTCAAGATGTCTACCATCATCCCTGTACCGAAGAAACCCTCCCCAACATGTCTGGCACTCACCTCTGTGGCCATGAAATGTTTCGAGAGGGTGGTCAAGGATCACATTTGTGCCTCCCTCCCCAGTGATATGGACCCTATGCAATTTGCATACAGGCCAAACAGGTCCACTGACGATGTGGTCTCCCAAGTACTGCACAGCACCCTCTCTCACCTTGACCGCCAGAAGGGGGGCTATGTGAGACTGTTGTTCATTGACTACAGCTCAGCGTTTAACGCCATAGTCCCCACCAGACTGGTGGACAAGCTGATCTGAGCTCCGCTCTGAGCGCCTGGATACTGGACTTTCTGAGTGAAAGACCCCAGGCGGTCAGGGTGGGGGGTCAGACCTCCAACACCATCACCCTGAGCATCGGGTCCCCCCAGGGCTGTGTTCTGAGCCCCCTGCTGTACTCACTTTACACACACGACTGTGTGGCCAAGTTCAGCTCCAACTCCATAGTGAAGTTTGCGGACGACACAGTGGTGGTGGGGCTGATCTCGGACAACGACGAGAAGGCCTACCGGGAGGAGGTTGAGGTACTGGAACGCTGGTGCCAGGACAACAGCCTGCTCCTGAACATTGGTAAAACCAAGGAGCTGATAGTTGATTTTAGGAGGAGACAGCAGGAGACACACACACCACTGAGGATAAACGGGGCTACCGTGGACAGGGTGAGCAGCTTCAAGTACCTGGGGGTCCACATCTCAGAGGACCTGACATGGACAACACACATAGACTCAGTCGTAAAAAAGGCGAAGCAGCGCCTCTACCACCTGAGACAGTTAAGGAAGTTCAGAGTATCTGGGAAGATACTCCAGTCCTTCTACTCCGGAGCTGTAGAGAGCATCTTGACTGGAAATATCACTGCCTGGTATGGCAACAGCACGGCACAGGACAAGAAGGCCCTACAGAGAGTGGTGCGCTCAGCCGAGCGTAACACGGGTATTGCACTACCAACCCTGCAGGTCCTATACAACAAGAGGTGCAAATCCAGAGCCTGCAGGATAATGAAAGACCCTCACCACCCCAACAACAGCCTGTTCATGCTGCTGCGGTCAGGCAAACGCCTGCAAGCACCAGTAACGAGGAAAGAGAGACTTAGGTTCAGCTTCTTCTCACAGGCCATCAGAGCCTTGAACACTGAACTCTCCACGCACAAGCACACATGAGCACACACACAACACACACACTGTACACGCTCACACACTAGCAGCCACTTTAACATGAGCACACACACACTCATGCTGCACACGCTCACACTATGGACACTTTACAGAAGGAAAGATCACTTTAGGAATAGTATAGCTTGAGATCGTATAATATAGCATTGTATAGCAGTGTACATAAAGACCCAATGCCTCATCCGTAGCTAACAGTGTACTGCACTGCCACAGGACCTGTGGCATGCTCTGTAAATAGCTCATGTACAGATACCGATATGCCTACTTTGTTTACTTGTTTATCGCTCTATTGGTTGGACTCTTATATTATATTATTACTTGTATTATGCACATCGTTGCGGGCGAGACCCCCCGCATTTCACTGTATACCTGTATGCCGTGAGAAATAAAACTCTTGTATCTTGTATCTTGTTGCAAAACTTACTCAGAAACAACCAAGTGCCCTAAATCATGCGTTCTCGGCTAACAAATTCATTAAATTCTTTACCAAGAAAATTGACCTCATTAGAGATGAAATTGTTGCCTTACTCAACAATCAGAGTCCCTCCCAACCTCTGATGGGCCTTCCCCCTGACTTTGAATCCAGCCATACGCTATGCTGCCTTGAAAACGTCTCACTTAGTGCCCTCTCTAAATCGGTTGGCGCGGCAAAACCCTCAACCTGTCTGTTTGACCCTCTTCCAGCAACTCTCATCAAAAAACTCTTCCCAACTCTAGGCCTTGCCCTACTCAATATCTTCAACACCTCCTTGTCTACTGGTGTGGTGCCCCTGGCCTTTAAATCAGCCGTCATTAAACCACTACTTAAAAAACCGAACCTCTACCCTCTAATCTTGAAAAATTACAGACCCATCTCCAATCTTCCGTTCCTATCCAAAGTGTTAGAACGGATCGTCGCAACGCAACTTACTGACCATTTATCAAACAATAATCTTAATGAATCTTTTCAATCTGGCTTTAGAGCCTTACACTCCACCGAAACGGCGGTTACCAAAGTTACAAATGACTTACTGCTCTCTCTTGACTCAAACCTCACTTCTGTGCTTGTATTGCTTGATCTCAGTGCAGCCTTTGACACTATCGATCACTCGATTCTTCTAATTCGGCTTGAGAATCATGTTGGCATTCGGGGTCACGCACTAGCTTGATTTAAATCCTATTTAACTGATAGAACACACTCCGTGGTCTATAATGATTTAACATCTGAGACCCTCCCAGTGCAATGTGGTGTCCCACAAGGCTCTGTCCTGGGCCCTTTGCTATTTTCGATTTACATGCTACCCCTCGGCAATATCATACGCAAATTTGGCATAAACTTTCATTTTTACGCTGATGACACCCAATTATATATACCTATTAAGCCAAATGATTCCTCCCAATTACTAATTATCAACTTTGATACTTGTCATGTATCCCAGAGCTCCACCATAAAAAACCTCTGAGTCATTTTTGATTCCTCCCTCTCATTTAATGCACATATAAAAAATGTCACCAAAATTACCTTCTTCCATCTTCGTAATATCGAAAAAATTCGCCCCATTTTAACTCTGGCTGATGCTGAAACCCTGATTTATGCTTTTGTCTCATCACGTCTGGACCACTGTAATGCACTTTTTTCAGGCCTACCTAATTCAAGCATCAAAAATCTTCAACTCATGCAAAATGCGGCTGCACCGATACTAACTAGAACTCCAAAATTTGATCACATCACACCAGTTTTGACCGCCCTACACTGGCTTCCTATTCAAGCCCGATCTGACTTTAAAGTGCTACACCTCACCTACAAAATTTTAAATGGGCTTGCACCGCTCTATCTATCCGATCTCATCTCCCGATACTCGCCTGCTCGTGCTCTGCGCTCACAAAATGCGGGCCCCCCCCCCCATCTCTCTGAGTGCCTGTCTCGTAGTGCTGACCAAGGTGATGGATGCCTCGCGGTCTTGGCCAAGATTGCAGTAACTGCTCTATATGCACCACCGAGGCCATGGATCAGCTCCTTACCGTCTTCTGTCCGTGGTCTGTCAACATGGTTGACACAGATACCACTTGTATCTATTGCTATGTCCGCCCACTACAATCATGCAAGCTGTCTAACGCCTGTCCCGTCTCCCTGTGAGTTGCTGTCCCGGAGTGTTGACCGAAGTGTTGACCGGAGTGTCGGACGTCCCGTGATGAAGACTGGGAGGATGCGACCCTCTCTGGGTGCCCTCCTGTCTCCCTGTCTCCGGCGGTCTCGTAGTGGTGACCGGAGTGCTGGACGTCCCACGATGATGTCGGGGCGGTTGCGACCCTCTCTGCGCCGCCCCCTATCTCCCTGTCTCGGAGCGATGACCGGAGTGTTGAACGTCCCCGTGATTAAGACGGGAAGGACGCGACCCTCTTTGCGCCACCCCTGTGCCTCAAATAGATTCGCTATCAGCTCTATATTTAATCTTTCAAAATGTTCAGTTGCTATTGCATGCACTCATCTATGTTTCAATACACACATGAGTGCATGCTTACCAACTGTCAGTCTGCAACACTACTATCACCGACATCTAAGAAGGGAGATCCCCCCTTGAATGGCCCTTCTAAGGTTTCTCTTCTCCACACTGCCTGTGGTGCATTTTTCCCTATTGTTAGGTTTTAGCGAGTTTTTCCTTACCTTCACGCGGGGTATGTCTGGGAGTGTTCGCATTGCATTCATTTATTTGCATTTATTTTAAATTTGTTGGACCTTATGGTGTTCTTATTTTGTTCTTGACTTATTGTTATGTTTCTTCTTGACTTGTTTAAAGAAGACTTGTCCGGCCCATGGGGACATTAACGTGTGTTGTCGGGCCTTACAAATAAATTTGATTTGATTTGAGTTTTGTTTTTAGTTTTTTATTAAAAGATTTTTCCATTTCATTGCTATAGATCAATGATTTGTTTTTGTTTTATATTGTTTGTATTTACATGTTCGAAATAAAGATTTCAAATCAAATCAAACCCAGCAATGAACTAGGACAGGCATGGTTTAGACGTTGTGGGTCGGACAGAAGACGGTATGAAGCTGATCCATGATCTCAATGGTGCTCATAACCAGTGTGGGGGTAGAACAGTCACTGCAATCTTGGCCATCACCCCGAGACATCCACTCAGAGAGATAGGGATATGGGGACGGGGGTTAGAGAGTTCCCATGTTTGTAGTGGGCGGAATTAGAGCAATAAATAAATTTAATGAGCATATGCATACATGGTGACAATAGAATCAAAGTACTGTATATAAGAGAATAGTGAAAATAGCAGAGGTCCTCAACCATCAGGTCGCCTGGCCATGGATAATTTGGTACCGGGCCGCAAAGAAAGAATAAAGTTGTTTAAAAGGAAATGTATTTTATTTTCATTAGTCTTCCGGGTATTTTACTTTAAAAAATTGCCACTTCCGCCCACACCTCACTCTTTTTCGTAAAATAAGTCTCCTGCCATAATGCTCCCCTTCGAATAATTCACTCACAGCACAGAATGCCTGTACTTTCATATAATGTAAAATTTATTTAAGTTTGCTTAACAAGACCCCATTATCTGTGCCTGGTCATATAATGTGGAATCAAATTGCATTCTGCTAGCTGTTTCTTGGGGACTTTAAAGGGGAACTATCTTATAAATGGCCTTTTTGAGTGTTTAGCATTGTTTCCTAGCTATGTGAACTTATATTAATATGATCTATGTCTCTAATTCTCATATTGGCGCATTCTTCCAATTCTCCTCTCACAATATTCACCCTCACTGAACTGAGTCATCTGAAAATGTGATGATTTGTGATGTCAGAAAGACACCGCTGCATGATAATGGCGAGGTACATGATGAGCTGCACACAGTGGTTGGAGCCCAGGCTCAAAACGGCTCGAGATCTTGAGGTAGAAAAATGCTGTTTTTGAGTACTTCATTAGAAATATAAAACAATGAATAAAAAAAAAAATATATTACAGAGGTGTTCCATAGACTCACAGGAATTGTGTAAAAGTGCCCAAATAGTGAAAGAAATAGTAAAATAGTTCCCCTTTAAAGAAAACATCCTCATGGCACAATTCAAACAGGATTAAAAGATCATTTGTTTCTCGCTGTTGACAATCGTACATTTTTTTCATAAGAAAATATAAAAATAGGGCCCCATGGTGGTCCAGCGGAAGTGGAGGGACTTTGCCTCTCTATACGCAGGCCTTAAGGAAGAGGTCGTCACCCTGCCATACGTCTGTCTTTCAGGGGAACACGGAGAGGACCTCTGTGATGTGGCGAGAGATGGGCGAGTCTGCCGGGAGATAACGAGGAAGAGGAGAAGGAGGATGGGGGGGGGGGGGGGGGGGGGGGGGTAGAGTTGATATTTCAGACGACCTCTAAATACTTGAAATGCTCATTTATCTCAGACGAAATGAAAAAATTTCAAACAAGAGCTATTGTGTTACCTATCGTTTCTAGTGAAGTCAAATCAAGTGTTCCTTTATTAATCCCCTTGGGGAAATTCAGGTCTCATAGCACCATGGGGGACACATTTAGAGCTAAATTGGTTCATACTACATGGCAGAAAAGAAGCATGATGAAACTCCTCCTGTCTCTAGAAATCCATGTCTCCCTCCCGGCCAAACAGACTGATCACACCTCTGTGTCACATACACACACAGGACTCTGTAATGGATTCAGAGGTTGTTTTTAGGCTTGTTATTCGCTTTGTCTGCAGACTTGATTATACAGCACTTGTTGACCAACAGACCGACCGACGTCCTGGGAGTGGTGTGGACTTGGACAAATGCCTAGGTAGTGCCAAATCAATAGCAGGCTGCCTGAGTGGACTGAGTGCATGCTTGATTTCTGCTCTCTGTCTTAATTGGGATGAGTTATTGACATGCGGCTTAATTAGTTGCCACGGTAATCAATTTAGAGGGAAGCATGTTTTTTTGGAAGGAGGAGCAGGACTCACTCTGAGAATGTGGACCATCTTCATGTTGTTTAGACTTCAAATTATTGTGGAAAGAGCCTCGAGGCACTGTGTTCCTGTGGCGATTCGTACAGATATTTGTTTTGTTTCAAATTCTGCATGGCCGCTGAGAATTGTATGCACCTCGCGGGAGGGCGTAAAGGACTTACATATTTCTGTAGTGATTATTTCTCCTTTAGCGAAATAATGCATAATATGCCTTAGAGAATGCATAGTGTTAATTGATTTATTTTAGACCCTATACAAACCAAGTGGTGTATTGATACACACAATGAAATATTATTCCGTAGGTGAATATATTAGATAAAATAGTAACGTTTTAGGCCCTGCTTAAACCAGATAGGCTGATACGTACGAAATATAAATATCACCTCAGATATCTCTACGTCCTCCTGCAAGGTGCATGCAATTGTAAATGGACTGCATTTACAGTATATAGCGCTTTTATCCAAAGCGCTTTACAACTTATGCTTCACATTCACCCATTCACTCAACCATGCAAGGTGCCAACTTGCCCATTGGGAGCAGTTATGGGGTTAAGTGTTTTGCTCAAGGACACTTCAACATGCTGCCAGGGGGAAGCCGGAATTGAACCGGGAACCTTCTGATTATCAGACGGTCTACCTCCTGAGCCACTGTCACCAATTCTTGGCAGGCATGCATAATTTGGCATAACACCGGTCACCCTGTGGGTTCAGAAACAAGAGCGAGAGGGAGATTGAGAGTGATGCGTGATCGGCCCAACCTCCTCCAATTATATTACCATGATAGGTCTGAGTCTTTGAGTTGCAGTGTATTTCGCAAATGCCAACTTGTTAGCAGCCCCTCCTATTTCATTCAATGTATAGAGGAACAGAAGCGCGTTATGTGGGTCACTAAGTACTAACAGACACATGTTAACATTGGTCACTAGGTACTAACAGACACATGTTAACATTGGTCACTAGGTACTAACAGACACATGTTAACATTGGTCACTAGGTACTAACAGACACATGTTAACATTGGTCACTAGGTACTAACAGACACATGTTAACATTGGTCACTAGGTACTAACAGGAACATGTTAACATTGGTCACTAGGTACTAACAGGAACATGTTAACATTGGTCACTAGGTACTAACAGACACATGTTAACATTGGTCACTAGGTACTAACAGACACATGTTAACATTGGTCACTAGGTACTAACAGGAACATGTTAACATTGGTCACTAGGTACTAACAGACACATGTTAACATTGGTCACTAGGTACTAACAGGAACATGTTAACATTGGTCACTAGGTACTAACAGGAACATGTTAACATTGGTCACTAGGTACTAACAGACACATGTTAACATTGGTCACTAGGTACTAACAGACACATGTTAACGTTGGTCACTAGGTACTAACAGACACATGTTAACATTGGTCACTAGGTACTAACAGACACATGTTAACATTGGTCACTAGGTACTAACAGACACATGTTAACGGTGGTCACTAGGTACTAACAGACACATGTTAACATTGGTCACTAGGTACTAACAGACACATGTTAACATTGGTCACTAGGTACTAACAGGAACATGTTAACATTGGTCACTAGGTACTAACAGACACATGTTAACATTGGTCACTAGGTACTAACAGGAACATGTTAACATTGGTCACTAGGTACTAACAGACACATGTTAACATTGGTCACTAGGTACTAACAGGAACATGTTAACATTGGTCACTAGGTACTAACAGGAACATGTTAACATTGGTCACTAGGTACTAACAGACACATGTAAACGGTGGTCACTAGGTACTAACAGACACATTTTAACATTGGTCACTAGGTACTAACAGACACATACTCTAGTATCCATTCATTATGCTTATACGTGGTGGAATTAGGGCTGGTGTGTTTGTATGTGCATCGATGGGGCGGGCCTATGTTTTTGTTTGATCAGGATCCCCATTAGCTGTCCAATGAATGGCTGCTAAGTCTTCCTGGGGTCCTCACAATACAATGACAGAATACAAATACAGAATGTAATTAGTAATACAATTGAAGATAAATAAAAAAATTATACTCAACATGAATGATTGAAGGCCTAATTCATTCCCCCAAAATTTACACAAGGCATATCCTTAGTTACACATACGTACACACAGTCTTCATATTCCTCCAATTTACACACACACACAGTCCTCATATCCCTCTTAATTACACACACAGTCCTCATATCCCTCCTAGTTACACATACCTCTATCATTCTGTGTGTGGTGGTTGGGCCTCTAACAGGCATTTAGAGTCTATCAAAACAAATCAATGTTTGGCAGCGTTATCAGGGTCAGCCCAAAATGAGATCAGACAAACAAGCGGAAAGGTAAATGATTAGCAGGAGCTCTGGCTGTCAATCTGCCCTGCTCCGTTATGTACTGGTGTGTGGTTGGTATCTGGGAAAATAGAATAATTCTTGCTTCACAAAACTTTTCTTGCATGTGTGTGTGTGTGTGTGTGTGTGTGTGTATGCGTGTGTGTGTGTGTGTGTGTGTGTGTGTGTGTGTGTGTGCGTGCGTGCGTGGGCGCGTGCGTGCGTGCATGCGTGCGTGCGTGCGTGCGTGTGTGTGTGTGTGTGTGAAGAAGAAGATTACTTTATTGTCAATGTACACAAGGCATATCCTTAGAGAGGTGCAAGGAGCAATTTTGAGGTTCAGTGCCTTTGCAGGTGGACACCGTAGATGTAATACCAGCCACAAAAACATAAAATAGTCAATCACATCTTACTAGGTCAGTCTCATTTACATACTCAGTTACCTTTTTAATATATTTAAAAAAAAATCAGTGGGCTAGGTGTGGTGGTTCAGTCTGGGTCAAAATGTTCAGGGTCATATTTGGGGACAACACCCCCTTACAAATATCTCTCTCTCTCTCTCTCTCCATCTCTCTCATATGCTGGCTGCATAATTGCCTTTCCTCTCCACCGGCCGCGGGGGGAAGTGGAGCTCTCTCATAGTGTTACCACGGTAATACTGATTGATGGAGTCGATACTTGTGCGGTTCCAGAACATCGAGCATCACCGCACACAGACATGACAAATTCAGAGGGAACAAATTAGAATGGCCGGCCTCATGATTAATCCCCTCTGGGGGGGAAATGGAAATATTGTGAATACCTTTACTGTATGGGTTCTGGGATCTGACTGGCAGGTTTATGGACACACAGAGCAAGGCAGTCAAGGAAAGAAAAAGGAATTGCTCATTGGTGCCAGTGCCTGGGGAGATAGTTCAGGCCAATTTCAAAATAGGTTTTCTGTTACCAAATGTGATTTGCAGATTAGCGGAGCAGATTAGCAGAGCAGTGTCCATTTTGCTATGCCATTATTTTCACTATTATTTTCATATAAGGCAGGATATGATTTGGAGATCGTAACAAGGGAGATGATTTGGAGATTGTAACAAGGGAGGAGATGGTTTGGAGATCGTAACAAGGGAGATGATTTGGAGATCGTAACGAGGGAGATGATTTGGAGATCGTAACGAGGGAGCTGATTTGGAGATTGTAACAAGGGAGGAGATGGTTTGGAGATTGTAACAAAGGAGGAGATGGTTTGGAGATCGTAACAAGGGAGGAGATGGTTTGGAGAAGGGCTGGGAATGTCAGATTGTTGGTACAGTTTCCGAGGGTTAGAAAGCGTTGTGTCCTGGGAAGATAAAGCGCTGCAGACAAAGGCCCAATTATTTTGAATATCCTCTGTCTATCATTCTGTGTGTGGTGGTTGGGCCTCTAACAGGCATTTAGAGTCTATCAAAACAAATCAATGTTTGGCAGCGTTATCAGGGTCAGCCCAAAATGAGATCAGACACACAAGCGGAAAGGTAAATGATTAGCGGGAGCTCTGGCTGTCAATCTGGCCTGCTCTGTTATGTACTGGTGTGTGGTTGGTATCTGGGAAAAAATTATAATACTTGCTTCACAAAACGTTTCTTGCATGTGTGTGTGTTAGGGCGGGGGCGATCGATATTTCGATTAATTCGAATTAATGATTTAGGACGGAGTGCTGTTTGGTGAAAGTTAGATTTGCACTTTATTAATCCCAATAGGGAAATTCATTCTTGTTTGATGATCAAGAGGCACCTTTTATTTGTTTTAAGTGAAGTTTGGTGAAAAAGCAAGTTATTGCACTATTAATCCCAATAGGGACATATATATATATATATATTATTATAATTTTTTTTTAAGTGAAGATTGGTGAAAGTTAGGTTTGCACTTCAATCCCAATAGGGACATTCATCTTGGTTTGATCATTTTCGTGTGTAAAAGAAATAAATAAAAAAAAATCGTAAATCGGATTTAAAAAAAGAAAAAAATCTGGGATTTTATTTTTAGGCCATATCGCCCAGCCCTTGTGTGTGTGTGTGTTTCAAGTTTCAAGTTTCTTTAATAGTTGTCATACAGAAGTACATAATACTTTTATACAAAATGCTTCTTACTGTTACGCTCCAGAGACTGTGTAAGACAAGATAAGTATGAAATAAAATAACATGTAACATGTAAATTAGAAGTAAAAAAATGAGGTCACAGTGTTCAGTGTAGACATATGTACAATGTTCGATGCAGAATAGACGTAACTGAGTTACCATATAATATACAATATTCTGTGCAGTGTACTAATATACAATACTATATAGTGCAAGGCAGAAATGGGATGAGGTGCAATTTAGGTACAATTTACAGTAGGTGTACGAGTTGTAGTGCAAATCCTTTATCAATAAATATAAAGTGTGTTTGTGTGATCTAAAGTGTGGAGAGTGGGTGCTGCAGTGTGTTGTTTGTTTAAGTGAGTGTGTGCATGTGGGTGTGTGTGCTGTGTGCATTTGATGGTTGTTGCATAGTGTTTATTGTTCGTTTAGCAGCCTGATGGCCTGGGGATAGAAGCTTCTTCTGAGTCTTTCTGTGCTCGCCTTAAGACTCCGGTATCGCTTGCCTGACCGCAGCAGTTCAAAGAGGCAGTTGTTCGGGTGGCTGGAGTCCTTGATGATTCTCTTAGCCTTCCCCCTGCACCGCTTGTTGTAAATGTTCTGGAGGGTGGGAAGCCCCCCTCCAATTGTGCGTTCGGCTGAACGTGTCACTCTTTGTAGTCTGCTACGGTCTTGTGCAGTGCTATTCCCAAACCAGGAGGTGATGTTGCCAGTCAGGATGCTCTCTATTGTACATGAGTAGAAGTTCCTAAGGATCTTCTGACTGACTTGGAACTTCCTTAGGCGCCTGAGGAAGTAGAGGCATTGTCGTGCCTTCTTCACAACACTGTCAATGTGTGTGGTCCATGTCAAGACCTCTATGTGGGCTCCGAGGTACTTGAAACTGTTCACTCTCTCAACCGGTGCCCCGTCGATGCTGAGGGGGCTGTAGTCCTTGACCCCCGACCTCCTGAAGTCCACAATCATCTCTTTTGTTTTGCTGACGTTCAGGGAGAGGCAGTTCTCCTGACACCACTGTGACAGATTCTCTACCTCTTCCAGGTAGGCCCTCTCGTCGTTGGCAGAGATCAGGCCCACCACTACTGTGTCATCAGCAAATTTGATGATTGTGTTGTTGTTCCGCTGTGCCACGCAGTCATGTGTGTACAGGGAGTAGAGGAGGGGGCTCAGAACACAGCCCTGGGGGGCCCCTATGTTGAGCGTGATGGATGAGGAGGTGCAGTTGCCTGCTCTTACCACCTGGGGTCTGCCCGTCAGGAAGTCCAAGACCCACTGGCAGAGGTCATAGTTCAAGCCCAGGTCCCTGAGGTGTGTGTGTGTGTGTGTGTGTGTGTGTGTGTGTGTGTGTGTGTGTGTGTGTGTGTGTGTGTGTGTGTGTGTGTGTGTGTGTGTGTGTGTGTGTGTGTCTGTGCCTGTGCCTGTGCCTGTACCTGTGTGTGAAGAAGAATATATACTTTATTGTAAATGTACACAAGGCATATCCTTAGTTACACACACAGTCATCATATCCCTCTTATTTACAAATACACACAGTTCCCCACACATATGCATTTCATCAGAGGGGTCAGAGGAGCAATTTTGAAGTTCAGTGCCTTGCTATGTGTGTGCCTGTGTGTGTGTGTGTTTTCAGTCTCATCAAATAAGAGGATATTCATTCATTCATTCATTAAATCTTTATTTCACCTCTAAAGATCATTGAGAGCAAGCTCAGTATAGACATAGTAGCATAGTAGTACATAGTAGATAATAGTATAGACATGGTAGCATAGTACATAGTAGATAGATAGACATATTAGAATAGTAGACAGTAGTATAGACATACAGTAGTAGCATAGTACTTAATAGTAAAAGACAGTAAGAAGGTTATTATATTTTATTTATTTGTTATTTCAGATATTGATTGTGTGTTTTTAGATGATGGCAGGACGTTTGGTTAGTCTCAGCTGTCCTGACTGACTGTGATGTGAAGTTTGTTCCACCATCATCCAGCCAGGACAGAGAATAGCCTGCTTCATTTCAATGACCCCCCCAGGAGCCTGAGTCTGAGTCTCAGGTGGCCAGAAGATGCAGAAACAATACTGAAGACAGCATTTTTTATTGAAGCCTGCATTTCGGACACAAGGTTTTTTCTGTCGAAAGGTGAGTGTCCTGAAAGGTGAGCTACCTATTTTTCAAATGTACAGCTAACTTCGGCAGCAAGCAAGCTGAGCTGTTCACCTCAAACCATTTACATATTGAAAGCTAACATTGTGGAGCTGCAATGATACATTTTATTAAACTGGTATGGGTTTCGTATTAAGGCAATTGTGATTCCATTATGTTCAAGCTAATATTATATATATTTTTAAAAGACAATGTGAGTGCAAATAAAAAGCTTGCTGGATGTGAGTGGGCTACCACATAGATTTGTATCTTGAAATTAAGTCTGGATACCCTCGTCTAGATACCCGTGTCTATTTACTGTAACACTTAGTAACCTCAGACCCATCATCGCTCAGCCAAGGCCAGCCTCACCCCCCATCACAAAATCACTGGCCCTTCTGAATGTTAGATCGTTGAGCAACAAATCTTTCTTAATCAATGATCTAATAACTGAAAATAATTTGCAATGCATGTCCCTAGTCGAGACCTGGCTAAATGACATTACTGGTGCGACAACGCTGATAGAAGCCTGCCCTGAAGTATTATCAATCGGTCAGACAAAACAGGAAAGGGGGAGGGGTTGCCGCTATTTTATCTACATTGACATGGGTGAATTTACATAATTTGAATATCTTGCTATTGAGCTCAAAGCTGAACTGTCTTTGCTCATCATCACATTGTACCGGCCACCAAAATACTCATCAATATTTCTGCAGGAATAATTCTCTTTTGTATCTACTTTTTCTCCCCATTTTTCTATTTTTTCTCCCATCCCAATTTCATATTATCCAATTCTTCCCTCCCCTGTCTTGAACATTGTTAGACCATGCCTGTGGATGAAGCCTTGCATCACGTGTCCCCTCCGGTACACGAGGAGGCAGCCGTCGCATCTTTTCACCTGCACAGCGCGATCTCTCAGTGGCGAGGAGTAACGCATGGGAGGCTCACGCTGCCCCCTATACTTCCTGATTCTGCTGTACAGGCGCACCAACCGACCTGTAGGAGTCGCTGTCCACAACGTCCGATCCCCACCCACCGGCTTTCCCACCCCCTAATACTGGCAATTGTATTAGTATGAACGACCAGCCAAGCCGGAAGCAACGCCGAGAGCTGGGCTCGAACCCAGCATACCCTGCGTTAGTGGCGAGCGCCTTGCCCACTGCGCCACTTAGCCGCCCATTTCTGCAGGAATTCTCAGAGCTAATCTCAGTCGGTATCATTAGATGTGAAAGATTAATCATACATGGAGATCTGAATATTCATATAAATAAGAAGAACGACCCCAAGGCTATTGAGCTTATAAACCTACTGGACAGCTTTGAGTTAATACAACATGTAAATGAACTAGAGGTGGGCATAGATTAATTTTTTTAATCTAGATTAATCTATCTGCAATCCTGGATTTAATCTAGATTAATCTAGATTAAAATGGCTAAAAAGAAGAAAAAAAAAACCTGCCGAAGGCATTCAAAATATGTGTGTTCTACCCAAATAATGACCAGAAGTAAGTCCTTACTTTTTTTTTCCTCCTTATGTTTCTCAGGCCAGGTGTCCCATTACACCATGAGCCCATCTCCCGTTTCCAAAATGCATTACAGACTGTTTGAAAAAGCTGTTTTGCTATGATAATTGGTAATGAAATATCAAAATAATGTTCAATAAGATGTACTTGTGTTTAATAAGTTGTTTTATTCAGAAGTTAACACAAATAAATAATATTACCAGTACAGTACAGTATCTAGCACACTCTCAGGAGCAAAACAGAAAGAATCATTTCAAACTTGAACTATGTGACATGGCTTGAATCAACTGCTCCAGTGGAGTTGCTCAGTGGCCAATGGTGTCAACTGTGGTTGTACTGGGCAGCTCCCAGGTGTGAATGGAACTGTGTGAATGTGAAGCAGGGCGTTCCTGAAAAAGAGCATCTGTGCTCAGCGAACCTACCCTGGGTAAATAAAGGTAAAAAAAAAAAAAATTTTTTTTTTTTTTTTTTTTTGGTTAATGCGTTAATTATATTATCGCGCAATACTAGTATAGCGTTAACGCAGCACGTTAACTCCGTTAACGGCCCAGCTCTAAAATGAACCCATCTCACCAACATGGAATTACCTATATCTGACCATCACTGTGTATTCTTCAGCGCTAACCTAAACTTAACAGAGACAAAAACAGTAACCATTATAAAGTGAAGAGTACTAGATGACATCGCAGAAGAGAAGTTCTCAAACATCATGAGACAAACTGAACCATCCAGTCTGGACTGTTCTTTAAACTGCATGGTTGAGAATTTCAACAACACCCTATATCATATACACTGGATGCTGTCGCTCCATTAAAGGAAAAAAAAATCAAGTGACAAAATCTCCCCATGGTTAAATAATAGCAGTGTTGGCGCTCCAGTAGCATTTCGATTCCCCGACCCGGTGGCCATATGCCGCATGTCTTCCCCTCTTCTCCTCCCGTTTCACCCTCTCTCCTCTATCAGTCCTGCGTTGGCGCTGTCGGTCCTGCGAGGCCAAAAGGTCCTGCGTTGACCAAAAAAGCTGAAAAGAATCTTTAAAAAAAAAGATTATAATAATAGCAGTGTTGGTCAGACAAAGAGAATCTGTAGAGCTGCTAGATGAAAATGGAGGAAAACCAAGCTCACAGTCCACTGTGATATACTGTATATAAGGAAGCCATGACTGCCTATAACAAAGAAATACGAGTGGCAAGAAAGGACTATTTTTCTAAGATTATCACAGAAAATGCTCGAAACTCTAGATATTATTCTCAGCCATTGACCAGCTACTCAACACTGCCCCCACCCCTCCACAGTCATCTGCATCAAAATGTTAAGAACTAGCGTTATTCTTCAATAACAAAATAACTTCAATTAGAGTCAGCATTAGTCCCGATACAAACATCAACACCATCAGCAAACCTGCGAAAAAGTAACCATATAGGATATAATTCGCTTGCATTACATCAACTGAGCTTTACAAAATGGTCATGGAACCCTCAGCATTTTTAAGTGAATATTTCAGAGTATTGCAAGTCATGTCCTAAATATTATAAATACATCACTTCTGACAGGCATTTCCCCAGATGCATTCAAAACAGCCATCGTAAGACCCTTACTAAAGAAACCCAAACTAGACAGTGTACTAACCAACTATAGGCCGATATCCAACCTCCCATTCATCAGCAAGATACTTGAAAAAATTTGCTCAATACAAATAAACTCTGTTCTCAAAGAAAACAACATCATGGAGGAATTTCAATCAGGCTTCAGAACGCACCATAGCACTGAAACTACTCTTACTAAAATAAGAATAAACTCTGATGCAAACAAAGTCTCAATTCTCGTCCTATTATATCTAAGCACAGCGTTTGATACAATCAACCATGATATCCTAATAAATCGTCTAGAAATGTTAGTTGGTCTTTCTGGCTATGTATTAAACTGGTTCAGAACATACAGTATATCAAAGGGGGAAAATATTATGTTAGGCTTGGAGATCCTTCTTCTGAGAAACATGACACCTACTTTGGAGTTCCACAGGGGAGCTGCCTTGGTCCATTATTATTCTCACTATACACGCTGCTACAGTACTTGGATAGATCATTAGAAAACACAATGTATGTTTCCATAGTTACGCAGATGACACACAATTGTACATCTCCGCTGAACCAAATGATCACACAGCTATTAACCTCTTCCACTCGTACGAGAGATGACATCATGTCATAAATCAATCTGTCTAGACTGTATGACATAATGTTGCGTTTTTATTATCAAATGTATCCAAGAGTAAACAGCCTAACCATGTCACAACAGCAGTCATAGCGATAGGTTTGTTTACCAATAGGTTAAAGTGTTATTAGTGAGATATTAGTTTTTGAAATGTGATCATATTTTCACGGATATACACCATTTTGAATTAGTGGCCGTCGCCGAATAATGATGATTTGTAGTCATATGAGCACAGGGCATCCAGAGCTCTCAATGAGCATTGACATTTCGAAAAACTACAGTACCCAGGGAATTCTAGCCTCCTGCAAGCAAATTACTTGTGTATGAATAATTTTTATTTCTCTTATTTCTTGGGATACTATATCACAAAACTGAACACTATTGGCGCCAGTGGCGGCTTGCCACTAGGGGCGCTAGGGCGCCGACCCCCCTGGTGAACCCTGGTTAAAATAGAGAAGAACAAGACATTTTATTTTTTTGTTTTTTGTTTTATAGCCCTATAAATAATATAAACATGTTTAAAATGAATAATATTTACTCATTTTAAGTATGTTTGTGTTTCCAATGCACAATATAATGTTAATATATAAAAAAAAATATATCGTTTTCCTGAACAGGAAGTGACTCACTGAGCATAGCCGCATTTCTCCTAGCGGCTCCTAGCCGTATTTCTCGCCCGGGCTAGACGCAATAACGCTCTGAGTGCGTCATCGCTGTATCCGTCGCAGCCAATCAGTGCGTAACACGCTGTGCGTTGAAATATGATGTATTATGTTGGAAACCGGGCGCGATTTGAAGCGGTCTAGGCAAACATCCATAGCAGCGTCAAGAATTTCCGTAGCCGCATTTCGCGGAGACGCTCTCTGATTGGTCGATGCCACTTTCTATGTTCCAATTCTAGATTT
This sequence comes from Notolepis coatsorum, assembly GCF_963971535.1. Lineage (NCBI taxonomy): Eukaryota > Metazoa > Chordata > Actinopteri > Aulopiformes > Paralepididae > Notolepis > Notolepis coatsorum. Next base: position 77,997,050 of record NC_140180.1, on the reverse strand, counting down.
CTAGGTTGGTGGTAGATAGTTGTGTGTTGTTGTGATATGCAGCTATTTGTCTTAGAGCGTGACGGCAAGTTCTTTCGACGGTTAAGCTTAGGCACTCTTTCAAAGTTGGTTAAGGTTAGAGTTTGTCTTAGAGCAGGGCGATAGAACGCCAGGTAGTTTGCAGGCTGTTAGACGCGGAAATGGGCAAAGAAATCAAGTACTTGTGCTTGTGTTGTGTGGTGCTAACACTAACAGCTAACACTTGGCTAACAAGCTATATGGCGGATGCAGTCTGGACAGTGGACAGTGGTCTGGATATACATCAACAGTGGATTATACACTTTATCAAGCCCTCCTGCCCTGGACGTTTCAACTAAACAGTAAGTCTCTCTCGCTCTCTCTCTCTCGCTCTCGCTACACAGCTGTCTCCGAGAAATGCGGCTACGGAAATTATTGACTGTGCTTGCTGAGACGATAATAGGCTAGCGATGCAAAACGCGCTGCTGTGTTGTGAACTATAACATTAATTTAGCTGCTGCTGATGCATAATGAATGAATGGTGAGTTGTTTAAAATGATATACATGTGTTAATTATTTGATTGGATTGATCCGAGAGACAGAGAGAGAGATTGCTCCAGAGCATCTCAGAGCATTACATTTTAAACTCGACCTAACGTGAACCCCCGGCTGCGACCCACCAGGCTGCGATAGTGTGAGGTTTCTGTCCTTGCCTTCTCACTCGTTCTGTTCCTTTAACCACCCTCGCTTTGTTTTCATTCATTTTTTCTGTCAAGTATTTCAATTCCCTCGTTCACACGTTTCTCCCCGCTGACGTCATCTGAGACGTCGCTGATTGGTTCCCTCACTTCCCCACGCTTTTCAATCACATTCCCCAGCTGTCACTGCCTTTCAATCAATCGATCCCTCATTATTTATACCCCGTTTTCCCCACCCTAAGTTGTTGGTTCGTCTTGATTTGTCGCTGGATGTTTTTCCCCGTTGCTGCTGTTTCACTGTGCTATTCTCCAGGAATTCCTAGAAGCCTCCGCTTTCCTAGAAGCCTCCGCTTTCCTAGAAGCCTCCGCTTGGATACCTGCTCCGTGGCGCGCGCTCGCCTCCACTTTGTTCCTGTTCCTTTACGCAGCTCGTCTGGGTGAGTTTATCTAGATTGACTGTCTTGACCTATTTCCGATTTTCGTGTGTAACCTTTACACTGAAGTCTACCACCTTTTTGTCAGACAGTCACTCACCCAGCCATTAACGTTTTGCTCTTTCCTTTATGGAATAATATTTTGGGATCTTCCACCTCCCACTGTGTATTTACACGAAGATATTATTTCACATTTGGACTGTGTTTGGATTTTTGCTCACTGTGTATTTACACGAAGATATTGTTTCACATTTGGACTGTGTTGGATTTTTGCTCACTGTGTATTTACACAAAGATAGTATTTCACAATTGGACGGTGTTTGGATTTTTGCTCACTGTGTGTTTACATGAAGATATTCACTTGGGCTGTTTTTGGAATATTGCTCATCACTGTGTTGTTTAACACGAAGAATATAACACCCTGTCCTCCAGCTCGTTTCAAGTCTGCTCTGTCACTGACCCGTTCCCTCTCTCCCTCTCTCGGTCTTGCACAACATCTGAGAGGTCCGCCGTGAGAGTCTGCAGAGCGGTACAGAGGTCTGCTCCTGTTTCCCAAGACTACCCTTCCGGGAGAAGCTGCAGAGCAGCAGAACTTTGCCCCTTGTTCATTGTACCTGTTTCTTGTTGACCTGCTTTCCCTGTTTCACTTATTCTAGTCACCAAATAAACAAGCCCTTGTATTTGGCAACTCTGAATCCAACTCTCTTGTGTCGTTGCGTTTGGGGTCGGTGTCAAACCATAACAGATAGTAGGAGCCGCTACTGATTGGAGCGCAGTTAGTGTGTCTACCTTCTGTGAACATATAGCAACCATCTGTGTTGAAATCCGATCCAAAATGGCGGAGCCATATCCATTCAAAAAATCGAACTGTACATACAGTAGATGTCATTCTTCATTCTCGATGCACGCCTGGTGATACTAAATCCAAATTGAACTCTGCCATTTGAAAGAGGAGATTTGGCCCGATCCATAGATGTGTGAGTTGGCTATAATAAGGTCATTTATAGGCCTCATATTCTATATTCTATAATAATATTTCAAATTGCATCTGTCCGGATGGCAGAATTCAGTACTGTATCTACAAAACCTTCTGTTTAATCATCTTCCGTTTATTCATTTCCTTAGATTTTTTTGTACACGTGATCTCAAGAAAGTACGGAACGGGCTAAAAAATTCATATTATCCTTTGTTTCATCAATTTAAGCAAGCCTAGTAATAGACACAATATTTCTGACACTGGGAATACATTCACTGAGGTCCATAGATGTCCATAGATACCAAGAACATGCAAATGGACCTTGTAGAAGTGGAGAAATCTTCCATTTACTTAGGTATGTATTTTAGGCGGATTTTCAGAAAATAGGGCTCCGGGCTTAACACTTTGGACGCCGGAGCGATATGCGTGATGTGTTGGTAAAAGGCAGATGCTCTAAAGTATACGAATACATGGCAGTGTTTGCAGGGCTATAACTATATTCTATATTATAGCTATGGATACAATACTATGGCCCATTTGACATCACATATCTATCGTTCAATATGAGAAAAATAAACGATTTTTTTATCCAAACATTCCTGTTTTATACCGTGGTGAATATGACTATAGTTTTAGAATAATCCTGTCTAATCCCAGAAAACGACGCTATGCAGCAATACGTGCAATTCACTAAAAACTTTGTCATTTCTTGCCTGTACACGCTACTATTTTTTGACGCTTTGATCGTCACCAATGGCACACGTTGTGGAGTAACGGTACACACATATATTGTGATCAAATCATGGTTGGATCACAGCAGGATTGATACCATATAGGCCTTACCTTCACTAGAATGTACCCCAAAAAGAATATTCCAATTATCTGATTGCGAGTCCCAGTATTGGTGTTGATCGTGTCGCCAACATAATCCGCTACACATAGGCCAAGATATCGTGTTTCAAAGGGTGCTCGATACTGCCACCTGGGTGGATGCAGCCGGTATTGCACATTGGCATTCTCAAAATGATTCCCCATGTTAACCCAGATGTCCGTGTGCCTGTAATGAATGGAAATATCAAATAAAAGAAATAACAATGAAAACCCGACTATACTCAAGTCTGGCGCTGAGCGTTCGGCGAGTTAACCCGACTATCATCGGGTATGGCGTCCAAAGTGTTAAGAGGTTATCTCCATTTCCGCCTGTCTCTTAGCAATAAACAAATGGACGACGAACAACTTCCTATAACTAAATGAGGACAAAACTGAAATCCTACTGTCTCTGTCTCAACCGGTCCCATGGAACAGTTTCATACCGCCTTCTGTCTGGCCTGCAGTGCTGAACCACCTGCTCCGCCCTGACCAATTCTGAGTGGTTTCTCCTGCCCCCCCGGGGCATACAGCCCTGAGCTATTGTCTTGTATCTCATCCTGTATCCATACGCTTGCAGTAGTTCTATCTATTACTCAATTTCACAATTTTCTACTGTCTTCTATGATTCTACTGTCACCATGTATGCATATGCTCACTACATGTATTTATTCCTCCATCTCCGCCCACTACAAACATGGGAACTCTCATGGGATGAAAGTTTATTCTCTTTTTTTTTTTTCATTTTTCACAATATTTCATTACAGTAAGGGAAGGTGCAAGACCAAAAGCGACATTCTATTGTATTAGAATGAAAATGTTAGATCCTATGGCAATTAGCATAGGAAGATTAGGATTACAATGCTCAGTTTGGGCAATCCGGTGGACTAAGGGAGAAAGTCATACGCGGAGGATGTGTTTTTGGAACACAGGCCTGTACGACTCTCTGGGTGAGGGGAAAATAGGGGATTTTTATTTGTATATATATATGTTTTTAAGCTCGGCTCTCAACGGGACCTCAATAATTGGATGTACATCTATTGTAGCTTCGAAGCATTACCAAAAACTACGCAAAAACATGCATAGATTATGGCTAGTTTGAATATAATGATATGGAACACTGGTGGGATAAACAAACAACACAAACGCAAAAGCGTGCTCACACTGATGAAAAAAGAACATGTGGACGTGGCTCTACTAAGCGAAACGCACATTTTAGAGGAAGACACAGATACGTTAGCGGATAACACATAAAATAATATTAGTCACTCTTCTTTTGGTACGAGAACTCGAGGTGTAGCCATAGTCGTCAGACGTAAATTAAATATCGAATTAAAGGGGGTATGGTCGGATGCTGAGGGGCGTATAACTATAGCTAGGATTGTACATAATAACAGGAAAATAGCGTTGGCAGCGGTATATGCCCCAAATTTGTACGAAGTGGGTTTCTTCACTTCACTAACCGATGAATGTTAAACCATCCCGAGTACTCATTTATAATAGGTGCGGATTTTAATGCCATTTGGAATCCAAGGATGGACAAATCTTACCTCGCCTTTTCCAGCGAACAAAAAAATTCATCTAAAGCATTAAAAGATTGGTCAAAGACTACAGGGGTAAATGATTTATGGCGTTCACTTAATCCCACGACCCGAAAGTACTCCTGTCGATCGGCGAGACATAACACATTATCCAGAATTGATTATGTCTTTGCATCCCCGAGACTATTTGATAAATATGAAGTGGAAATGATACCCAATGCGCTTTCAGATCACTGTTATTTACTCCTAAAAGCAACATTTGGTATACTATCTTCCCGGGCCCCAAGATGGCGTTTTAATACTATGCTGCTTAACAACAAGGAATTCATTACACAACTCAAAGAAGCTCTCACAGTATTCCTACGGGAGAATGCAAACGCGGTGCAAGACCCCAGAATAATATGGATGTCGGTAAAGGGTATGATCAAGGATTTCACAGATAGATTTTCCTCCATATTGCGCAAAAATCAATGCACAAAACTGTCTGAACTGGAAACACTTTACTCAACGTTATTTAATTCTTTAAAATACAACAACTCAACTAGACTAGAAAATCAAGTTAACGTACTAAAAACAGAGATCAATGCAATATACAGACAAAAATCGGAAATGCAAATACGCAGCACAAGACAACAGCAGTATTTCCAAGGTTCTAAACCTAGTCACCTATTAGCCATGCGATTAAGAATTAATGCAAAATTTGCAGATATAACTGCCATTAGAAAACAACAAGTACTTGTAACAGACCCCAAAATAATAAACGATACATTCAAAGAATTCTACTCCGACTTATATAATTCAGAAACGACCTTTGATCAAGACAAATTGGACACATATCTTAATCAAATTATTCTCCCTAAACTTTCGGAGGACGACGCTAAACAGTTAGAAGCACCGATCACATTAGAGGAACTCAAGAAGGCCATATCCGAAATGAAAAATGGTAAGGCTCCTGGAAGAGACGGTATCCCATCAGAAATGTACCTTTCTTGTTGGGACATATTTGGACCCTTATTACTAAATATGATCTTATACTCAGTCAAGGAGGGGAGCTTCCATAAACACGACAATATTGCACTCATTTCAGTCCTTCTCAAAAAAGACAAAGACCCCACCGTGTGCGGTAGTTACAGACCTTTAAGCCTCTTCGGAACCGATGTCAAACTGTACTCTAAGGTATTAGCCATCAGATTGCAAAAGCATATGACGTCTTTAGTTCATCCGGACCAAACTGGCTTCATAAGAGGTCGCCTGATCAATGATAACATAAGACGAATACTGCACATACTAGATGCAGACAAAGAGGACACCACACCTAAGGCGATGCTATCCCTGGATGCTATGAAAGCATTTGATAGGCTGGAATGGTCGTTTCTATGGGCAGTATTAGAAAGGATGGGGTTAGGAAAAGGATTCATTGATATGATTAAAGTATTATACAAGGACCCATCGGCCATGATTACAACAGGCACATTCATCTCCGAAATCTTTCCGGTATCACGCTCAGCCAGACAGGGTTGCCCTCTTAGTCCCGGACTATTCGATCTATCATTAGAGCCCTTAGCACAATATATAAGACAATCCCAATACATAGAACCAATCGTAATCAAGGGCACACAACATAAAATTTGTTTATATGCGGACGACGTAATATTGTTCATGCAAAGCCCCAACACCACATTGCCTCATCTACTCAAGTTGATAGAGAACTTTGGTGATTTATCGGGATTTAAAATAAATTGGCCGAAGTCGGCTTTCCTTCCACTTAACATCCATGCAAAAAAAGACACAACCCTCCCAGGTGCGATACCCATGGTAAAACATTTTAGATGCTTGGGTGTGGAAATATTTCCCACCATAAGACAAACGGTGAAGCACAATTACACAAAAATACAGAACAAAATCAAAGATGACCTGGACAGGTGGGCAAAACTTTAAAACTCAGTACAGGCAAGGGTATCAATAGTTAAGATGGATGTATTACCAAGAATCAACTTCATCAGCTCAATGCTACCGTTACCCCCTCCAGAGGGCTACTGGAAAAGATTACACTCCTCCACATACAAATTTATTTGGAATAACAAACCACCTCGCATAAAAAGATCCACCGCACAGAGAAATAAAGCAGACGGTGGCATGGCAGTTCCAGATTTTTTGCAATATTTTAAGGCTTACACATTAAGACCATTGACAATATGGTTTGATCCCCAGGCTTTGGTATCTTGGAGAGAATTGGAAGAAAACATAGTAGCCCCACAGAGACTGAAGGACATAGCACACACTAAACTTCCAATCAAGCACTGTGAGCGGAAATTTGGCCCCATAATTACCCATGCAATCCGAACATGGCGGGAAACACAAAAAAAATATCCTAACCCTCAAAAATGGCATAATCACACTCCCATATTCAATAACAATGCAATCTTAATGGAAAAACGTCCTATAAGATTCCCTATATGGGAAGAGCAAGGCATACACTCATTAGGGGATATTTTTAATAACCAGGGCTTCTGTAGTTATGGAGAAATATGCACAAAGTTTAACCTCACCGAGTCCACATGGCTTTTTTACATACAGTTACGCCTATGTTTGAGGTCTCACAGTGTTCCATTAGAAATACCAGTTGAACACCACAGATACCACAAATTCTTCTATGAAAGAGAAACATTGGGAGGTTTTGTATCAGGTTTTTATTATCAATTACTAACGTCCTCGTATGAAACCCTTCAACTAGACACTGTCTGGAGGAGGGATATTCCAGACCTGGAAAGTTACTTTGATTGGCAAGAAGCATGGGCAAATGTCCGTCTTACATCAAGGAACCCGGACCATCAACAAATCAATCTTAACTATATTCACAGGACATACTTGACTCCTATAAGACTGAACAGAATGGGCCTGAAACAAGACTCAAAATGCTCCCAATGTACAAATGGAGACGAAGGGACATTTATGCACATGTATTGGGACTGCCCACCAGTTAAGGCATTCTGGAAAGATGTGACCCATCAATTATCAAAACTCGTATCTTGGAATATACCAGTACACCCCTCTGTATTGCTTTTGAATGATGTTTTTGAGTTTGCAGTAAATCCACAGCTAAAGAGATTGGTTTTATCGGGTATCACAGTAGCTAAAAAACTGATCGCATCACGCTGGTTTCAACCGGAAAAAAATTTGCCGGAAAGTTTGGTCTCTTACATATCTCGATGTGATATATCAAGAAATATCTACAGCAAGAATTCTGGGTCTCAACGAATCCAAAATGTCAATGTGGGTAGAAGTGGTGGAGAGAATAAAAGCTAGCTTATAATTAGGGGTGCACCGATATGAAAATTGGCCACCGATACCGATACCGATTGTTCAACTAACACAATCGGCCGATACCGATACCGATACCGATAATTGTGGCAAAAAATAAGTATTTTTTATTTTTTTTAATATTTTTTTTAATATTTTTTTTTAATATTTTTTTTATTTTTTTAATGAAACTACTGTATATTTGTATGTGTGTTTGTATTTGTAGGCCTCTTTACTTACTTAAAAAAGGAAACATCAAGAAATATGTTTATGGTATCACTGATCCCTCTCCCAGTATCGTCTGGCGGCCTGCAGAGGGATACTATTTTCTCAACCAGAGCTTTCAACCAATGCAATGGAACCATTCTGGCGGCCTGCAGCGGGATACTATTCTCTCAACCAGAGCTTTCAACCAATGCAATGGAACCATTTTGATTGACAGTCGATTCGGCCAATTACGCCACACCGCTAGCACCCACCTCCTGCTTACCACCAAGCGTTTATTCATTTTTCTACTTCCGGGCATGCCGCCATTGATCTGCTTGTGAGAATGCGAGTCAAACTCAGAACCACAACAAGCTAAGCTAATAAGTTAGCTGCCCGGCAGTGCCCGCCGACCAGCGCGCTCCACAGGATGGCCAAACGAGACACAATGATTTTACTGCAACAAATGTTATAATAAAACAAAGCCTTTCTATACATTTGTCTGGTTGAAAACTTTATTAACAGATTGCAGAATGTGTAGTTGGGTACGGAATGAGCAACGGAATGTAACCGAGCTATGCACGGCTTGCTTGCTATCTTCGGGTAAATACTATGCTGATGTAATTGAACGTGTAACTAACTATAATAACGTTAATGCCACAAAACGAATGTTTGTGTCATTTTAACAGCAGATACTTTCTTAAATGCCATCCTCCCGACAGAGCGGTGTTGATGGGGAGCTCTGATGGATTCGCTTGGTTGTGTTATTACATTAGCATTGAACAGCTAACCGAAAGCTAGGGTTAACTAATGTTAAAGGTTTAGCCATAACGTTACGTTGGCTAAAGTTGGGGCTATTCTTAATCCAGTAATAATGGCTGCAGACCTGCAAGCAAAGTACAGCAAGTTGGCAAAGGAGTATTCCAACGTAAATCACATTTTCACCAGTAACGTTAGTCGTCTGCCTCCCGGCTATGAACGGACTCGGAGTAATGCCTTGCTGCTATGGGTAATAATAATATGCTGATGTTATTGTCCGTGTAACACTAACTATATAACGTTAATGCCACAAAACGAATGCCTTGTTAATCATAAATAGTAACTTTGATGCAGTAGCTTGTGTGTGTGTGGGGCGGACGGCGGGCGTTTTTTTTTTGCCTTTTGACGCTACACAAATGGATGGTTAGTTATCGGCGACTGCTATCGGCACATTTGAGCTTATCGGCCGATAGGCCGATAGCAGTCAACAAGGCACTTATCGGCCGATACCGATACCCGACCGATATATCGGTGCACCCCTACTTATAATGGTAGTGTCTGGTTAGGAGTGAGGGATAATGGAGGTACTATCCAAGGAGGGGTCCGGGAGGGGGGGGTTCGAGCTGGAGCATATGTGTGTAGGGTTTTAGAAAATAGGTATTAGGGGTATGTCCTATATAAGCATTTGTATAATTGTTAATTTCGCTGGATATACACTGTATACGGTAAAATATTATTATAGACTTTTTTTTTGTCTTGTTTCTGTACTTGCATGTAATTTTAACCACCTTGACTGTTAGTTTCATTATGCATTATGTGTTGAGTACTGACTTTTAATAATTTCTGTTTTGCAATAATAAAAAAAAAAACAAAAAAAAACATGGGAACTCCCTAACCCCCCCCCCCCCATCTCTCTGAGTGGTTGTCTCGTAGTGCTGACCAAGGTGGTGGATGTCTCGGGGTCTTGGCCAAGATTGCAGTGACTGTTCTACGTGCACCGCCGAGGCCATGGATCAGCTTCTTACCGTCTTCTGTCTGTGGTCTGTCAACGTGGTTTAGACGTGGAGTTCATTGCTGGGTTAAGTACTTCTATTCTATTCACATAATATGCTTACTACATATATCTATTCTATTCACATATATGCTTACCACTTGTATCTATTGCTATGTCCGCCCATCACAATCAAGCAAACTGTCTAACGCCTGTCCCGTCTCCCTGTCTCCCTGTGAGTGGCTGTCTCTGAGTGATGACTGGAGTGTTGACGTCCCATGATGATGACTGGGAGGATGCAACCCTCTCTGCGCTGCCCCTTTGCCTGAAATAGATCCGCCATCAGCTCTATTTTTAATCTTTCAAAATGTTCAGTTGCTATTGCATGCACTTATCTGTGTTTCATTACACATATGAGTGCATGCTTACCAACTGTTCATCTGTTTTTATTGCAACACTACTATCACCGACATCTAAGAAGGGAGATCCACCCTTGAATGGCCCTTCTAAGGTTTCTCTCCCCCACATTGCCTGTGGTGCATTTTTTCCTATTGCTAGGTTTTAGTGGGTTTTTCCTTACCTGTGTCTGGGAGTATTGCATTTATTTTGCATTTATTTTAAATTCTTTGGACTTTATGGTGTTTTTGTTTTGTTCTTGATTTATTGTGATGTTTCTTCTTGACTTGTTTAAAGAAGATGTGTCCGGCCCATGGGGACATTAACGTGTGTTGTCGGGCCTTACAAATAAATTTGATTTGATTTGATTTAATTACTAGTCGGTCCTATAACAAAAAGATTACATGCGTTGGTGTTATAATAGACTCAGACCTACACATCAACAAGCTGACCAAAACATAATTTTTCCACCTTAGAAATATAGCTACGGTACAGCCATTTATAAATAAAAAAGACCCTGAAAAACTGATCCATGCCTTTATCTCAAGCCGACTTGACTACTGTAATGCACTCCTCACCGGCCCACCAAAGAAAACCACAGAACGACTCCAACTCATTCAAAACTCGGCAGCTAGGCTACTAACTAGAACCAAGAGTAGAGACCACATCAGTCCAGTATTAGCTAACCTACACTGGCTTCCGGTAACATTTAGAATAGATTTCAAGGTCCTCCTCCTTACAGTATATACAAAGCACTAAATGGAACAGGACCAAGCTAGATTGCAAATTCTCTAGACAACTATCCGCTCAGCGGTTCTCGAGTTACATGCCGATATGTGAGACGTGCGCCAAAGCTCAGCAGAGCCTTTTTCCCGATTACCACCCCAGACTCCCTGGGCTCTAGCTCCGTCAATCATTTGGCGATCTCGAAGATTATTGGACATGGTTGTAGCCAATGAGTGTGGCTTTCCAATGATACCCCACCTGCGGATCTACAAATCAGGAATCTAGGTGAAAAGTCAGGAAGAGAAAAAAACGCAGAATGAATTTATTTTTATCCACAGTTTACCAAAATCGCTCCTAATCACTCATTTCTGAATGGATTTCTGAACATGTACTGGACATGTACTACATGAGACTTCAGGCTTCAGGTGTGTTTTCCAGCTCATACCAATTTATTTTGGAAATACTATATTTGGATATTGCAACTACTACAGAAAAACGTGAGTAACAAGTTTTTCTACAACTCAAGTTCAGACCTATGTTACTCTATTTCATTAGCACTAAAAGTGATCTTTCTTTATTGTGTAAGACACTTCAGAATGTTATCTTTCAAAAGAGAAAAAAATATGCATTCCTCAATTTCAAGTTTTCTGGGTGCCCGATACTCTGAACTTCCTTAACTGTCTCATGTGGTAATACGTTTGAATATCTCCTCCCATGTCATCGGAAGACACTGTGTGTTAATCACAGCTCAATGAAGTGATAAGAAATAGAGATAACATTTGCAATAGGGATTGCTACTTTTTTCATCTACTCCCTAAGTTGTTTTCCCCATATAAGAGGCGATCACAAGTCAAGGTGGATGACGTCACGTTGGTCTGGTGTATAGTATGATTTTCTTTCATAACAGTCTTGTTGTCTAACTAGATAGATTTGAATAAATACATCTGTGTATTACCCAGCCCTACTTGTGAACCCTTTTCCTTGACCCCACTCATCTCCTCTCCCCTCCCCACCCTTATATTCTTGAAAAGTGCATGTGAACGCATTTCTTTTATTTTTTTATGTTCTGGCAACATATATGGGCTAAATATGCCACGTTTTATAAATGTGTATACAGAAACAATTCTGTTGCTTTTGTTGATAATATTCATTCATTGCATTGATAACATAGTGCTGTAATAAAATGTTCTAATAAATATGCATGATCAAGTTCAACAACGTGTGCTTTTATTTTGATATTCTTTATTTCCACGTTGAAATTACGTGATGAATTAAACATGGGGTTGCCAAAAAAACTCCTAAATAAAATGGGGTTGTGGTATAAAAAAGTTTGAGAACCCCTGCTCTAAACCTTTGAGGCAGAGTTTGAATAAACATCATCATCTCCCCTCTCCCTCTCTCTCCTCTCTCTCTCTCTCTCTCTCTCTCTCTCTCTCTCTCTCTCTCTCTCTCTCTCTCTCTCTCTCTCTCTCTCTCTCTCTCTCTCTCTCTCTCTCTCTCTCTCTCTCTTCTCCATCTCCCTTTGACAGACTTCAATATCATGGCTCATGTATCGCGGTAGGAATTTACAAGCTTTGAGGCCAACGGGTCTTTCCTATGAAAGCAGTCACGCATCACACATCTATCCAGGGAAATCAGCACAGGCTCTATCAATTTGCCCGTGTTCGTGTGTGTATGCGCATGTGCATGTGCGTGTGCATGTGCATGTGTGTGTGTATGTTTGTTTGTACAGTATGTGTGTGAGCTGCACAGGGTGATTCCTGCTCGTTAAATCGGCGGCACTAATGTTCAGCCATCACCCTCTGACTAAACCCACTTTAAGGAGTCAAGTCAAGTCAAGTCAAGAGTTTTATTTGTCACGGCATACAAGTATATAATGAAATGCGGGTGGTCTTGCCCGCAACGATGTGCAATACAGTGGTACAACATATAATAGAATCCAATAAAAACAACATTGTGCAATAAACAGGTAACAGGTACCATGGTGTGACATCTCGGTATCTGTACATAGTTATTTACAGAGCATATAGGACATGCTAGGTAGCTTTGGTAGTGCAATACACTGTTACTGTTGTTATACTAATTTAAAGTGGCCTTTCCTTTTGGCCATAAGTGGGTGTGTGCGGCATGAGTGTGTGCCCGCTCATGTTAAAGTGTTAAAGTGGCTGCTAGTGTGTGAGCGTGCACAGCGTGCGTGTCAGGTGTGTGCTCATGTGTGCTTGTGTGTGGATAGTTCAGTGTTCTGTGGCACTCAATGTTCATTGTTCAAGGCTCTGATGGCCTGGGGGAAGAAGCTGAGCCTAAGCCTCTCTGTCCTAGTAGCTGGGGTTCGCAGGCGTCTGCCTGACCTCAGCAGCTGGAACAGGCTGTTATTGGGGTGGTGGGGGTCTTTCATTATTCTGCAGGCTCTGGATTTGCACCTCTTGTTGTATAGAACCTGCAGGGGAGGTAGTGCAATACCCGTGGTACGCTCGGCTGAGCGCACCACTCTCTGTAGGGCCTTCTTGTCCTGTGCCGTGCTGTTTCCATACCAGGCAGTGATGTTTCCGGTCAAGATGCTCTCTACAGCTCCTGAGTAGAAGGACTGGAGTATCTTCCCCGATACTCTGAACTTCCTTAACTGTCTCATGTGGTAGAGGCGCTGCTTCGCCTTCTTTACTACTGTGTCTATGTGTGTTGACCATGTCAGATCCTCTGAGATGTGGACCCCCAGGTACTTAAAGCTGCTCACCCTGTCCATGGTAGCCCCGTTAATCATCAGTGGTGTGTGTGTCTCCTGCTGTCCTCTCCTATAATCCACGATCAGCTCCTTGGTTTTACCAATGTTCAGGAGCAGGCTGTTGTCCGGGCACCAGCGTTCCAGTACCTCAACCTCCTCCCGGTAGGCCTTCTCGTCGTTGTCCGCGATCAGCCCCACCACCACCGTGTCGTCTGCGAACTTCACTATGGAGTTGGAGCTGAACTTGGCCATGCAGTCGTGTGTGTATAGTGAGTACAGCAGGGGGCTCAGAACACAGCCCTGGGGGGACCTGATGCTCAGGGTGATGGTGTTGGAGGTCTGACCCCCCACCCTGACCGCCTGGGGTCTTTTACTCAGAAAGTCCAGTACCCAGGCGCTCAGAGCGGAGCTCAGACCCAACTCGATCAGCTTGTCCACCAGTCTGGTGCTGACTATGGTGTTGAACGCTGAGCTGTAGTCAAGTTTTTTCTTTAATAGTTGTCATACAGAAGTACAGAATACTTTTGTACAAAATGCTTCTTACTGTTGCGCTCCAGAGACTGTGCAAGACAAGATAAGTATGAAATAAAATAACATAGTAAAATTAACATAGTAAAATTAGAAGTAAAAAAAAATGAGGTCACAGTGTTCAGTTTAGACATATTGTACAATGTTCGATGCAGAATAGACGTAGTTACCATACAATATACAATACTGTGCAGTGTACTAATATACAATACTATATAGTGCAAGGCAGAAATGGAGAAATGGGACGAGGTGCAATTTAGGTACAATTCACAGTAGGTGTACGAGTTGTAGTGCAAATCCTTTATCAATAAATATAAAGTGTAAGTGTGTTTGTGTGATCTAAAGTGTGGAGAGTGGGTGCTGCAGTGTGTTGTTTGTTTGAGTGAGTGTGTGCGTGTGGGTGTGTGTGCTGTGTGCATTTGATGGTTGTTGCATAGTGATTATTGTTCGTTTAGCGATTATTGTTCGTTTAGCAGCCTGATGGCCTGGGGATAGAAGCTTCTTCTGAGTCTTTCTGTGCTCGCCTTAAGACTCCGGTATCGCTTGCCTGACCGCAGCAGTTCAAAGAGGCAGTTGTTCGGGTGGCTCGAGTCCTTAATAATTCTCTTAGCCTTCCCCTTGCACCGCTTGTTGTAAATGTTCTGGAGGGTGGGAAGCCCCCCTCCAATTGTGCGTTCGACTGAACGTGTCACTCTTTGTAGTCTGCTACGGTCTTGTGCAGTGCTATTCCCAAACCAGGAGGTGATGTTGCCGGTCAGGATGCTCTCTATTGTACATGAGTAGAAGTTCCTAAGGATCTTCTGACTGACTTGGAACTTCCTTAGGCGCCTGAGGAAGTAGAGGCATTGTCGTGCCTTCTTCACAACACTGTCAATGTGTGTGGTCCATGTCAAGTCCTCGGATATGTGGGCTCCGAGGTACTTGAAACTGTTCACTCTCTCAACCGGTGCCCCGTCGATGCTGAGGGGGCTGTAGTCCTTGACCCCCGACCTCCTGAAGTCCACAATCATCTCTTTTGTTTTGCTGACGTTCAGGGAGAGGCAGTTCTCCTGACACCACTGTGACAGGTTCTCTACCTCTTCCAGGTAGGCCCTTTCGTCGTTGGCAGAGATCAGGCCCACCACTACTGTGTCATCAGCAAATTTGATGATGGTGTTGTTGTTCCGCTGTGCTACGCAGTCATGTGTGTACAGGGAGTAGAGGAGGGGGCTCAGAACACAGCCCTGGGGGGCCCCTATGTTGAGCGTGATGGATGAGGAGGTGCAGTTGCCGGCTCTTACCACCTGGGGTCTGCCCGTCAGGAAGTCCAAGACCCACTGGCAGAGGTCATAGTTCAAGCCCAGGTCCCTGAGCTTGGCTATGAGTTTGGAGGGGACTATGGTATTGAATGCTGAGCTGTAGTCGATGAACAGCATTCTCACATAGTTCCCCTGCCTCTTGTCCAGGTGTGATGCTGCTGAGTGCAGCACATGGGCTATGGCGTCCTCCGTGGACCTGTTGGGGCGATATGCAAATTGCAGAGGGTCCAGGTTGATGGGGAGGGAGGAACAGATGTAGCCCTTCACTAGCTTCTCAAAGCACTTCATGGCTATGGAGGTGAGGGCTACAGGGCGGTAGTCGTTGAGGCAAGCGGGCGTAGATTTTTTGGGTACAGGGATGATGGTGGACTTCTTCAGACAGGTGGGGATGACAGCCTGTTCCAAGGACAGGTTGAAGATGTCAGTGAATACCGGGGCCAGTTGGTCGGCACAGACTTTTAGGACGCGGCCGGGGATGCCGTCCGGTCCTGCTGCCTTCCTGATATTCACTTTTTTAAAGATCCGTCTCACCTCATGCTCTGTTACCCTGAACACTGAGTCTCCATCAGCAGACCCCCCCCCCCCCCCCCATTGCCCTGGTTTGTAGGCTGGTGTTGTTATTCACAGCCTCAAACCTCGCATAGAAGGAATTGAGATCATTTGCTAAGGAGATGTCACTGTTCAGTTTGAGGGGGGTGCCTTTGTAGTCTGTCATTGTTCTGAGGCCCTGCCACATGCCTCTAGAGTCAGCCTGTTCAAACTGAAGTTCAACTTTATCCCTGTAACGCCGTTTGCCTCTATTACTGCTCTCCTGACGTTGTATCTTGCCATCTTGTGTTCTTCCATGTTGCCTGTCACCAGCCCGGTGTTGTATGCTGATGTGCGCACTTTCAGAGCCTCACGGACGGATTTGTCTACCCAGGGCTTTTGATTTGGGTAGATTTAAATTTTGGTGGAGGGGATTGTTTCTTCTACCTGAGTACAGACATAGTCAATCACCGTTTCGGTGTATTCGTTAATATTGGCTGTGTTATCACGGAATACACTCCAGTCTGTGCATTCCAGTGCAGCTTGGAGTGACTCCTCTGACGTCACGGCCCAACGCTTAACCTCTCGCGAGACCACCGGCGTTCGCTTGAGACTTTGTTTGTACTTTGGCAAAAGAAATATTGCGGCGTGATCGGACTTACCGAATGGACTAAGAGCCTGTGACTTGTACCCATTCTTAAATTGCGAGTATACATGGTCTAATATGTTCTCGCCTCTGGTGGGACAGGTCACATGCTGATAGAAATTCGGCAACACCTTTTTAAGACGCGCGCTGTTGAAATCACCCAAAACCAAAATGGCAGCGTCAACATTAGCTGCCTGGAGTTTGTTTACCTCGTCGTGAAGTTTTGAAAGTGCGACCCCAGTGTTCGCGTGTGGTGGAATGTACACTCCGATGAGGATGATGGACGTTAACTCTCTTGGGAGGAAGAAGGGTCGACATTTTATCGTGATAAACTCCAGGTCTGGGGAGCAGTGGTTAGACAGTTCCTTTGTGTTGCCTAAATCGTACCACTCCTTGTTTATCATGAAGGCAATGCCGCCTCCTTTCTTCTTTAGTGACTCTTCTGCCGTCCGGTCCTTGCGGAGAACGAAGAAGTGGTCTGCCGGTTCTATTGCGTGATTCGGGACATCTGGACTCAGCCAAGTTTCTGTGAAACAGAGGACGTTACAATCCCGAATGTCCCTCTGGAATTGGATCCGTGCTCTGATGTCGTCCAGTTTGTTTCCTATCGATTGCACATTGGCCAACAATATGCTGGGCAATGTGGTTCTGTGTCGTTTGGACCTCAGTCAATGAACAACAGTCTCACATAGCCCCCCTTCTGACGGTCCAGGTGAGAGAGGGTGCTGTGCAGTACTTGGGAGACCGCATCATCAGTGGACCTGTTTGGCCTGTATGCAAATTGCATAGGGTCCATATCGCTGGGGAGGGAGGCACAAATGTGATCCTTGACCAGCCTCTCGAAATATTTCATGGCCACAGAGGTGAGTGCCACCGGTCTGTAGTCATTGAGACCTGCTGGGGAGGGTTTCTTTGGTACCGGGATAATGGTAGACATCTTGAAGCAGGCAGGGACCACTGACTCCTTCAGGGATCGATTAAATATGGTGGTGAACACAGGGGCTAGCTGGTTAGCACAGGACTTGAGTATGCGTCCTGTTATTCCATCTGGGCCAGCCGCCTTCCTGGTGTTCACCTGCATAAATGCTCTTCTCACACTGTGTACCGTCAATGAGAGAGCGTCCCCGCCCCCCCCACGGATGTCCCCCCCCCCTCCACAACAGCCGGCGCACCAGTGACGTCACTAGCCGTTGGGCTAGCAGTGCCACTGTTTGCACCAAACCGCGCGTAGAAGGTGTTGAGCTGGTCTGCAAGGGAGGCGTCGTCGCTCCCCATTGAGGGGGCGCTGACTTTGTAGTCAGTTATAGCCCTCAGTCCCTGCCATAAGCCTCTTGTGTCATTCTGTGCCATTTGTGCCTCCATCTTGTCGGCATACGTCCTCTTAGCAAGTATGACAGGTAGCAGGAAATAGAGGAGAAGAGGAGGAGAGAGGAGAAGAGAGGATAGGAGAAGAGAAGTGATGAGAGGAGAAATGAAGAGAGGATAATAGATGAGAAGAGAGAAGAAGAGAAGAGAGGAGGAGAGATGAGAAGAGAGGAGAGAAGATAGACAAAGAAAGAAGACATGAGAAGAGAAGAGAGAAGAAGAGATGTAGCAAGGGTGATTATGCCCGCCCTGTAGGGGTTAATATGGTGTTCTCTTACCTTGGACGACTGAGGTAACGAAAGGATGAGTCCCCGTCCCCAATACAATTAGCCCCAGTACCTACACGTGCGTGTAAGTATGTTTGTCACTATCCTGCTCAATTCAACAGTTAGGATGAATATCAATAGATGTGACGAGGTGGGCTTCAGGGTTTAACTCTGGTTTAAAGCATAAACCCTCCCTCCCCAGGGCCCTCATTCATCAACGTGGACGTAGAATATGTTCTATTTTCACACGTAAGCACAGAATGTAGAATCAGTGC
The DNA here is from genome assembly GCF_963971535.1 of Notolepis coatsorum. Taxonomy (NCBI): domain Eukaryota; kingdom Metazoa; phylum Chordata; class Actinopteri; order Aulopiformes; family Paralepididae; genus Notolepis; species Notolepis coatsorum. The sequence goes on along the minus strand of NC_140180.1, from coordinate 77,978,536 downwards.
ACGCACAGGAAAATCGGGATTCACCACACGTGCGTACGAAGGTTCTACGCACACCTGTCATGATGAATATGACTTTGATCCTACGTTTGAGCTTGTGCACTGTTTTAAGTATTTGCATACCAGAACCACCCCGATTAACCATATACGGTAATGGAATACCCCCATGAAATGTGGAAAAATGGACTAAGCCGAGGGAAGCGTGTTATGAGAACGGTGATGTCGGATATGATATCTATTAACCATTGCTGCCTGGGCAGCGCAAACACTAATAAAGACCGTGCTGGAATATGACTGCCTTTTCCTGTGTTGTTTGATTAATACCCAGGGATTAAAGTTCTCTTCAATTTTATTCCAAATCGCGATGGATTTTCCGTAAATTTTCTACCTGCTGCATATGATTTCTAGAGGCATACTACAATCTATTTTGATGTCAGTATTGGGTAGCCTATATAAACAATAATACGAGAGCATATACAAGAACAATGAATCTCACTTCATGTATGATGTAGCCTGCCTTTCAATACATGAACTTGAATCCCATCATGTTTGTGTGCGGGACTCACAAGGCTGTTGTCACAATGGGTGGTACCGGTACAGTAATAACAGTCCACACAATATCACGATGGACCATGCCATAGCCTATGTTCTATTAGGACATGATCTGTGACGACAAATGTTCTAGAATGTTTGATTAAGATATCATACTCTGACAGCATGCCTATGATCAACAAAAACGCGAACTTGAATCCCATCATATATATAGTCTGTCCACTATCTGGTGTCATTGCAATGCGTTTTTTATTCTTTCTTATACCGTAAAAAGGGGGAAGAACACTATATCGTGGGTGTTCCTATGACTTGTATTCTGCTTACAGCTTCGAAATTCCACTTGTTTCGTTTAACGTAAAGCCTTTTAAATATAATCAAAACGTTCCCGTGTTTCTGCGGTCTGTGCGCAAAATAATACTATTATGATGAATTGAAAATGGGGGACCCTGATGGAAACAAGACGAAAGTCTTTCTCAGGTCTGCATCCTCTTAACAATTGTATGTATTGAGCTGTACTGTACTGTACCCATTCTGCAATCTGTTAATAAACTTTTCAATCAATCAATCAATCAGTTGAGCTACGCGGAGCGCAGTCAGTCAGTACACCCCGTATATTCCGATAACGGCGATAACGCTATATAAACCATGCTGCATTCATTCTGAGAGAAAGATCTATTATTCCAAATGCTATTTATAGGGTTTTCTTTTGACCATAATTAAACTACTGTTGCTATTTTACAATGAACTATAATGAATTACGGGGGTCATACAGAACACGCGCCAGTGTCTTTATTTCCGCGTTGGAACGAATGCATGTACTGAGGAGCGCTTGTGCGTAGTAACGATATTCTACCACTGGGCGTCAGCTAAGTGTGCTCAGAGCTGTGCGTAGACATAAGCACAAAGTCAAGTTCAAGTTGAAATTGATGAATCCCACTCTTTGCTTAGAAATGATCGTACGCACAGGGTAAGCACAAATCTGTGCGTAAGACACGTTGATGAATGAGGGCCCAGGTCTAGCAGGATAGGTGAGACACCCCTACTACAAAACACCTGAGAAGTTAGTTCAATTTGTAAAACAAATGAAATATTTATTCTTCAAACATAAATATTCTCTTTCTCTTAGTTCGCTTTTCCGTTGAACATCTCTTTCCTTTAAAGAGGACAATTATTCCAAAACAATAATGCATGTATAACTTTCACAGTAATAACATTCCTTAAAATTTTCAATATAGTCGACACTCAACACAGTTACCTCTGTAATATGTAGCGCCTTATGGCTATGTTATGTAACACAGTATTACAATAACGACATCGGACAACTTCATTCGTGCTGGTTGTTTATTCCCTGCCGGATTCCAACTGACGTTGTACAGCACATCACGTAACTCCCCTCCTGGACTACGGTACCCTGGAGGGGACAAACTCACAACAAATACTACATCTCCCTTTTTCTGAAGAGTGCTGTGAAATCGGCCACTGGTAATAACTGTACACTTCAAAAGTGTAATAAGAAAACACCCTGTGTCAACAATAAATGGTCAGGTGGAGAAGATTGTCATTAGCAGTTCTATACGCGATAACTCTATAATGCTTCATGAGAAATAATTCTGGACTGCAAAATGATCTATTAAATACACAGGGTACCAACACATAAGTGCAATAACGTTTCAATAAATGGCTTTATAAAACATAACTCTGGAGTGCAAAATCATCTATTATATGCAATAACATTTCAATAAATGGCTTTATAAAACATAACTCTGAAGTGCAAAATCATCTATTACATTAGCAGGGTACCAACACTTAAGTGCAATAACTTTTCAGTACATGTCACAACATGACATATAACGTTTCCTCCCCCCCCCCCCCATATTTTCATTACAGATACTAGCAGGAACAATGCAGGTATCGGTATTGTACAATCTTATTATAATTTTTTTTATAGGGCAGCGATCCGCCTACACCCTTTACAAATCATCATGAATCGAGAATTTGTCTCGGTTTGATGGTGCGACCTGATCTTGTGGTGTGACCAGGTTGTGTGTCTCGCTGACTGTCCATGTCTGGGGGTTCAGTGGGGTCTCGCTGACTGTCCATGTCTGGGGGTTCAGTGGGCTCTTGCTGACGTGTGTTGTCGTTGGTGCCGGGGATCGTATGCTGTATGTTGGTAGCGGTAGATGGTGGCATAATAGTGTGAGTGTTCTCTTTGATTTGACGGAGGTGCTGACGGTTGCGTCGGTAGCTCTGACCTTCGGGTGTTTGGATGTGATAGCTCCTGTAGGTGTGTGCAGGCTCTGTCACGGTTGCAGGTCTCCATGATCCATCCTCCTGCCGGAAGCGGTGTGCCTGTGGGCAGGTGGGGCAGAGGTTTGACAGATCTGTTGTAGTATGCCTGCTGGCGTTGTTGGCACACCTCTCTCTGTTCGCGAACCTCTTGTTGACTGGCGATCTGTGGCTGCAGGTGTTTTGCTGTTGTTGGTAGGATAGACCGCAGCCTCCGACTCATCAGGAGCTGTGCTGGTGATTTCAGATTGTCCACCGGTGTGTTACGGTATTCCAGCAGGCTCATGTAGGGGTCTTTGTTCTCCGCTTTGGCTTTGTCCAGGATGCGTTTTGCCGTCTGAACAGTCTTCTCCGCGAGGCCGTTTCTACGTGGGAAGTGGGGACTTGCGGTGGTGTGTGTGAAACCCCATGTCTGTGCGAATTTGCGGAACTCACCAGAGCTGTAGCACGGCCCATTGTCACTGATGATGGACTCGGGGTTGCCGTGTCGAGCCATTGCTACCTTTAGTTTCCTGATGACGGCTGATGAGGTGCAGCTGTGAAGCCTCTCCATCTCAAAGAACCTGGAGTAGTAGTCCACTGTGACAATAAAGTCTTGTGAGTTCCATTGGAATAGGTCTGTGCCTACCACTTGCCACGGCCGTTCAGGTATGGCGTGTGACATCATCTGTTCCTTTGGGTTTGCGCTGCGCCGTTCTTGGCATATTATGCAGGCTGCTGCAGTCTCCTCGATTTGTTTCCCCATGCCAGGCCAGAACAGTAGGTCTCTGACTGGGGATTTGTTTTTCTCAATGCCGAGGTGACCGGCGTGAATGCGCTTCATCATGTCCTCCCTGAGTTTTTGTGGAACAATGATTCTCTCGCTGTGGAATAACATGCCGTCTATTTCTGAGATTTCAGCTCTGTGGTTCCAGTACTCCTGGATGTTGGGCGGGCATTTCTTTCTAGTGTCTGGCCAGCTAGCGAGCGTCGCTTGTCTTAGCGCGGCAAGCTGTGCATCCTGTGCCGTTTCCTGTTTGATTTCCGTGAGTCTTGTGTCGCTCACAGGAATGTTGCTGAGGACTGTGTGAACCTGGGCCTCCATCCCTTCCTGCAGGGCACTGTCATGATATTCGATTGATTTGCGTGACAGTGTGTCGGCCACCGGTATCTCTTTTCCGGGGCGGTGAATGATGTGGATGTCATATTTCTGTAGCGCTAGGATCTTCCGTTGCAGCCGGGGTGGTGCTGCCGCTAGTGGTTTCTTCAGTATTGCCTCCAGAGGCTTGTGGTCCGATTCCACAATTACTCTTCGTCCATACATATATTCGTGGAACCGTACTAACCAGTACTAACGCTAACACGAACCTAAACTAACGTTACAACTAACCTAAAGTTAGTTTAGGTTCGTGTTAACGTTAGATAATGTACAAAATAAACATTTTCCGCTGCTATAAACATTGCACTTTTATTTTGAAAACCCCAGAAAGGAAGTCATTATATTTGCTTTACCATCCTGTTCTGCATTAGCTCCGGTTATCTCCGAGTGTCCAGTAGTTAATAGTATATTATCAATACCAGGCATTGGATTACTGTTTTCTAAATTGGGGAGGCTTTTAATCGTCAAGGTAAGAGGATTTTAAGTCATGGTATCCATAGACTTCAATCGGTTCGGATCCTTTGAAGGAATGAGAATATCAACAAACCTGTTACTGTCCTGCCTCACTTCCAGTGATGAAGCTAAGCTATGCTAATGGAGCGACTGTTCCCAAAGCTAAATGCACGCACAGAGACAAAAAAGGTATGTATCTTCTTGTCTAACTCCAGGGAAGATGTTAAATAAGCTAATTTCCCAAAATGTTGGAGTTTTCCTTTAATGCACTGTTTGCCTTTAGCTGGGCAGGCGGTTTTGGCGCCGTGTAGCCCTCCACAGTAGTCACATGACCTAGCTGCAGTGCTAACGTAACCCTCCCTTTGTCTGTAGCTAGCGTTAGCTGCTCTCGGTACTACGTCTCGCGTGTAAATGTTCCTGCCTATTGCATGTACCGTTTCGTGGGTGTTGCCTTTCTAGCTCATGCGAGCGGGCTATATCAATGGCTTTCTCTAGGGTTAGCTCACCTCCCTGGCTAAGTAGCTTTCCCCGCACTCTGGGCGAATTGGTAGCGAAAACAATGCGGCCTCTGACCATCTCGTCACTGTTAGGGTATCCACAGTCTTTGACTAATAGCTTTAGCTCGGTCACAAACTGGTCAAATGGTTCACTTTCTCCCTGCCTCTTTTCATCAAACTTATATCTGGCGTAGATCGGGTTAGCTTTCGGTGTGATATACTCTGTGTACTTATCGTAGTATGTCTGCAGTTTCTTGGCTCCCTGGTTGGTGAGTGTCCATGTATTGTGCACGTCGCGCCCTTTTTCCCCAATCCATAACAAAAGGTAACTGCACTTCTCCTCTTCGTTCTTTCCGCGCAGGGGTCCCTTGAACATCAGTTCTGTTGTTTGGCGAAACCGTCTCCATGCCTAGGGTAAACTTGCCGA
>NC_140180.1:77585686-77970686 GCF_963971535.1 Notolepis coatsorum | reverse complement strand
GAGGCACTGTCCGCGGGGCATATTCGACCGTCCACATCCCCTGCAGGCACTGGCTTCTTTTTTGTTGCTAAAAAGGTTGGGGGTCAGCGGCCGTGCATAGATTATAGGGGATTGAACGACGTTTCCATCAAGAACCGATACCCTTTACCTCTCATGGACACCGCCTTTGAGTGCTTACAGGGGGCGCAGGTCTTTTCTAAACTTGACTTACGTAATGCATACAATTTGGTCAGGATTAGAGAAGGAGACGAGTGGAAGACTGCATTTAATACTCCTAATGGGCATTATGAGTATTTAGTCATGCCTTTTGGTTTAGCTAATGCTCCGGCAGTTTTCCAAGCCCTGGTCAACGACGTGCTGCAGGATTTCATTGGGGTGTCAGTATTTGTGTACTTAGATGACATCCTAATTTTTTCTCGCGATATGGTGCAACACCAACTGCACATTCGTGAGGTGCTTCAACGTCTCCTTAAGCATCAACTATTTGTTAAGGCAGAGAAGTATCAAGTTTCTATAATAGTTGTCATACAGAAGTACAGAATACTTTCATACAAAATGCTTCTTACTGTTACGCTCCAGAGACTGTGCTAGACAAGATAGTATCAAATAACATAGTATAGCATATAATTTAGAAGAAGAAAATGAGGTCACAGTGTTCGGTATAGACATATGTACAATGTTCTGAGTTACCATATAATATACAATACTATGCAGTGTACTAATGTACAGTACTATATAGTGCAAAGCAGAAATGGGATGAGGTACAATTTAGGTACAATTTACAGTAAGGTGTACGAGTTGTAGTGCAATCCTTCATCAATAAATATAAAGTGTGGGGAGTGGGTGCTACAGTGTGTTTGTTTAAAGTGGGTGTGTGCTATAAAGTGTGTGGAGTGGGTGCTACAGTGTGTTTGTTTAAAGTGAGTGTGTGCGTGTGGATGTGTGTGCTATGTGCGTTTGGTGGTTGTTGTTGTGTAGTGTTCATTGTTCGTTTAGCAGCCTGATGGCCTGGGGATAGAAGCTTCTTCTGAGTCTTTCTGTGCTCGCCTTGAGACTCCGGTATCGCTTGCCTGACCGCAGCAGTTCAAAGAGGCAGTTGTTCGGGTGACTGGAGTCTTTAATGATTCTCTTAGCCTTGCCCTTGCAACGCTTGTTGTAAATGTTCTGGAGGGTGGGGAGCCCCCCTCCAATTGTGCGTTCGGCTGAACGTGTCACTCTTTGTAGTCTGCTTCGGTCTTGTGCAGTGCTATTCCCAAACCAGGAGGTGATGTTGCCGGTCAAGATGCTCTCTATTGTACATGAGTAGAAATTCTTAAGGATCTTCTGACTGACTTGGAACTTCCTTAGGCGCCTGAGGAAGTAGAGGCGTTGTCGTGCCTTCTTCACAACACTGTCAATGTGTGTGGTCCATGTCAAGTCCTCGGATATGTAGGCTCCGAGGTACTTAAAGCTGTTGACTCTCTCAACCGGTGCCCCGTCGATGCTGAGGGGGCTGTAGTCCTTGACCCCCGACCTCCTGAAGTCCACAATCATCTCCTTTGTTTTGCTGACGTTCAGGGAGAGGCTGTTTTCCTGGCACCATCCCGCCAGGACCTTGACCTCTTCCAGGTAGGCCCTCTCGTCGTTGGCAGAGATCAGGCCCACCACCACTGTGTCGTCAGCAAATTTGATGATTTTATTGCTACTCCACTGAGCCACACAGTCGTGTGTGTACAGGGAGTAGAGGAGGGGACTCAGAACACAGCCCTGGGGGGCCCCTATGTTGAGGGTGATGGATGAGGAGGTGCAGTTGCCTGCTCTCAACACCTGGGGTCTGCCAGTCAGGAAGTCCAAGACCCACTGGCAGAGGTCATAGTTCAAGCCCAGGTCCCTGAGCTTGGCTATGAGTATGGAGGGGACTATGGTATTGAATGCCGAGCTGTAGTCGATGAATAGCATTCTCACATAGTTCCCCTGCCTCTTGTCCAGGTGTGATGCTGCTGTGTGCAGCACATGGGCTATGGCGTCCTCCGTGGACCTGTTGGGGCGGTATGCAAATTGCAGGGGGTCCATGTTGATGGGGAGGGAGGAGCAGATGTAGCCCTTTACTAGCTTCTCAAAGCACTTCATGGCTATGGAGGTGAGAGCTACAGGGCGGTAGTCGTTGAGGCAAGCAGGCTTGGATTTTTTGGGTACAGGGATAATAGTGGACTTCTTCAGGCAGGTGCGGATGACAGCCTGTTCTAAGGACAGGTTAAATATGTCAGTGAATACTGGGGCCAGTTGGTCGGCACAGACTTTTAGGACGCGGCCGGGGATGCCGTCCGGACCTGCTGCCTTCCTGATATTCACTTTTTTAAAGGTCCGCCTCACCTCATGCTCTGTTACCCTGAACACTGCGCCTCCATCAGCAGCCGACCCCCCCCCCCCCCCATTGCCGTGGCTTGTGAGCTGGTGTTGTTATTACCAGCATCAAACCTCGCATAGAAGGTATTGAGGTCATTTGCTAAGGAGATGTCACTGTTCAGTTTGAGGGAGGCGCCTTTGTAGTCTGTCATCGTTTTGAGCCCCTGCCACATAGCTCTAGAGTCAGCTTGTTCAAACTGGAGTTCAATTTTATCCCTGTAGCGCCGTTTGGCCTCTGACACTGTCCTCCTTACGTTGTATCGCGCCACCTTGTGGTCATTCATGTTGCCTGCCACTAGGCCGTCGTTGTATGCTTTGGTGCGCTCTCTCAGAGCTTCACGGACGGATTTGTCTACCCAGGGTTTTTGATTTGGGTAAACTCTCATTTTGGTAGTGGGGATTGTTTCTTCCACCAAAGTACAAACATAGTCCAGCACTGTCTCCGTGTAGACATTAATGTTATCTGTGTCGCGGATCACATTCCAGTCTGTGCAGTCAAACGCAGACCGGAGCGTCTCCCCCGACGTCAAATCCCATTTCTGCACCTCTCGCGAGACTACAGGAGTACTTTTGATTCTCTGTTTGTACATTGGTGAAAGAAAGATGGACGCGTGATCTGATTTACCAAAGCCACTATCAGAATGAGCCTTGTAGCCACCTTTAAATTGCGTGTAACAGTGATCTAGGATGTTACCGCCTCTGGTGTTGCAAGTCACATGCTGATAGAAGTCAGGTAATACCTTTCTCAGATTGGCGCTGTTGAAATCACCCAGCACCAAAATGGCGGCATTAACGTTCGTCGCTTGTATTCTATTTACCTCGTCGTGGAGTCTGGAGAGCGCGACGTTGTTGCTGGCTTGCGGTGGAATATACACTCCTACAAGGATGATCGCCATTAACTCCCTCGGAAGGAAGAAAGGACGACACTTGATGGTTATATATTCCAGGTCTGGGCAGCAGTGGTTGGATAATTCCTTCACGTTAGTTGGATCGCTCCAATTGTTGTTAAACATGAAGGCAATACCTCCTCCACGTTGTTTACCGGACTCTGCTGCACGATCCTTGCGGTGGATAAAGAAGTGTTCAGCTGGTTGGATTGCGTGATCTGGAACGTCCGGCGTGAGCCACGTTTCGGTGAAGCAGAGAACGTTGCAGTCCCTAACGTCTCTTTGGTATTGAATCCTTGCTCGGATGTCATCCAGTTTATTGTCAATTGATTGTACATTGGCTAGCAATATACTGGGCAATGGCGTTCGGTGGCGTCTGGATCTCAGCCTGTTACGGATCCCAGCTCTCTTCCCACGCCGTCTGGTTCCTTTGTTCCTGGGATCAAGGAACAAAGGCTCTGGTCCCATTCTCCGGAGAATCTCCTCAGGCCATTGTTGCGGTTCGGAAAGCTGGTCCAGTGAGTAATCCAATCGGTAAGTTTCCCGTAATCCGATGTCTATAAGTGACTGACGGTCATACACATTAAATGCACCTACTGTTGGTACAGACAAAACTCTTAAAACTATAAATATTAACAAAAGTAAGCACAGTCTCGACGGAGCGAACAGAAAGGCAGCCGGACGTTGCAGCGCCATTCTATGTGGATATGAGTAAGTATGTGTTTCACACTGACACCGTGTCTTTCCTGGGCTTTGTGTTGACGAAGGGTGATCTTCGCATGGATCCAGCCAAGGTGAGTGCAGTCTTGGACTGGCCACGCCCTTCGTCGCTCAAAGAATTACAGCGGTTTTTGGGCTTCGCAAATTTCTACAGCCGTTTTAATCGCAATTTCAGCGCCTTAGTCAATCCTCTGACAGCTCTCACTAAGGCCTCTCTCCCTGGCTTTGAATGGTCACCGCGGGCAGAGTCGTCCTTCTGCGATCTTAAACGTCGGTTTACCTCCGCCCCTGTATTAATCCGCCACGATTCGGAGGCTCAGTCTATTGTGGAGGTGGATACCTCTGACATCGCGGTGGGGGGGGGGGGGGGGGGGGTGATCTCTCAGAGATGTTTAAAGGACGGGAAAGTGCATCCTTGCGCTTTTTTTTCGCGCCGGCTGTCTCCGGCCGAGCGCAACTACAAACGTGGGTAATCGGGAGTTGTTGGCAATCAAGTTGGCACTGGAGGAATGGAGACATTGGTTAGAGGGGGCGGCCCATCCCTTCATTGTTTGGACTGATCATAAGAACTTGGCTTACATCCAAGGGGCTAAACGCCTTAATGCCCGCCAGGTGGGCGTTATTCTTCACTCGATTTCGATTTTCCATCTCCTACCGGCCTGGTTCCAAGAACGTCAAACCTGACGCTCTTTCTCGTCAGTTTGATACTCCGGACCGGGAGGAGAAGCCCCACCCTATTATTCCACAGGCCCTTATTTTGGCACCCGTGTCATGGGGCATAGATAGGGTGGTAAGATCGGCTCTGGGACGGGAGCCTGATCCCGGTGGGGGTCCTCCGGGGCGGATGTATGTGCCCAAGGCTTCGCGCTTGCGACTGCTGCAGTGGGCACATACCTCTTCACTCACCGGCCAACCTGGGGCCGCCAGGACCCTGGAGTTTATCCGTAGGAGGTTCTGGTGGCCTACAGAGGTGGGGGATACGCGTTCCTTCGTGGCGGCCTGTCCGGTGTGCACGAGTAGTAAGACCTCTCGCCATGCACCAGCGGGTCTCCTCAGACCGCTTCCTATTCCTAAACGGCCCTAGTCGCACATATCCCTGGAATTTATTTCTGGCCTTCCCCTGTCAGATGGGTTCACTGCCATCTTGGTGGTAGTGGATCGCTTTTCCAAGGCGGCCCACTTCATTCCCCTCCCCAAACTTCCCTCGGCTCGAGAGACTGCTGACCTGGTGGTGCAGCATGTCTTTCGGGTCCACGGGTTGCCAGTGGCTATTGTGTCTGATTGGGGTCCTCAGTTCGCCTCCAGGTTCTGGAAGGCATTTGCCTCCAACCTCGGCGCCTCCGTCAGTCTGGGTTTCACCCGCAGTCGAACGGACAGACGGAGCGTGTCAACCAGGATTGGAGGGCGTCCTGAGGTGTTACGTTGCCGGGTGTCCCGCAACTTGGAGTAGGACGTTGGCCTGGGCGGAGTACGCGCATAATACCCACCTCTCCTCTTCTACTGGTATGTCTCCCTTTCAGTGTCAATATGGTTGTCAACCTCCTCTGTTTCCCGAACAGGAGCAGGAGGCTGAGGTGCCATCGTCCCAGGCACATGTGGCTCGCTGTCGCAGAACGTGGAACGGGGTGTGGGCGGTGCTGCAGAAGGCCTCGGTTAAGGCTCAGTGGCAGGCTAACCGCAAGCGTCGTCCGGCTGCGGTTTTCCGTCCTGGACAGCGGCTTTGGCTTTCCACCCGTGATCTCCCTCTCCGGGTGGAATCCAGGAAGCTGGCTCCCCGCTTCATAGGCCCCTTTAAAGTGGTTCGTCGGGTGAACCCTGTGGCTTACAGGCTGCGGCTTCCGGCCTCTATGAGGGTTCATCCAACGTTTCATGTGTCCCTGTTGAAGCCATTCCTCTCATCGCCGTTGTCCCCGCCAATTCCTGCGGTTCCTCTGCCTCGCATTATTGATGGTCAACCTGTCTATACGGTGCAGAGGATCCTGAGTTGTAGGCGGAGGGGTAGGGGGTTTCAGTTCTTGGTGGATTGGGAGGGGTACGGGGTAGAGGAGCGTTCTTGGGTGCTTCAAAGGGATATTTTAGACCCCAGCCTGATCGATGACTTCCGGCGGCTGCATCCCGAGGCCCCTAGGTGAACGTCAGGTGCCGTTCGTCGGGGGGAGGTACTGTAACGTTCGGGGTTCTTGTCTTTGGAACCCCACTGTCATTCTGGAGTTATTTCCCCTGGTCGTTGGTATCTGCACTCACTGTTGGTCACGCCCTATTCCTGATGTGTCACTCCTTGTTCTGTCACCACTGGTTGCTGTCACTGTGCTGTCAATTACCTGTCACTAATTGACGAGTTGGAATGTTTGGGGTTTTGACTATATATTCACTCGTTGTTCTCTCTACCCCTGTCGAGGCTTCAGACCATGTATCGTGTGGAAGGAGCTGGAGATATTGCTGACCTTCTCGCTCTTGATTATTCTCCCGTATCTACCTTGCTCTCATGTTGACGCCCGGCGTCTTTCCCTGGATTCTCTGTGCTCTGTGTTCTTACATTAAAAGGCACCGCTAAGAAAGAGCAATCATTCTCCGACTCGTATTATTTCCTCTTCTACTGGACTCACATTTGCTTACCTGCACCGCAACCATAACACACACCTCAAGACCCCTCCGCTCTACATCCTCTGGCTGCCTCCGACCCACTCCTATCCCAGATCCAGGAGGGTCATCAAAGAGAAGCCGCTTATTCTCTGTCCTCGCTCCACAACCACAGTTAGGACAGCCGAAACCTGATCAATCTTTCGGCGTCTACTAAAAACTGACTTCTTACTGTCTTATACTATCATGCATTCTTCCTACTATACTAATATGTCTTTACTACTATGCACTCATCACTGCAACACCCAAGTTTCAGCACTGTTTGATGAACATTGGGTCTCATTCTCCAACGGACTTACGACAAGAAATTTGCTCTCAGGGCCATTTGAGACATCTTAGGGCTGGTTGTGGGATTCCCCACCCGTCCCTAAGTTTGGATTCGGCTGTGACTGAGAGCAGGATTTAAGAGCGCTGAGGAGCACACTTAACTTGACAGACTTAAGAGGTAACTACAAACACATTTTCTTAACTCCACTTAAGAACTTCTCAGGCTGATTTTGGCATTCACAAACAATTTCTTATCTGGGATTCATTCGTAGCTAAGAACAGGATTTACGAATGCGGAAAAGCAGTCATAGATAGGCCCGATTGGTGTGCGCCTGTGTTCTTAGCCTCTTAAGCCCAATCGGCCAGGTACCGGTACGAGATTTATTTCAGGTCATAAATAGATCAATACAGTCCGTATTAAGTAATGTTGCATTTCTTTTTCAAATGTAGCCAAGAGTAAAGACCCTAATTCCTATCAAAACAGCAGTCAAAGTGTATATTTTCAACACTATGTTTGTTTACCAATGATTGTAAATGTAATTAGCAAAATATGAGCTTATAAAACTAAAGAAACTCTGATGTGATTTTCGTATTATTATCTCCTGGGTCGAAAAAACCTCAACGTTTTTGCCATAAAATACAACATATATTGTTTCTTTCCCTTTCTGTGAACGGGTCACTATGGACATTATACAAAAGTAATTGTACTTACAGTAGATTTCATTTACGGTATTTGCTGCCCTGTAACGGGCGTCTGGTGGTACTAAATCCAGATTTAACTCCATTGGAAAGTGGATATTTGGCCCAATCCATAGATGTATGACTTGGCCATAATAAGGTAATTTATAGGCCTGATTTTATATTATTCTATATTCATATTTCAAATTGCATGTGTCCAGATTGAAAAATTCAGTACTGTATCTACAAAACCCACTGTAAATCATCTGCCCTTTATTAATTTGCTTAGATTTTTAGTACGCTTGATCTCAAGAAGCTGCTGAATGATTTTTCACGTCTGGTCAATGTTAGCATGGTGTTAATAATCATTTATATTCTCCTTTGGTTCATTACAATTTACTCAAGCATACTAACAGACACTATTTCTGACATTGGGAATTCATTCCCTGAGGTCCATATATATCATACCCAAGGCCAGATTAAGACTTCAGAGGCCCCTGGGCCAGATTATTGTGGAGGCCCCCCCACACACTAGTGATGTGACGATTCATCGATTTGCATCGGTGCGCCGGCATAAACGTTCACGATGCGAGTGCACCAGTGGAATAAGTCCCCATCGGCAAAATTCCAGGCTGAACTCGCGATGCATCTTGTTGTAGCGTCTTTGCATCGGTCAAAACCGATGCATTCATATAATTTCCTCTCATCCACTTCTGTCAGCAGTGCACTGTGACTGCACACACAGCAGATACTATTGCTTTGCTACTACATAAGGCGAGAGCCGCGTCACAGTTATCAACAAACAGTGGAAGTCGAGGAGGAGACATGAATAGAATTGAACATGGCTAACGCTATAGGCTCTGGCTAACGCCAGTTAGCCGTTCAGCTAACGCTAAACTACAGTGTCTAACTAACTAACTAACGTGACTCTGCAACACCAGTTCCATTAGTGAGGAGGGGGGGGGGGGGTTTATTGAAGACGCTTGACAACAGGGGTTCAAAGATAACTTCACATTTATTGGCTATTCGTTTCTTAATTATATCGCTTCATGCATCGGGCATCCAGGCAGGCTCCGTGTGTTGTTGACATCCTAGTCTAGTGTGTGTGACATCATCAACTGTCGACGGCAACTCAGACGGAGAGGGGCTCTCTCTCTCTCTCTCTCTCTCTCTCTCTCTCTCTCTCTCTCTCTCTCTCTCTCTCTCTCTCTCTCTCTCTCTCTCTCTCTCTCTCTCTCTCTCTCTCTCTCTCTCTCTCTGTTCAATGATTTAAAGTGGCCAAACGTTACAATATGAATACTAATTGGATAGTTGATGATAAACATTTAATTTCATTATCTGAAATATTATAAAATCATTAAGTCTGCTATAAGCCATTATCCCTTTGTGTATGAATCATTATTATTGTCTCACAGTAGTGTGTATATACAATTATACATTGTGTGACGACCCCCACTCTACCTGCAATGGGGAGTCTTCTGACTCAAAGAGCAGGTTGGAGTGGGTAGGTCGTTACCCCAATTTGAATCACCTGTGCAGTGCAGAGAGCTGCCTGCACACACAGTATATATGTTTCCCTTGTCTAACCCTTCTGTCTGCTTCTCCCATCTGCTTTTCCACTTCAGACACCACAGGTTGTATCAGCCACCAAGTGAACCATCTTGGGATCCTTATCCGTTCTGATACATACCTATTTTGTTTATGCTTTTGTTGTTTAATCAATTATTGTTTTTAGATAGGGTTAAATAAATCATCGTTGTTCAATTGCCATCTCGTGTCTTGACAACCCATATTTGACAAACCTCTTCTGGTTCGTCATATATGGGGGCTCAAGCCGTTTGGAGGACCTTTTGTGACACTTAGACATTGATTTGTTTGTAATTTGGCCTGGTGTGGTTGAATTGGTATTTGTGCTTGGTAATTTTTCTAGCATTTGGGGTGTGTAATTTGGCTGGCATTTGTGTTTAGGTTCCTGTTGGGACGATTTGTTTGGGCTCTGTCTGAGTACAGGAGGGCTATTTTGAAAGATATTTAGGCTAATTGCTTCTTTGGACTAGTGTCTGTGGCCTGAGGGTTGCAGCTAGTATTGTATTTGTAGCCTGTTGGCTAGAATTTGTTTGTAGCCTAATTGTTTGTATGCCAGTGTTGGGGAAGTAGCACGTGATTTGTTCTTGGGGGTGTTTGTTGTTTGGGATTTGGGAGAGAGTGGCAGTTTGTTTGTGCAGATTTCTTGTGGTGGAGATTTGTTACTTTGTTTTGTTTGTTTGTTATTGCTTGTGTTGAGGCTTTGGAGTTTGATGCTTTAATAATACAGTCTGTGTGTTTTGGGAACCAAAAATCCCCAGGTAGGCGAAGAGGGCAGGTTTCCAATAGGGGGACTTGTCTTGGTATTTTCTTTTTTAGGCGGCTGCAAAAACGTAGGCAGAGACGGGCACTGGCATAGGCGCTTTTGTCCTCTCGGGAGCACGTCTCTGGCTCAGAGGAGTGGCTGTATAACAGGTACTTTTTCTGCCCAGAGAGTTCTAGTGCATAGATACCCCCTACAAGTAGCGGCACAAAGATTGAGCTTTTGAGGTAGTTAGTTAGTTAGGCCCTGTAGCTAGTCAGGGGGGGAGGTTTCATTTGATCAGACTGTTTGTTTTTTAATGGTATTCACGCTTCATTGTCCCAGCATAGGTTGTTTGTTTTGTAGGCCTGTGTCGTATGGCACTTTGTTTGAGTGGCACTTTGTTTGAGTGCGGCTCACTTTGTTTAGGCCAATAGTGCACTATGGCACTCAGTTTTGAGCGGCAGAAGGAACTTCTGATACGGCAGCACAGACGAGAGTTGGCTTTACAAGAGGCTTTACAAGAGGCAAAGCACAGACAAGAGTTCGCTTTGGAGGAGATTAGGCAGAAGGCTGAGCTTGCCAAATATATAGATCTGCAGCATAGGGAGCTGGATTTATTGTTTTCTCCTCGTCCACCATTGTCTGTGTTCCCTGTTTCTGTGCCTAACATTTCTCTCATTTCAGGTTTGGGAAGTGGTGTTATGCAGAGAGGTGTGCACGCTGGGTTGCCTGTAGTTGGTGTTGACATCGACCTGGGTAACAATCTTGCTGGGGTGCGGGTGTGGGCCGAGGGGCCTCTCCCAAGTGTAGTCACCCAAGACTCTCCTAGTCGAGCACCCCAAGACTCTCCTAGTCCAGAACCACAAGACTCTCCTAGTCCTGTGTTTGGCGATGTTGACAATGACAACATATCAGATGTTGTCATTGAGCATCCAGCCTGTGCAGTGACACAGGCAATGACAGCAACGTGTGATGCGCAGGGGGCTGCCCAAGGCGCGGATGTTGAACCTGTTCATGTTAGTTTGGTTCTGCCTGACTCATTTCAGTCCATGTCGCAGTCTGATTTGGCTTCAGAGGTGGACAGTGATCCAGCTTTGAAAGGGCTGTTAGATACGGCCGTGCCGTTTGAGAATATGGATGAGACAAATGTTATCTCAAATGTTATTGCCAAAGGCGGAGATGCATTAACATGTGAACATGTGGACCTCCTAACGCCCACCACCTTTTGTCCATCTAAAGGGGGGGGGAATAATTGGGACTGCAATAATGTTTCTTTCTGTTCCACCTCTCCAGTGGCCGTTCCTGAGGAGGGACTGCCATTGCTCCTACTGGCTTCCAGAGAGGTCGCCCAGGAGGTCACAGGGTTTAGCCTTGATGACCTGAGGTTTGGTGAGAGAGTTGGTGGTCCCATGACTATTCAGAGTGAGATGGTTGGGAAGGAGAAAATGAAAACGGAAAAAAAGAGAAAGGAAAAGAGAACTAAAAAAAAGATAAAATCTC
This sequence comes from Notolepis coatsorum, assembly GCF_963971535.1. Lineage (NCBI taxonomy): Eukaryota > Metazoa > Chordata > Actinopteri > Aulopiformes > Paralepididae > Notolepis > Notolepis coatsorum. The sequence goes on along the minus strand of NC_140180.1, from coordinate 77,959,280 downwards.
TTTATGGTCGTTGTGCTGAGATGGAGGATGTTGTTGTGCCCGCAACTGTCCAGCACCTGAGGACATGCGTCTGGGAATGGTTGACCGTTTAAGTTTACGTCTGGGCATGGTTGACCATTTAAGTTTATGGCGACCTTATAGGGTTGACTATTGTTTTGATGTGCATCACCTTTTAACATTCTGTTCTTCTCGTCTCGTTTGCTCCCCCAATCTCTTCTGTCTCTTAATTTGCTTCTTATGATCCTATGTTGCAGAGAGCGGAGGCAGGAGGGTGAGGGGAAAGGGTGACCGGTCCGCAGGGGTGTTGGAGATGATGTGTGCCTAAAATTGTGCTGTTTGTTTAAATTTGTTGTTTATTTGTATATACCAGGGTTTTTACATTGTAGAGTTCTGTATCGTATCGCTCTCGCTCGGCATCGCTCTCTGCACTATCTCGCATATGTGCACGTGCACTGAATAAAGACCACAATGTACCTTTAATCCCAATATTCGTCTGACCACACCCCTATCAGCTTACCCATATAAGCAGGGGTGGGGCCACCCACTCGCCTCCTTCTCGCTTTCACCACAACGAAGAAGTGCCTCGGTAGATCCCCACACTTGACACCATGATGGAAGAAATTGGATTAGGAACAGCTTTGGGAAACAAGGATACGTTGACATCATATCTTTATTTTCTCTCTCACTATTTTCGAGAAAATACGGCGATATTGTCTTCGTACTGGAGTGTCTGGAAGATGTTGATCATTCTAAAAATCCTCCACCGGTTTTCGTATTGGGAGCACGCCGCTGCATGCTTCTCAACTGCAGTTCCTTGCTGTGTTTGTTGGGGTGAAACCTGTCAGGCCACAGCTGAACTGTCGGATATGCCGCTGTTGTGAGAAGCGGTGCGTTCCAGGTTGGGTGAGTAGTGTTTTGCTGGCAGGCTCCACTTGTCTGTTAGTGCTATGGGGGCTACTTGACAATGTTTATGGAAACCGGCCCCAGGCTAGGGTCCTTTGTTCAGCCACCTAGGCGACAGAAGGCCTTGGTCTGAAGACCATTATAGTTTTAACTAGTGGGCCGCGACCATCAACACTGGTGATCCCTGTGTGTTTTGGACGAGTGGATTCTCTCTGTCACCGTGTTAAGGCCCCATCTTTCATATCCAAATGAGAGTATTCCTTCACGAGGGGATATGTGCATGAATGTGCGATAGCGGCAGATTCATGTTCAAAGTCAGCTACACAGGCCAGTTGGTATTGTGCTGATTCCGTCGGGTGTTGGTAAAATCACCGTTGTGAAGCGGTGTTGACATCTTGTTTTCTCTTTTCTCTTAAAAAGTGAGGAGAGGTTCAGAACGGCGGCCTGTCTGGGTGAGTGTTATGTCATTGTTTACATGTTCATAGCTTACGGTTAGCCAGTCAGCTGTTAACTGCTGCGTTAGCCTGCTGGATCGCTGCATGGCCTGCTTAGGGCCTACTATTAGCCAGTCAGCTGTTAGCTGCGGGGCTAGCATGTCGTGGTCGCTAGGTAACGTTAGCTTGCTGCTATGGCCATGGCTGGCGCGGGGTAGCTTAGCTTCTCGCGCGCCGCCGTGAGCTCGCTTCTGATCGCGTGCGTCGTTAGCTCGGCGTGTCGCGAGCAGAAGCAGTAGCACCCAAACGGTTGGAGCGGCCGTTAGCTTGATGCTATTCTGTTGAACGTGCTTTGATTTTAACATGTTTTACACTCTTGACCATGACGTCATCCTTGACAGGGGATGTTTTCGTCGACCCTGCCCTGAGCCAGGACGGCAAGGTTGCATCAACAGGGGACTGTAGTGCGGGTTGGGGCGGTGACGCTGCCCAGTTCGGACAACACAGGAGCGGCTGTGTTCCTACGGTGTCTGTGACTGCACTTCGCTGATCTGCGTTCCGGGTAGGAACGGGGTTGACCAGACCTCATAACACGTCTTCTGGTTTTACTTTGCTAAATGTATTGTGAATAACGGTGTTTTTTCCAAAACGTGTGTTGCTACAATGCATTTAGGATACGTTGCGGGTTATGTGTGAGCTGTTTTTGTCACTGGCAGTTAGCTTCTCCGTGCAAATCAGGGAATGATCTGGTTGTTGTGTGAGAAACATCATGGTGTTTATATGCACCGTGTACTCACAACTAAGGTAACTAACCTATGAAGCTATGCTTGGTGACAAGTGAGTAAAAGAATGTTCTTTCTCAGACTGTAATGACAATGAACAGTGTGTTCACACATTAACAGGTTTTCCTGTTTTAACTGGCCGTATTGAGGGTAAAATAGGAGGATTGTGTTTTCCCCCCCGGTTCCCTGGGGACTTTTTCATCCTCCTATCAGACATGTTGTGCATTAATTATGTCTTTTGTGTGGTAGGGATACGATGTAACTCTTAGCTTGATTGCTGAGGTTGTGCTAAATCTGCTGGAGAAACTTATTTCCTAAAGGGAAATTGGTTTGGTTGCTGTCATGTGTGCTTAGCAAGGCCTGTGGTCGATACTAATCAAGAATGATGTATTCTCTCATTGTGAAAAAAACGGCGTTCCTCTGTTGAGTGTTTTTGCCATTTTTTGTAGGTGATGATGGGTTGTGTGTGTCATGTGACCTACAACTGGGTTGTACTGGCCACAGAAGCACATGTGTATGTTGGACCGGGGTTCTTAGAGCCCTCTCTATTCTGTGTTTTTCCTTAGTAAAAATCAGATAGCAGGTTAGCTCATGCGCTGTGTGGAGCTGTGAAACGCTTCATAGAGCTGACTATGACTGTGTCATATTCTCTTTTTGTCGTTACATCGTATCATGGGTGTGGGGTCGTAAAGGGGTGAACTGGTAACCTTTCCTCTCCCCATTGTTCTGTCGGTCAGGGGTACACCCCCTGTCCTTCAAGGTTCCCGTCACGTGGCGGTTCGGCACGTTACGGGGGGGGGGGGGGGGCGGGGGGGGAGGGAGTTCCTGGTCCCACGGCCTGGTATATTGGGCGTGTGCACCGCAGGAATTCCCCCGCCATAGAGTACGTTACCGTGCGCGTCTCTGTTGGTAGGACTTCCGTGTGCTGTTCAGGTCCATGTGATGGATCTGTTTTCAGGGGGGATGGTCAGGGCTCCTCCTCACCAAGCGCCTATTCAGGCCTTCTGTGGGTTCGGACTCCTTCTTCCATGTGAGGAAGCCTCCATCAGAGTACAGAGCCTTCCTCCTCAGATTGTCAAAGTGAGTGGACCCTCTAGAAGGGTCCTTTTCTATTGTATGTATATTCGATTCAATTCGTTTATTGAGTGTGTATGGGTTCAGTGCCTCTTCCCCGGAGGCCCTAAAACCAGTTTTTTTTACATGGCTCAAGGTGCAATATATTCTTTTCAATCTGTACAGCTCGCGTGGGAAGTCTCTCTGGGGATCCCCGTCTCTTTCCTATGGGAGGGTGGTGGGATGTAAAAATGTGAAATTTTTTTACCCCGGCTGTGTAGACTGGGATACATACTGTTGATGCTTCCTTCTTTCTATTCCAGAAGTGTTGGAGTTAGGGAGTGTCACACCCCTCTTGTCGTTCCCCTGGGCGCCTTGGGGATTCAATGACAGGTCTAAATAGCCTGTTCATTGATGGGGGTGTGTCCCGACGCACGTATAGTGCTAGCTCGCTGTAAACAGGCGATTGACTGGCACGCCTTGGTTGCTTGTGGTTGAAACAGCGTTTTTATAAAGCAACTGAGATGGGGGTTTTTTCCTCTTCCGACGACCACATCCCATGACCTGGGTGGGTTGTCGACGGATTCTCGTTCATGTCTGGGGGATGATGACGGAATGGATCTGAACATATGTAGAGGGGTCTCACGCCCTTGGGGTGGGCCACCAGGCGCGGTTCGCCCGAACGTCTGGGTGGCGCCTTCTTTTCATGTTAAGATCAACACGCATATCTGCCCTTCTCCTGGAGTAGGCATGTCGGCGTGGTTAGGGCACGGGACTGGTTCTGGTCACGCTGGTCCAGATCAGTTGAACCCGTTGTCCGCCGGGGATGCAGATCTGCTGTTCTGGTACCCTGAGGGACTTGGGCTTTTTTCAGGGGGAAAAATGCCAGGTCGGTCTGGGTGTCACAGGGTTAAGCGCTATGGAGACCCTGGTTGGGTATGTTTTTACTCAGCACTGTCGTAATGGCTTACAGCCATGCCATTCTGTACACGCTCGATCTCGTCGGATCTCGGCCGCTACAAAGGTTGGTCCTGGTTAGTACTTGGTTGGGAGACCGCCTGGGAATACCAAGTACGGTGTGCTTAGGGGCTGGTTCTCCATTATATTTTTTGCTCCTCTCTCACGCATGGCGAAGAGGGGCCTGTGGGGGTGGTTTTTTGACCTCCTCTGGTGACCCTGTGCTTCCCGTACCGCCAGGCCCGGTCCGAAGTGATGTTTGCGACCCGTAGGCCTGGGTTAACCCTTTTTTGAAAACTGAAACGCTTGTACTGCGGTATAGCCGGTGTATGCCCGCAGGTGTGTTTTGGAGTTTTTTCTTGAGGGGTTATAGGAACAACCACCGCATTGGGTAACACCGAGGTGGTTGATTCCCTGGTGTGTTGGAGCAGTGTCAACTCCCGGGTTCACCGGTTGAGGGTGCCCCTGCACGTTCATGACGTCTGCCAATCGTGTCAGCCTTCTCTGCCTCGACCCCTCTGGGTGGGGGTTTTTAAATGGAGGCTTGGTCATGCAACACCGCCAGCTTACGCTCCTTCCGCCGGGGCGGCTGTGTTCAGCTGTCCCCTCTGGCGCCTGTCTCGTCCGCAGTCTCCAGGCTAGGGTTAACAGCCTGTTGCCTGGTTTTTCCCCGGTGCGCTGCCTGCTTCCGTTGGTTAACCTTTTTTGTGTGCTTACGGCCATGCTGACTGCCTGTTCTGCAGGGTCAGTGTGCCAGGCGGTGTACTATTGGGGGGACAGGGCCCGCTCGGCTTACGGCCATACCGACCTGAACACGCCCGATTTCGTCCGATCTCGGAAGCTAAGCAGGTTCTGGCCTGGTTAGTACTTGGTTGGGATACCGCCTGGGAATACCAGGTGCAGTAACTGAGGGGCCTTTGTCCGAATACGCTGGCGATGTGGGGGGCGGGGCACTACGTGCCCACCTGGTGGGGTCTTGATGCTGGCATCGTGGACTTCTCCGGGCCCCCATTCCAGGGAGTCCAGTCCTTTTGGTGGGTCTGGGTCTTCCTTTGTGCTCCGCTGCTACGGCCTTGCCACGGGGTTGGGTTTGCCCTTGACCCCGTGATTCTGGGGGCAGTAACGAGGTTGTTCCTCCGTTCGTTCCCGGGTGGCATGCGGGTTGTGCGTGTGTGTAGTCGTGGGGTCAAGCCACGGTCTGCTCACCCTGTGCGTTGAGTTGCTTGAGTGCCTCTTCGCACGGTCGGGTCCGTCGCCTTCCCGTGAAGCCCCTAATAGGGGGGATACCCTCCATTAGGGTGGGTCGGGGGGGCTCGGCCCTCCCTGTTCTGATGGTTTGTGGGGGGCTGTCAGCGGGGTGTATTTGTCGGCCGTTGGCTCTCGCTCGGCCTCCCTTGTGCAGAGAGCGATGCCGAGCGAGAGCGATACGATACAGAACGTTAGGTTATGACTATAACCAAGTTCTGTTAGTATAGCGAAGCTCGGCATCCGACGCCGCTGCAGCCTTTGACCTCGCCTTGTGGCGAAAGCTTGGGAAGGAGGCGAGTGGGTGGCCCCACCCCTGCTTATATGGGTAAGCTGATAGGGGTGTGGTCAGACGAATATTGGGATTAAAGGTACATTGTGGTCTTTATTCAGTGCGCGTGCACATATGCGAGATAGTGCAGAGAGCGATGCCGAGCTTCGCTATACTAACAGAACTTGGTTATAGTCATAACCTAACGTTCTGGCTATGAGGTTTTTGAACCAATGACCCTTAGTTTGCTTTAATTAGCTCTGTAAAAATATCCCTTTTTGGCCCATGTGTTTGATTGTTGACTTTTGTGCTTTGTAATTTGTATTTGTGTGCTCCTCTGGTGTGCAACTCTTGTTTTGTCTGTTCCCCAATCCCTACTGTCTCCTGCTCTCTTAAAATAGCTACCTAGGGCCCTATGTTGCTGAGAGCGGAGGCAGGATGGTGAGGGGAATGGGTGAAGGGTAAACCTATGTTGAATTTGGGAAAAAGTATTATTGTTACATTTGGGTTAGTCACTTATAAATAAAAATGTAATTTGTTAACAGGGTAGAACCCTTGTCTTTAGGGGGAGGGTATGACGACCCCCACTCTACCTGCAATGGGGAGTCTTCTGACTCAAAGAGCAGGTTGGAGTGGGTAGGTCGTTACCCCACTTTGAATAACCTGTGCAGTGCAGAGAGCTGCCTGCACACACAGTATATATGTTTCCCTTGTCTAACCCTTCTGTCTGCTTCTCCCATCTGCTTTTCCACTTCAGACACCACAGGTTGTATCAGCCACCAAGTGAACCATCTTGGGATCCTTATCCGTTCTGATACATACCTACTTTGTTTATGCTTTTGTTGTTTAATCAATTATTGTTTTTAGATAGGATTAAATAAATCATTGTTGTTAAATTGAACTCATGTGTTGACTTCCTTTATATGACAAACCTCTTCTGGTTCGTCATACATTGTGTGTGTGTTTTTAGCTAAAGTGGATAGAAAAGACAGTACTATGCAAAAGTCTTCTTAGGCACCCAAGAGTTTTTATATAAATTGTCTTACAGTAGATTATTTTTTTTTTTATAATAATATAAGCTGCATATAAGGAATACAACCAAATCCTCTGTCATACCATAAAATTGTATCATTATTTTGCATCGTGTTGAATCGCATCGTATCGTCCCGAATCGCATTATGTTGAATCAAATCGTATCAAATCGTATTGTATCTCAACGGGGTGAATCGTATCGCATCGCATCGCCCGGTGCTTCAAATGTATCGTTAATGTATCGTATCGTTGGCACCGTATTGCATCGGCCTCAGTGATGGAGATGCACATCCCTACCACACACACATACACGTGCACGCACGCACAGTGGCGTTTTTATATGTCACTTTAAAAAATATATAGAATATTTAGAAGTGGTGGGCTCTGAGGGCCAAGCTAAAAGGACTTTGATCACCCCTGCCCACTTTGACAACCTAGGATCGCTTAGAGTAGACGACAGAGTACAGCAACTTGCAATGGGCCTGGTCTACAAGATACACTACACGACCAAGGTACCCATGTACATGTCAAAATACTTCCCAAAGGTCAGTGAATACCACGATCACAACACCAGAGGGAGCTCCACAAATCATGTTAAACCCAGATTCGGCTCAAACAAGGGACTAAACACATTTCGGAATTATGTTTCAAGTTTCTTTAATAGTTGTCGTACAGAATACTTTTATACAAAATGCTTCTTACTGTTACGCTCCAGAGACTGTGCAAGACAAGATAAGTATGAAATAAAATAACATAGTATAGCATGTAAATTAGAAGTAAAAAAATGAGGTCACAGTGTTCAGTATAGACATATGTACAATGTTCGATGCAGAATAGACTTAACTGAGTTACCATATAATATACAATACTATGCAGTGTACTAATATACAATACTATATAGTGCAAGGCAGAAATGGGATGAGGTGCAATTTAGGTACAATTTACAGTAGGTGTACGAGTTGTAGAGCAAATCCTTTATCAATAAATATAAAGTGTGTTTGTGTGATCTAAAGTGTGGAGAGTGGGTGCTGCAGTGTGTTGTTTGTTTGAGTGTGTGGGTGTATGTGCTGTGTGCATTTGATGGTTGTTGCATAGTGTTTATCGTTCGTTTAGCAGCCTGATGGCCTGGGGATAGAAGCTTCTTCTGAGTCTTTCTGTGCTCGCCTTAAGACTCCGGTAATGCTTGCCTGACCGCAGCAGTTCAAAGAGGCAGTTGTTCGGGTGGCTGGAGTCCTTGATGATTATCTTAGCCTTCCCCCTGCACCGCTTGTTGTAAATGTTCTGGAGGGTGGGAAGCCCCCCTCCAATTGTGCGTTCGGCTGAACGTGTCACTCTTTGTAGTCTGCTACGGTCTTGTGCAGTGCTATTCCCAAACCAGGAGGTGATGTTGCCAGTCAGGATGCTCTCTATTGTACATGAGTAGAAGTTCCTAAGGATCTTCTGACTGACTTGGAACTTCCTTAGGCACCTGAGGAAGTAGAGGCGTTGTCGTGCCTTCTTCACAACACTGTCAATGTGTGTGGTCCATGTCAAGTCCTCGGATATGTGGGCTCCGAGGTACTTGAAACTGTTCACTCTCTCAACTGGTGCCCCGTCGATGCTGCATTATGATATATTACAAGGTCCTAAGTTAGTGCACACTTAGTTTACATTGTTTATCATAATTGTTTGCTCATGCTGTTTCTTTGTCTTACATGTTTGGTGTCCCGGGCGGTGCTCTGCTCTTCCTGGTGGCAACTGGCAAATGACCAGTAATTGGAAGAGGCTGGATTTAAATACCAGGAGAGGCTTGCCGGAAGATACCAACTCCATGAGAAGAGGAGGGGGGGGATTTAATTAGACAATGATGTTCTACTATGATTTATGTATGTTTTAGCTTGACTCAGTTATTGTCTCCTACATAAATACATAGTGTTCTTCAAACTAACTTCATTATAAATTATAGATGATTAAGGTTAATGTAATTTATTATTGATTATTTGTCTTTCCCCATGTGTCTGTATTGGTTTAGTCAACCAGTATAAATACCTCCCTCTTGTCTTAGTCTGGAGGTCAGTTTTGTTTGGTTCAGTTGTGTTAGGTATTTTTAGTTTGTTCTGTTTAAGTTGACCCGAGTTCTGCTGGGCCCAAGAACAGCTTTTTAGCTTATTTGTTATTGGTGCACTTTTGTGGTTTTTGTCCCCTGTATTTACATTTTGGGGGAAAATAAACCTTCCTTTGAGCACTCTACCTATGACTCCTCATGTCTAAGCTGTTTGGTCCCTCACATACAGGAGGTCCTTGACCCCCGACCTCCTGAAGTCCACAATCATCTCTTTTGTTTTGCTGACGTTCAGGGAGAGGCAGTTCTCCTGACACCACTGTGACAGATTCTCTACCTCTTCCAGGTAGGCCCTCTCGTCGTTGGCAGAGATCAGGCCCACCACTACTGTGTCATCAGCAAATTTGATGATTGTGTTGTTGTTCCGCTGTGCCACGCAGTCATGTGTGTACAGGGAGTAGAGGAGGGGGCTCAGAACACAGCCACATCAATGTGGAACGCCCTACCCAAAGCTGTAAAGGAATGTGAATCACTACCCACTTTCAAAAACACTCTCAAAGAACACCTACGGGAGACTGCAATTCGAAACTGGCCCCTGTAAATGTCCTAACACAACCCCCTCCAATGTACAGTAAATGACTAAGTATGGTTTTGTCAATATTCCAATGTACATTCGTATCTCTTTTTTCTTTTCTCTTTTTTTACTAGTGTGTAGTGGAGGCCCCTAGTCGCGTTATTTCTAAACCTAGCCGCATTTCTGGCAAGACGCTCTCTGATTGGCCGACGCCTGTTTCTACATTGGTTAAGCTTAGGCACTCTTTCGAAGTTGGTTAAGGTTAGAGTTTGTCTTAGAGCGTGACGGCAAGTTCTTTCGACGGTTAAGCTTAGGCACTCTTTCGAAGTTGGTTAAGGTTAGAGTTTGTCTTAGAGCATGGCGATAGAACGGCAGGTAGTTTGCAGGCTGTTCGACGCGGAAATGGGCAAAGACACAGCTCGTCACGCGATTGGGCAAACATGTCAGTGGCCAATCAGAGAGCGTCTGCCAGAAATGCGGCTAGGTTTAGAAATAACGCCCCCTAGTCACTAGGGGGAGCTCGATGATATCCGCTATCAGCACCGGCGGGTCTCTGCTGTCTGTCATGAATAATGATCCCAATCTGCCTTATTCGTGTTGGGGCTGTGTCTATTCTTTTACAAACGGATTTCCAGTTCTGCTTTCGCGTTCTGCGATCTGATTGGCCACTGACGTTTCTTAGGCGACTCTTTCAAACTTGGTTAAGGTTAGAGTATGGAATCAGGACTGGTGTTCTATCGCCCTGCTCTAAGACAAACTCTAACCTTAACCAACTTCGAAAGAGTGCCTAAGCTTAACCAGTGAAAGAAAGAGGCGTCACACGATTGGCGCTACCAGAAACGTCAGTGGCCAATCAGAGCGCAGAACGCGAACACGGAACTGGAAATCCGTTGGTAAAAGTATTCAGGCGTCGGGGCTGGGATGTGGAGATGAAAGTTTTGACTTTTTATTGCTGTTTTTACCTCAAACCTCAAACTCTTATGAAGAGGAGAAAAAATACTCAAGATTAGCCACTTGCAGACGGCAGGGTGTGACGTACTGTATATTTTAGTTGATAAAATATTTTTGTTGACTAAATATTTTAGTTGATGAAATATGTTTTCATTTCAGTGTCACAGTATGACATCAAACTCCAAAATAAGAAAAAAAAATAAAATAAAATGTGAGGCCAGTGACGAGGGGCCTCCAATTTTTTTTAAATAAAAGTTAAAAAAAAATTAAAAATATTTGGGGCCTCTAGTGATGAGGGGCCTCCAAAAAAAATTTAATAAAAGTAAAAAAAATAATAATAATAATTTGTGGCCTCTAGTGGCGAGGGGCCTCCAAAAGGCCTATAGTGACGAGGGGCCTCCACGAGGCCTCGAGTGACGAGGGGCCTCCAAAAGAATAAAAAATAAAAGTTAAAAAAATAATAATAATAATTTGGGGCCTCTTGTGACGAGGAGCCTCCAAAAGGCATCTAGTGACGAGGCGCCTCCAATTTTTTTTTAAATTAAAGTAAAAAAAAAATACCGGATTAACGACCGGACGGCCCGGTCGTTAATCCGGCCCTGAGATTCATACCAATAACATGCAAATGACCTTGTAGAAGTGGATCAACCTTCCATTGGGTATGTACTTTTAGGCACATTTTCTGAAAATATGGCTAGCGCTTAAGAGGTTAAGGGTTTCGTTTGGGATAAATCATTCACGTCGATTCTACAGACATCCTTGGATTTACATAATTATAATAATAATAAATACAACAATATTTGGATCATTAACAATTCCATTTTACATTTATAGTATATATGATTCAACGAGGCATTGTGATGTCCGAAAATAAATAAAAGCACTAGACAAACAATGCAAATGACAGTCAATAAATAAATAAATAAATAATAACTAAACTATATATTTGCCATTTCTAATTAATATTCCATATGCCGTCTTGTTCTCTATTGATGAATAGATTATTTATTGTTGGTTTTATTATTTTTTTTATGTTGCTTAATGTGTACATTAAGAAACATTCCACTGCTCATCTTACTGTTCACAAGTTGATCCCAAACGACAACAGACACAAAGGATACGTTTTACGAATTCCATAGAAATCGATAGTTTATCAGCAACAATGCAACCGATGATGCACATGGAGCTGTGTGCTCTTGGGCAAGTGCACTCAGCGCTACGCCTACACACACATAATATATCTACTGATGCTGGAAGATATCAGATATCTGAGAAGAGCGATGAGCACCACATTCTCAGGGGCTCAAATTTGATTGATTGAAAGTTGTATTAACAGATTGCAGAATGGGTACAATACAGTAAGGCTCAATACACAATTGTTAAGGGGATGCAGACGAGAGACAGATTTTCGTCTTGTTTACACCAGGGTCCCCCATTTTCAATTCATAATGAATTGTAAGTAGGGTGCAACTAGCACCGTGCAATCCATTCTTTGTGGATCTAGCCCTAGAGGTTTAAATTAATATGTTTAAATACTTATCTACCAAACTGAAAATGATAAACTAATATAAAGTTTACTGATCTGCACCTGCAGAAGAAAAGATAATAACTCACGAAAAAGGGATACATCTAATGTCCAACCTTAAACCTAGCTTTTAGCTAATGATAACCTCAGAGACGTCTGAACCGAACCAAATGTGTTGATTCAATCAACCTATAACTGATATCGAACTAACCCTCCTGAAATAAGGAGTGGTTATAAAGAACCTAAGAAAGGGATACTTCACACTACCCCACGTTACTCATTGTATGTTATTGCAATTGTCTAGCTAGCGCTGCTATTTAATAAGAATAAATACCGGTCACTGTTATAACCTTGTCTCTGGTCTACAACTCCTTTTACTGGGTATATTACTCCTCTCCTCATTCGAACCTAGAACTGGTCCGTGGTGAACAGCTGTTACTGTTAGTGACACAGGTGCTACACTATGTTACTACTGGTGTATCTGTAATTAAATTATCGGGGCTAGCCACTGAAGCCATGGCTGATGACTCCTCTGACCAACCCCACCGCCCAACAGGAGCGCAACTAAGAACGAGCGCACACGCGCACAAGAGTCACCGTGGAGCGTGCAATTGGCCTGCTCAAGGGTCTATGGCTCTGCCTGTCTAGCACGGGGGGCATGCTGCAGTACCGGCCTGAAAAACGTTGCCACATCATCATGACTTGCAGTGTGCTCCATAATCTGGCCATCAGAAATGGCATCCCGCTGCTGAAACCCCCAAGACCTGACGGCCCCATGCCAGACATGGAACACCCACCTCCAAATGCTGCAGCAATGCAGACAGGAGCTTGGACCATAGAGCAGTTTTAAGTAAGTCTACCCATGCAAGGTATTAATCGAACATTAAAAGAACGAAACGAAAAAAGGCATTAACATTCCAGCATGGTTATTAATGACACCAATGCCAAACAGGGTTAAAACAGTCTTTATTTGTAATTATGGTCTTCAGAGAGTCGTTGATTTCTGACATCACAGTGCACAGGTCCGACAGCCTGTCGCGTATGTCTCCCATAACACGTGTTGTGTCCTCTTGATTTGACAGGACGGCCTCGGTCAAGACCCTTGGCTCCTGGCGCGCTGAAGAGGGTCTGGTGGACGCTCCCTGCTCCTCCTGGGTGTCCACGGGACTGGGCAACTCAGCCGAGTTGTCTATGGAATAGGCCATTTAATTCAGTTTTATTTATTTGCTAAAAAAGTTTTAAACCATACGGTTAAATATTGTTTCAAATTAAAATCGTAATATTCTTTGTCATGTTCCCTAATGAAATAGTTGACAATGAAATTATTTCTATGCCCGTCTTCTTTACTGATGTGAAGCACTTTGAGCTGCAATTCCAGTATGAAAGGTGCTATACAAATGAAGTGTATATTATATTATATTATATTATATTATATTATATTATTACCTTCCATTTGTTGGTTGGATGGCCCAGCCGTGATGAGGTCGCTGTCACTGTGCACTGCAGTGATGCCTGACAGCGCCGTGTCCCCAATCACGCTGGCAATGCGCTGGTCCAAAGGAGAGAGCTCCTTCAGACTCTGCCCCCCCCCCCCCCCCCCCCCCCCCCCCTTCCCCCCAGTCGCACTGACATTCCTCCGTCCGTCGACGTTCCTCCTCCGTCTGCCAGGCGCTTCTTGGCTGACAGTTTGACGTCAAACCACTTTTTCTTTATCTCCGATCTCTGTTGTGGAGATACAGAATTGACTGCTCCGGCCACTTGCTCCAGTCTTTCTTTTACAGTCTTTCTTTCACTGGTTACCCCCACGCTAAGTGAACCGGATGACTTTGCTTCGACTTTCGTCACGAGGACATCGATCTTGTGCTCCGTGAAGTTACGCTTCTTGGTTATTTTGGCCATTATTCAACATTCCACGGACAGGAATTTTTCTCGTGGAATTTAGAGGGGAGGCCTGTTACCTGGTTAATTGGGGGCGGTTTTGTATGCAAATACTTAGAATTGTGCACGAGCGAGGTGCGTAAGAACAATTGGTATATTTATCAACACAGAGTACTTGCAGGTGTGCGTACGACCTGTGTACGCACATTTGATAAATCCCGATTTTTCTGTTTGTAGAGACATTCCGTGTGTAGGAGTGAAAATAGAACACTTTCTACGCATTATTGATAAATGAGGGCCCTGGTGCCAGACTAGGTACCGGGAACCAGCCCTCAGTATGCCTTGGTGGAGAAGGGCTAATGTGTTGCTTTGATCACGCAGTGTAGGCCTACATGTGTACATCAGACAGCAGAACATGGCAGGTCCCCAGGGTGTCGCATGGTGGCCTCAGACTATTGATGTGACTTCCTGTCGTGGTTGTTTGGTCCTACTGACCCAGCCACACAGAGCAGATGAGTTACACCATCAGATAAAACACTGTGCGTGTGCATGTATTTGTGTGTGTGTTTGTGTGTTACATGCACGTACACACACAAACACACACACAAATACATGTACACACGCAAATGTGTACACACACCTAACACACATACACACTGGTATACATGGTACACACACATGCCTGAATGCACACACAAACACACACACACAGGGCCTGTGTCCGGGCGACATTGGCTAAGGAAGCAGAGCGCTCATCTGGTAATCAGAATATTCACGATTCCATTCGGATAAAAGCAAAGTAATGCAGTCCATTACACACACACACACAGACACACACACAGACACACAGACACACACACAGACACACACACACACACACACACACACACACACACACACACACACACACACACACACACACACACACACACACACACACACACACACACACACACACACACACAACAAGGACCCACTGTGTCAGCTCTCATAGCGCACATCTGTAGGTCAGGCTGAAGAGGGTGGTTTTAACAGGTCCAGCTGCAAGACACTCTGCCCTCTGTGGTGCATTCAGGACAGTGGTCCCTAAACATGGGACCCCCAAATCTTTACACATTAGGCCAAGGACCCCCTTCTGATAACATTTTGCTTCAGGGACCTCCATCTGAGATGGTTTGTTAGATATGATTAAGACCAGAACTCTCTAGCTGTCGACAATAGTATAGAGTAGAAGAGGATGATCAGAGATGATCAGAATAGTCACGCTTACCCCTATTTTTATCATAGGGTTAATATCTAGTACTCAATGAAATAGTGAAATTAAACTATTCCAGAAGGTGAGTTGTCTTTGTAAGAGCAAAGGATGATCAACTGTATCAAATGCTTTAGACAGATCCGCAAAAAGGGCAGCACAGTGTTTCTGATTGTGTAGATACTATAGTATTTGTAACTAATCTAATAACATTGTAATAACTGAAATAGTAATGTGATTACCTCTGAATTCAGATCGGTGTGGACTTAATACTGAGTGACTTGAAAGAAATTACTTTAGTTGGTTGTTTACCAAATATTCCAGGTGTTTTAGCTAGGTGGGGTAATTTGGAGATTGGATGGTAATTGAGTTGAGTTGAGATAGAAATAATTAATATATGCCTTAATTTCTCTGTGATAATTGGTGCGAACAGTCTCAGGAAAAGAAAGGATCAAATGTGTCCTCTCCGGTTGAACCCCTGGTATGAATGGCTTGCAATGCTTCAAGTACATCATTAGGGGATGAAAGGTGAACTGAGAAGCATGGTTCATGGCGCACACAAAAGCATCATCAATAAGAAAAAACCAAAGTGTTTATTGAAAGCAAACACATCATTATATGTATCGGTAGAGAATGTGTGGTTTAATTTTAGTTTGAGTTTACTGCTTTCCAAAATGTTGCAGAGTCTAAATAATAATTATATTTTGTCTAGATGGCTCTGTTACCAGCTGGGATACATTGAGGCCAGGGCCGCGGGAAGTCAGTCAGAGTTGGGGGTGTGGTCGGAGTCGGAGATAAATAATATAATAACGTCATATTAAATGCATGCGCAAAGCGCATCATTCGTGATTTTCCATTCATTTGAAAATATTAGTAGTGTCTACCTCTGCCGTCCCCCGTTCCGAGGTAGACGGTGGACAGGTCTGTTGAGGAGCTGAGGCGCGCGCCTCTCTCCCATTCCCGTCGACCAAGAGTGAATACCTGTTCCCCAGGGTTCTGTCCCGACCGGTGTCCGGATCCCCCCCGAAAGGATGGGTGAGTCGGGGCCGGGGAAGACCGGGCGAGCCCGACTTAACGAGAACCATAAAACCTGACACACATAAAAACGCACACACTCACTCAAACAAACAACACACTGCAGCACCCACTCTCCACACTTTAGATCACACAAACACACTTTACACTTTATATTTATTGATAAAGGATTTGCACTACAACTCGTACACCTACTGTGAATTGTACCTAAATTGCACCTCGTCCCATTTCTGCCTTGCACTATATAGTATTGTATATTAGTACACTGCACAGTATTGTATATTGTATGGTAACTACGTCTATTCTGCATCGAACATTGTACATATGTCAAAATTGAACACTGTGACCTCATTTTTTTACTTCTGATTTTACTATGTTATTTTATTTCATACTTATCTTGTCTTGCACAGTCTCTGGAGCGTAACAGTAAGAAGCATTTTGTATAAAAGTATTCTGTACTTCTGTATGACAAATATTAAAGAAACTTGAACTTGAAACTTGAGCGCGGGGTGGCTCCGGCCCCTCGCGTGCCGCCACGGTTCCCAACTCCCCTCTCCCTCACGTAGTAGGCGTCGCCGATGTGTGTGTGACTGTCTGTGCGCTGCAATTGTGCGTCAGACTCAGATCAGATACACAGAAAATATCATTAAATAGTGGATTTCAACCATTAAAAAAAATAAAAGTTTTAGACTGCTTACACTAAAATGCTAACTAAAAAATAAAAGTTTTGTATACATTTTTTGTAAATCTTTTGACGCTGCTTGCAGTTACACTCCCCGCCAGCAGAGGGTGCTGGAGCACCCTCAGCACCTGTAGTTCCCACGTCCCTGATTGAGGCCACCACTAACCTCCTTGAGATAATCAAATGTATCATTAAGCCAATTCAGAATACAGTTGCCCACAACAATCAACTCAACATTGGAAAACTGAGAGAATAGATCTGCTATTGTGTCACTGGAACCTGAATCAGCAGATCTATAGATCCAAACCACAATTAGCTACTGAGACAGAACCTTCACTGCAAGGAGAATACGTCTATGGCTGAACATGCTCCTCATCTTGACTAGCTCCTCATAGAAGGATTGGGATGGGTTTTCCAGTATAGCATCCAGATTTTTCCTCTCCTCTCTGCCACCACCTCTAGTTTGACCAGTCCGACTCCCACAATTGAGCTAGCCTTCCTCACCAGTCTCCTCAGGAGGAACGTCCATCTCTGTCACTTCCTGTAGAGGGCCTCTGTGCAGTGGTGAATATTCATGGAAGCCAAGGGAAGCCAAGCTTCCCAAAAAATATAAACAGTAAAACAATTTTTTTTATAATTATATATATATATATTTTTTGTATAGTTTACAATAATAAAATAAATCATTATTTTTCATCTCTGTGTTATAATAATCTTCTCCCTCCTGGAGAAATTAACCGAATGAGCGAAACTATGCCCACTCTCTGTAACACTGTCACTGAGGCAGCCCACACTGAGCCCAGGGCAGGTACCAGGCTACGAGCAGTCTGCTGGTAGCATTATTTTGATTGACATTGGAGGCTTTGAGGCTAGGCCTGGTTGTCTTTTTCAAGCGTCCTTACCATATTATTAGCCAATAAGATTCAAGCTTAATTCAATGGGTTGGTCTTAACGATTTGCTGACGACACAATAGTGGTGGGCCTGATCTCTGCAAACAACGAGAGGGCCTACCTGGAAGAGGTAGAGGTTCTGGATGGTGCCAGGAGAACAGCCTCTCCCTGAACATCAGCAACACAAAAGAGATGATTGTGGACTTTAGGAGGTCGGGGGTCAGGGACTACAGCCCCCTCAGCATCGACGGGGCACCGGTCGAGAGAGTGAACAGTTATAAGTACCTCAGAGTCCACATATCCGAGGACTTGACATGGACCACACACATTGACAGTCTAGTGAAGAAAGCACGACAACACCTCTACTTCCTTAGGCGCCTAAGGAGGTTCAACGTGAGTCAGAAGATCCTTAAGAACTTCTACTCATGCACAATAGAGAGCATGCTGACAGGCAATATCACCTCCTGGTTTGGGAATAGCACCGCACAAGACCGCAGCAGACTACATAGAGTGGCCCGCTCAGCCGAACGCACAATTGGAGGTGGGCTTCCCACTCTCCAAGACATTTACAACAAGCGTTGCATGGGTAAGGCTAAGAGAATAATCAAAGACTCTAGCCACCCAAACAACTGCCTCTTTGAACTGCTGCAGTCAGGCAAGCGATACCGGAGTCTCATGGCAAGCACAGAGAGACTCAGAAGGAGCTTCTATCCCCAGGCCATCAGGATGCTCAATGACAATCAATGAAAATAACACTATGTAACAAACCATCAAATACACTCACAGAACACACATCCACACGTACACACTCACTTTAATAAACAACTCACTGTAGCACCCACTTGACCCACTTTAGACACTTAACACACTTTATATTTATTGGTATACTGGTATATCTGTATATATTACCTCATTGCACCTCACCACCACAAGGTGGCACCACAAGCTAAGCTAAGTTGTACCTCATCACATTGTACTGTATTCTACTGTATGGGTACTCAGTTACCTTTCTCTACTCTGCACTGTATATTGTATTGTATATACTGTATGTATATTGAAATGTTTTGTTTTGTTTACACTTGTTTACGTACTTGACTTTCTATTCTTTACTTATATTTTACTTTTTATACTTATCCTTTTATATTGCACGACTTTACGAAATTGACTTTTAAACAGCAATTGCGAATAAAAGAAAAAGGAAGGTACACCACAGCTCTGCATTGTTCAGCCAAGAGCTGTGAAGCGACAATTATCTTTTAATGTTCAGAACTACAAGCGATTGATTAATTGATTGATTGATTGATTGAAAAGTTTATTAACAGATTGCAGAATGGGTACAGTACAGTACATCTCAATACATACAATTGTTAAGGGGATGCAGACCAGAGAAAGACTTTCGTCTTGTTTACATCAGGGTCCCCCATTTTCAATTCATCATAACATATATGACACACACAACATACAGATAGACAGTACTGCTACATCTATACATTTATGACATATACAGTACTGTTTGTGATACAAAAAGTGTCCAGAAAAGAGTGTATATAAATACATTTGACGTAGAAACTGTACATTGGAGGAGGTTGGGTAGGTGGGGTGGGGTTGGGTGGGGGGGGGGGGGGGGGGGACTGTACATTGGAGGTGGGGGGGGGGGGGGGGGGGGTTGGGTAGGGGGTGGGGGGGGAACACTGTACACTGTACATTGGAATACTGACAAAGCCATACTTGGTAATTTACTGTACAACTGGGTTAGGGCCAGTTTCGAATTGCAGTCTCCCGTAGGTGTTCTTTGAGAGAGTTTTTGAAAGTGGGTAGTGATTCACATTCCTTTACAGCTTTGGGTAGGGCGTTCCACATTGATGTGGCATAATTGCGAAACGTGTTTAGTCCCTTGTTTGAGCCGAATCTGGGTTTAACATGATTTGTGGAGCTCGCTCTGGTGTTGTGATCGTGGTATTCACTGACCTTTGGGAGGTATTTTGACATGTACATGGGTCAAATGTCAAGTTAGACCGCGCTCTCAAGATACGACACTGGGTGCTGAAATCCCATTAAGTATTATAGAAAAGAAGCAGTGAAGCCAGACCAGCACTCTCAGGTTCAAAATTGTATGGCAGCCTGAAACAAACATGTTTCGGAAATATGTATTCCTTCTTCAGTGTTATAGCTTGCAATGGACTTGCAGTCAAGATAATGGTTATATACACACAGGTGGTTAATGATTTGGCAGGAAATGACATCACAGCGCAGGTGTGCCTGAGTCTATTGGTCCTCAATGACAAAAGAAAAGACCTATCAAAATAGAGTCTGTTAGTAAATACAAATTATACAAATATACCATGTATAAAAGACATATAAAAAGACATAAAAAACAAAAGCAAAAGCAAAAATTGCATTACATTACCATACCAGAAACTTGCTATGTAACATGCCCGTAGTTTATAGGGCTAATTTAGCCCCTATACTTTTTTCTTTTTTCTTTTAAGCATCAAAGGATAAACATACCTCTTGTATGTATCCGAGATCAATAGACAATTGAACGATATTGAGGTTTATACCCTTTTAAATACAGACCCAGTATTTAAATTTTCCGCGGAAATTAAGACTACCCTTAAAAGCCTTAGATTGGCAGAGGTGATTACAGAAAAATGAATTTAAGTTTATGTTCGTAGAGTACCCAGTTACGCCTATTATTTACACTTTACCGAAGATCCATAAGGATCTGGTTAACCCTCCTGGTCGACCGATCGTCTCTGGTATAGGTTCCGCTACAGAAAAAATCTCGCAATTTGTTGACTCGCATATTAAGGATTTGGCCTCTTCTCAGCGTGGTTATTTGAAAGACACTACTACATTTTTGAACAAACTTTCGACCTGTAATATTAGTCCCTTGGACTTATTAGTTACCATAGACGTAGTCAGTTTATACCCCAGCATTCCACATGCTGACGCGCTGGACGCACTGAGTTTTTATCTAAACTCGAGAGAGGAATTACTCCCCTCCACAGAAGCGCTAGTTAATCTAGCCGACCTAGTACTAACTCGGAATTATTTTAGATTCCAAGATAAATACTACTTGCAAAACAGAGGCCTCAGCATGGGCTCCCCAGCCGCTGTGAACCTAGCCAATCTGTACATGTCCAAGTATGAGTCTGACCACATTTTTAATAATAACCCGTTTGAGAAATTCGTCAAATCCTATATGAGATATATCGATGATATGTTCTTTATTTGGTCTGGTACATCGTCTGATCTTGATGCCTTCCTTGAGTACTTGAACACCTGCAGAGAAACTATAAAGTTTACATTAAAGTCTGATATACATACTTTACCTTTCCTAGATGTTTTGATCAAGAAAGCCCCGGATGGTATTTCTTTACATACAGAGGTCTTCAAAAAGGAGACAGACCGTAACTCGTTCTTACATTATTCCAGTTACCACACTCCTGCCTTGAAAAATAGTCTACCTTTCAGCCAAATCCGTTATAGGAGAATTTGCGACACTGAAGATAGATTTACTGCACAAGCAGAAGTTCTAAGAAGCAGTTTTCATGACAGAGGCTATAGTGTCGATTTGACACGTAAAGCCCTGAATAAAACCAAGCTGATTGATAGGGCCTCGTTGTTTATCCCAAAAAAGAAAAAAGAAAACACAGACAAAGTATCTTTCGTGTCCACTTTTAGCCCCATTACGAAAGGCATACGGAGCATTGTCAATAAATATTGGCATATTCTACAGTCGGATCCAATAATAGGGACAGCGTTTCAACATTCGCCTAATTACTTTTATAAAAGACAAGCGAATTTATCCAACCTATTAGTTAAAACCGACTTGCCCGTAAGGAAACCTACAAATTTTTTGTCTAATATCCCTGATGGAAATTTTCCATGTCAAGCCTGTGTACAGTGTCAAGGCATGATCAAAGAGAAATTTTACACGCACCCGAAAACGAACAAAAAAATACCTGTTAAAGGGCGTATCACGTGTAATTCAGCCAATCTTGTGTATCTACTAAAATGCCTGTGTGATTTTTCTTATGTGGGGAAGACAACCAGAGCCTTTAAAACAAGAATCAGTCAACATAAGTGTTCAGTGAGAAATTCAGATATAAAGTCGTCAGTAGCTAGACACTTTTCCAGGTGTAAACATACCGTTAACGATCTCAGATACATGGGACTTGAGCTAGTCCACAGGCCCGCGAGAGGGGGAGACAGACATAAGTTACTGTTACAACGGGAATGTTATTATATCCACCTGTTTGATTGCATAGAACCTAGAGGAATGAATGAAGAGAACGTTTTAACCTGTTTCCTTTAAGTACCTTTTATCTATATGGTTTAATCCAAGTGGTTGTTTACTGCAAGAGGTATGTTTATCCTTTGATGCTTAAAAGAAAAAAGAAAAAAGTATAGGGGCTAAATTAGCCCTATAAACTACGGGCATGTTACATAGCAAGTTTCTGGTATGGTAATGTAATGCAATTTTTGCTTTTGCTTTTGTTTTTTATGTCTTTTTATGTCTTTTATACATGGTATATTTGTATAATTTGTATTTACTAACAGACTCTATTTTGATAGGTCTTTTCTTTTGTCATTGAGGACCAATAGACTCAGGCACACCTGCGCTGTGATGTAATTTCCTGCCAAATCATTAACCACCTGTGTGTATATAACCATTATCTTGACTGCAAGTCCATTGCAAGCTATAACACTGAAGAAGGAATACATATTTCCGAAACATGTTTGTTTCAGGCTGCCATTAAATTTTGAACCTGAGAGTGCTGGTCTGGCTTCACTGCTTCTTTTATATGACATGTACATGGGTACCTTGGTTGTGTAGTGTATCTTGTAGACCAGGCCCATTGCAAGTTGCTGTACTCTGTCATCTACTCTAAGCCATCCTAGGTTGTCAAAGTGGGCAGGGGTGAGGTGGGTTCTAGGAGTCAGGTCAAGCAGTAGTCTGACTAGTTTGTTTTGAGATGTTTGTAATTTGGTTTTTAGTGCCTTTGAGGTGCTTTGGTACCATGAGGTGCAAGCATAGTCGTAGTACCCTTGAATGAGTGCTCCTGCCAGAGTCTTCAGGGTATTCTTGTTTACCAGAGAGGAGATCCGGTACAAGAATCGAGTTCGTTGGTTGACTTTTTTTATTACACTGGATGCCATTTTGTCACAGGAAAGATTAGCCTCTAGGATGGAACCCAGGTAGGTAATTTCATCTTTCCTTGTAACAATATTGTCACCCACTGTAACTGAGAAGCCGTCGGTCTTGCTGAGTTTGTTATTTGAACCGAAGAGAATGGACTCTGTTTTGCCCATGTGTAATGATAGTTTGTTATCGGCGAGCCATATGCAGATTTAGCCTAATTCCGAGCTGAGGGTTTTTTCAACCTGTAACTTGTTCTTGTCAGAGACCAGCAGGGCTGAGTCGTCCGCAAACAGGAACAAGTTGCAGTCACAAGCTGACGACATGTCATTTGCATAAATTAGGAACAGTAGCGGTCCTTGTGGAACACCACAGCTCACTGGGAGGGGGGGGGGGGGGGGTGATAGGGTACCGTTTACCTCCACCATCTGTTCTCTCCCCTCCCGGTAGGATTGTATCCAGCTCACTGATAGACTATCACAACCAATTGCTTTTAGCTTGTCAATCAGAATGGTGATTGACATTGTCGAAGGCCTTTTGTAAGCGAACCGAATGCCTAACTGGTTCAGCTAGCAGGGGACAATTGTTCTGTTGGAGTTGCTTGATGTTCGACAAAGCGCCAACTGCTGGACGAAATAATCCCTGGACCACCACTGGATTTTCGGATCTAACAAATCTGTCCAGGTCCATTGACCGGCATGGGAAATCCAAAACCCACATCACTGCGAACCTCAAACTAAAACTTTTTGGTAAAGTCAGGATCAACGAGGCTCTCGCCCATGCTGCAGTATTTAGCGTGGAAAAACACAACAAACAAGTAACCAAGAACAGGGAAATTTTGAGGAAGCTCATAACGGCTGTGACATACTTGGGGAGGCAGGAACCGGCAACAAGCCTCAACAGAGGAAACTTTGTGGAACTAATAAATGCCTTTGCAGAGTTTGACACTGCCATGGCAGAACATCTAGGGTCCTCAATGGTGTTTACAGGTATGTCATCTACCATCCAAAATGAAATTATTAAAAGCATTGCAGAGGTCATACAAAAAGAGATAGATAGCGAAATCAGTTCTGCACCATTTATATCTGTCCAAGTGGATGACACCACAGACATTTCATGCAAATGCCAGCTGTCGATCATACGCTATGTAAATGATAAGGGTGTTATCTGCGAGAGATTCTTGGGGTTTATCGACGTGAGCGCAGAGAGAAACGCAGCAACAATCACTGCTGTTGTCATGGAAAACATAGGCAGATAACCCAGCAGCCAAACTTATCTGTCAGACATATTATTCGGCAAGCTGTATGAGTGGGCAGCGAGGTGGTGTCCAGGGCCCTCATTTATCAACGTTGCGTACGCACCTCTCTCCACCTATTCAAACAAGGCAAGAGCACAATACCATATTCACTTTACTGATGCACTACCAATCAACAGTTAAAATAGCCCTTTACACAAACATTAAAGGGGAACTATCTTATAAATGGCCTTTTTCAGTGTTTAGCATTGTTTCCTAGCTATGTGGACTTATATTAATATGAGCTATGTCTCTAATTCTCATATTGGTGCATTCTTCCAAATCTCCTCTCACAATATTCACCCTCACTGAACTGAGTCATCTGAAAATGTGCTGATTTGTGATGTCAGAGAGACACCGCTGCATGATAATGTTCAGGCGAGGCAGTGGTTTACCATTGTGGTTGGAGCCCAGGCTCAAAACGGCTTAAGATCTTGAGGTAGAAAAATGCTGTTTTTGAGGACTTGATTAGAAATACAAAACAATGAATTAAAAAAAAAAAAAATGACAGAGGTGTTCCATAAACTCACAGGAATTGTGTAAAAGTGCCCAAATAGTGAAAGAAATTGTAAAATAGTTCCCCTTTAAATAACAGACATTACAATACTATAATAACAGTAGCCAATGTCAGAATAGTGACACATGTATCACGTGTGGTGAGCACACGCATGCATGCACAACGAAGACAGAAGATTGCGTTTAACTATAAAAGGAGCTCAAAGTATGAGCTCACTGACTGAAATTTCCAACAAAAAGCATCAATTGTCAAATAATATTGATCACATTAACTAGACTAGATGTTTTTGAGGAAATTAGAAAGGGAACAACAACTTAACCCTTGTGTCTGATCAGATTCTTATTTTTTTGATAACTTTGCAGTGATTATGTTTGTAGCCAATGTGGCAAAGGTGTGTAATCTTTGAATTATCTTGGAATTATTTTGACTCTCTCTTTCATAAATTGTTTATTCAACTTCAGCCCCAATCATAACCACCACATATTGTTTTTTGTAATGTCAGATTTAACAACTCCTTTTGGGAGTGTGCCATCTGCCATTCCATTCGCCGCCTCCATGGTCAATCAGTTGTATCGCCTGGTCCCGCCTCCACCATTCACAAGCGGCAGCACGGCTCCATTGGGTGTGTGTGTGTCCGCATGAGGGAGAGAGAGTCAGATAGTTCTCCAACTCTGTCGCAGACATTGAAATCCTGGTTGTTCCCCACCCACCTGGTTGCGTGAATATTAAAGGCAAACTACTTGTGTTCAGCTTTTCTCTGATTGGCCACGACCCCCCGCCCCCTTTTGCCGCGAACGCGGCTCACGAACGCGGCAGCAGAGGTCCCTGCAAGGTCCCAAATTAAATGAATGAAGCGTGCAGCGAACGCGGCAGCAGAGTGTATAATGTTATTTTGCGGAGCATAAGAGCTGCTGACTGATTAACTCGAAACTAATAATAAGCTCTCTTTATTTCGCTTCCATTCATTTTGGGGACGATGTTCAAATATCATACTTCTGAAGTATAAACAAACTATACTGCTCTGACGTTATTTCGCCCGTTGGAGGCTGCTGACTGATTAATAATAAGCTCTCTTTATTTCGCTTCCATTCATTTTGGGGACGATGTTCAATATCATACTTCTGAAGTATAAACAAACTATAGCCTACTGCTGTGACGTTATTTCGCCCGTTGGAGGCTGCTGACTGATTAATAATAAGCTCTCTTTATTTCGCTTCCATTCATTTTGGGGACGATGTTCAAATATCATACTTCTGAAGTATAAACAAACTATACTGCTGTGACGTTATTTCGCCCGTTGGAGGCTGCTGACTGATTAATAATAAGCTCTCTTTATTTCGCTTCCATTCATTTTGGGGACGATGTTCAAATATCATACTTCTGAAGTATAAACAAACTATACTGCTGTGACGTTATTTCGCCC
Source organism: Notolepis coatsorum (assembly GCF_963971535.1). NCBI lineage: Eukaryota > Metazoa > Chordata > Actinopteri > Aulopiformes > Paralepididae > Notolepis > Notolepis coatsorum. The sequence goes on along the minus strand of NC_140180.1, from coordinate 77,933,394 downwards.
TGTTGGAGGCTGCTGACTGATTAATAATAAGCTCTCTTTATTTCGCTTCCATTCATTTTGGGGACGATGTTCAAATATCTGGCTTGCACGTTGGCACAAAAGCTTGCACGTTGGCAGCAGGGTCCATCGCGAATTAGTTAGTTATATTAGTATATTAGTATTAGTATTAGTATATTAGTTAGTTCTGCATCATAGTGGCTCTCGCTCGGTGTCACTCATGCACTGTCCTCGCACACGTGCACGCGCACTGAATAAAATTCCACAATGTACCTTTATCCCAGTATTCGTCTGACCACACCCCTCGTTAGCTTACCTTCATAAGCAGGTGTGTGGCCATCTGCGCTCCTCCTTCTCGCTTTCACCACAAGGAGTGCCTTCGGTAGATCCCCACTTGACGTGTTGTTAGTTGAAAAGAGTTGAGACGTGTTTACATTGTGCTTAGTTTTTTCTTCTCTCATAACTATTCAAAAAGAAAAAGCTAAGTCATAATGTCTACCTCGGAGAGTAGACCCACTCTTCACCAGCGGTTCTCCATTCCCGCCTCTGTCGTGCGTGCTGGTGCGGGGCTGCTGCCACTTTCGTGGTTACCAACCCAGCCCAGGAGACATCCGATGGATAGTTTGCCTCTCCGAGGAGCCGGTGCATCGGTGCCGTCGCCCCGGCGGTGGCCTGATCTCGACTCTGGTTCCAGGGAATCGTCCGTTGTTGAGCGGCCGGTTCTTTTGGTTCCGGAGGATTTGCGACGCAAGCTTTTCGCGTCCTCCCGTTCACGTCGCAAGATGGTGGCCTGCAGACGCGAACGGCCTGGGTTTGGGGAATTGCTGGAGACCAGCGAGGATGCGTCGGTCTCTGCATGTCCGATGGAAACTGAGGATTTCATGGAAGAGTCGGACGGATTCTTGTTTGAAGGCCCTGTGGAGGCGAGTATCCCTCCCGTCCAGGAAACACCGGAGGGGGGAGAAATGTCTCCTTGGGGCGCCTTGTTCGAGGATGTCAGGGAACCACCTCGGCCTCTTCGGCAGGATGCCCTGCTATCAGCCACATCAGACTGTGGCTCCTCAACCGGTCGAAGCCTGCTGCATGTGAGGGATGCAGGTTCAGTGGAGGAAAGTCAGCAGGGGGAACTGCAGGCTTTGTTTCCCGAGCTCATGGCGGTAGCTGCCGCTGCAAACGGCGTGTCGCTGCCGCAGCCATTGCCTGCTCCTGCCCCCGATGATCTCATAGGTCATCTCTGGCAGCGTCGCCCGGTGAGAGGGGTGGACGTTGTCTACCCATTTTCCCCCTCAATGGGGGCCTATGTTCGTCGGGGCCAGGCGGTGTCTCACATCATGGGACTTAGTCCCGCCTACGTACCAGTTATGCGGGTGTCGGGGTTGGTCAGGTATGAGAGAGGGCGTGCCACGGCTTGATAGGCCGATGGCCGCTCTCCTCTGTCCGGATGTGGTGTGGGAGCCATTATGCAAGCCGGTTCTCCATGGAAGATCGGCTAGGCGATTGGCATATTGGGGTGACCAGTCATTTATCGCTGGTACACAGTCGCTGGCTGCGGCTTCTAACATTGCGCAGCTGGCTAGATTTGTATCGGGGATAATGACGGGCGGCACGGGTCTGACCGAGGTAAAATGTGATCAGATCACCCAGGCGGCAGGAGCTGTCCTGCATCTTACCCAGGTGCAGGCCATAGCCTCGGGGAAGATGCGCGCCCTGGCCACCCTGATCCAGCGCCACCTTTTGCTGGAGCAGGCTCGAGTGCCAGAGAAGAAGAGAGCCCCTCTTCTGACGGCCGACCTCTCCGATGCTGGATTATTCGGGAAGGCCCTGCAGCTGATGACCTCAACGTGCAGAGAGATGGCAGAGGAGCGGTCCGTGCTCCAGCCCCATTTTCCGCCTCCCGTTCTTGCCGGTGGAGTCAGAAGGCTTCCACGACGTCGAGCTCCCTCCGCCGTTCCTACCACTGCCTCCGCCGCCACTGCTGGCCCCTCCAAGAAGGCCAGGAGGAGAGACGGCGATTCTGCTGCCGCCGGCCCATCCACGACCGGAGGAGACGGTAGGGAACGACGTGACCAGCAGCCGATCCACTACCGTCCCTCCGGGGCTTCTTGGGGTGGCAAAACTCGAGCGGCTCGAGGCGGCAGACGCCGCTAAAGTGACTTTTCCCTCTGTGGTCCCCTCTACACCCTCCCCGGCCCCCTCATGATTTTGTGCCGTAAAAATAAATAAAAAGTTCCCTAAAAAGGGGACTATATTATTGGCCAAACAAACTGTGTGTTTCTTCACCAATACATATGATGGGGTTGCGAAATGTGAATCTGCATTATTACATTGAGAGATGAGTCGTGTTGTGTTACGAGATTAAGCAAGGTCTGCAAGCATACACTCAGTCATAGAAAGGTTCTATTAGCCTGACGCTCCACATGCAGGTAGAAGCTGGTGGTATGTTCCGTTGCTTGAGCAAAGTAATGTTGATCCACAACACTGTTGTGTTAGTTGCAGTAATACTCGTACACATGCGTTCCACGGCCTGGCCGTTACTCTCTGTCAGTGTTTTTGCTATGTACAACATAGAAAGCGGGTGTAGGATTCACACACACACGACTTGTTTTGTTATAAATCCTGTTCACAGTCTGTGGGTAGCGGGCATTGTATTAGCTTATGCTATACATCGGCATTCTACCGAAGGTCTCAAAATGCTACAGTTGTTTTTGGTGTGTAGGGAAAAAGGGTTGTGTGAGGGGGTGCCGAATAAACCCCTCCTTCCCACTTGATTGGTTTAGGGGATTTTTCTCATTCTGCTGAGCCAGTCAGGGCCGAGCCGTTCAACGTCTTGGCAGGGGGGGGGGGGGGGGGGGGAGGGTTGTCCTGACACGACTCCTATTACAAACAGGAGTCGTGTACAGGGTTTCCCCCCGTCATAGCATATACGTTGCTATGGCGACGGCTTCCGTGAGTTAAGATCTTTACGTAAGGTTTGTGGTGTTAAAGTGTCGGGTTAGAGCGTAGGGCTTACGGGTCTGCTACGCTCGATTTTATGTGTAAACTTGAGTCAGTTGGTCACGTGACTCACAGTTGACATGTCTTTTTCATAACTACGACTCATGTGGGAAGGCTTCTGGGAAAGTTCGGTCTATACTCTTTGACAAAAGGAGTGACTGGATGTAAAAATGTAAACAGTTTTTACTCCCAGCTGTGCAGTTTGGGTTTATACTGTTGATGCTTCTTCTTTATTATTATAAAGAGTTGGAGTTGGTTGCATCTCACCCCTCTTGTCGTTCCCCTGGGCGCCTTGGGGATTCAATGAAAGGTCTAAATAGCCTATTTATTGATGTGGATATACCCGACGCACACATAGTGCTAGTTCGGGATGTTCTGTTGGACATTAAGCAACTGACTGGCGCGCCTTGGTTTCTTGGGGTTAAAACAGCATAAAGCAACTGGGATGGGGGTTTTCCTCTTCCGACGACCTGTGTGGTTGTCGAAGGATTCTCGTTCATATCGGGGGATGATGACGGAATGGATCTGAACATACGTAGAAGGGTTTCACGCCCTGGGGGTGGGCCGCTAGGCGCGGTTCGCACCGAACGTCTGGGTGGCGCCTTCTTTTCATGTCTAAGATCAACACGCATGTCTGCCCCTTCTCCTGGAGTTGGCAGGTCGGCGTGGTTAGGGCACAGGACTGGTTCTGGTCACGCTGGTCCGGATCAGTTGCACCCGTTGTCCGCCGGGGATGCAGATCTGCTGTTCTGGTACCCTGAGGGACTTGGGCTTTTTTCAGGGGGAAAAATGCCAGGTCGGTCCGGGTGTCACAGGGTTAAGCGCTATGGAGCCCTTGTTGGGTACATTGTATTCTACACTGTCGTAATGGCTTACGGCCATGCCAACTTGTACACGCCCGATCTCGTCAGATCTCGGCCGCCACGCAGGTTGGTCTTGGTTAGTACTTGGTTGGGTGACCTCCTGGGAATACCAAGTACGGAGTGCTTGGGGCTGGTTCTCCATTTATTTCGCTCTTCTCTTACGCGTGGCGAATAGGGGCCTGTTGGGGTGGTCTTTGACCTCCTCGGGGGACCCTGTGCTCCCCGTATCGCCGGGCCCGGTCCGAAGTAATGTTTTCGTTGACCCGTAGGCCCGGGATAACCCTGTTGGAAACTGAAACACGGGTACTGCGGTGGTGCCGCAGGTACGTTTTGGATTTTTTTTCCTGAGGGGTTATGGGACCGACCACCGCATAGGGTAATGCCTGGGTGGTTGGTTCTCTGGTGTGTCGGTGCAGTGTCAACTCCGGGGTTGCCCGGTTGAGTGTGCCCCTGCACGTTCGTGACGTCTGCCAATTGTGTCAGCCTTCGCTTTGAGGGAGGTTTGTCATGGTGACGACAACGCCAGCATACGCCCCTTCCGCCGAGGCGGCTGTGTTCAGCTGACCCCTCTGGCGCCTGTCTTGTCCGCAGTCTCCAGGCTCGGGTTAACAGCTTGTTGCCTGGTTTTTTCCCCGGTGCGCTACCTGCTTCCATGGTAAGCCTTGTTATTACGGCCGTGCTGACTGCCTGTACTGCAGGGTCAGTGTGCCAGGCGGTGTACTATTGGGGGGACAGGGCCCGCTCGGCTGAGGGGCCTTTGTCCGAATACGCTGGCGATGTGGGGGGCGGGGTCACTAAGTGCCCACCTGGTGGGGTCTTGATGCTGGCATTATTGACTTCTCCGGGCCCCCGTTCCAGGGGGTCCAGTCCCTTTGGTGGGTCTGGGCCTTCCTTCGCGCTCCGCTGCTACGGCCTTGCCACGGGGTTGGGTTGCCCTTGACCCCGTGATTCTGGGGGCAGTAACGAGGTTGTTCCCTCCGTTCGTTCCCGGGTGGCATGCGGGTTGTGCGTGTGTGTAGTCGTGGGGTCAGGCCACGGTCTGCTCACCCTGTGCGTTGAGTTGCTTGAGTGCCTCTTCACACGGTCGGGTCCGTCGCCCTCCCGGGAACCTCCAATAGGGGGGGTGCCCTCCATCAGGGGGGGTCGGGGGGGCTCGGCCCTCCCTGTTCTGATGGTTGTGGGGGGCCTTCAGCGGGGTGTATTTGTCGGCCGATGGCTCTCGCTCGGCCTCCCTTGTGCATGAGTGACGCCGAGCGAGAGCCACTATGATGCAGAACGTTAGGTTATGAATATAACCAAGTTCTGTTAATAGTGGTGACGCTCGGCGTCCGACGCCGCTGCAGCCCTTGATCTCACCTTGTGGTGAAAGCTTGGGAAGGAGGAGAGCAGATGGCCACACACCTGCTTATGAAGGTAAGCTAACGAGGGGTGTGGTCAGACGAATACTGGGATAAAGGTACATTGTGGAATTTTATTCAGTGCGCGTGCACGTGTGCGAGGACAGTGCATGAGTGACGCCGAGCGTCACCACTATTAACAGAACTTGGTTATATTCATAACCTAACGTTATATGGCGGCGTTAAGTGATGCGGCGATGCGGCATTAACCAACAACATTAACCAACAACGAGGCACAACGAGGCATTGAGGCATTAACCAACGAGCACCTCTCAAGAGCACCTGGGGGAGCCTCATGCGCATGCGCGGCCGCTAACCAACAACGAGGCACAACGAGGCATTGAGGCATTAACCAACGAGCACCTCTCAAGAGCACCTGGGGAGCCTCATGCGCATGCGCGGCCGCGGTCACTCTCTGCCGCGTCCTCTCTGCCGCGTAACAACACACAGAGCGGCGCGGCGCGGATAAGGGCGTGTGCTAGGGCGGTCACGTGGCCGTGTGGCCAATCAGGGAAACGCTGAACGAAAAGCTGAACACAAGTAGGTTGCCTTTAATATTCACGCCACCTGGTTATCTAAAAACTATCGCGCCGCGCCGCCGCCACAACTAGAAACAATGGCCTGGCAAAAAAATAATTATAATAATTATAATAAAAAAATAAAAAATCGGTATATACGGGCTGTAGCCTACTGACTGCGCTCTGCGTAACTCAACTCGTTATTATTTTGCGCATTGAGAATTAAAAACGCATTGCAACGAGAACAGAGGTTATTTGTTGAGTTTATGTGTATTACAAAACCCTTGCAATAAATGTGTCTTAAATTAATGAAAAGCATACATGCTCTGGATATACAGGTAGCATATATCGTGTGGGTGATATGACTTGCTGGGTAGGCTGATAGAGTAAACTGTAAATAAAATAGCCTATAACATTATAAAGGATATGGGCTATAGCAGGGTCTTCCCAACCTTTATTCCCCAGAGCCCCACGATTCCTGGGAGACATATAGGAATATGATATGTTATATTATATATGCGCAAGTGACTGTTGCATAATGTAGGCTATGGCTGCTATTATATGTAATTCATATAGGCTACCTAATACCGACAACAAAATAGATTGTTTGTATGCCTCTACAAATCATATTATACCCGGGCTGGCCGGTAGTCAATCGAACAAAACCAATAAAGGCATTCATATTCCAGCATGGTTATAATGACACACCAACGCCAAACAGTGGTTAACGAACGGTCTTTATTAGTATTTTGAGCTGTCCAGGCAGAATTGCAGCAATGGTCTTAGGGAGTCGTTGATATCTGACATCACCATGTACAAGTCCGCCAGCCTTTTATTTATCCCATAACACGGGTTGTGTCTTCTTGGTTCGACAGCGCCTCCGTGAACAATCTCGCTCGTGGAGTTTCTCAGAGTTCACTTGGGTCAGTCCATTATTTCACATCCCATGGGGGGTGTTTCATTACCATATATGGATAATCATACACGAGCATTGACGGTAAGAACAAATGGTATTTATCAATACGGAGTGTGCGTAGGACCCGTGTACGCACGGTTGATAAATCCCGATATTTCTGTGCGTACCCACATTCTAAATTCCGTGCGTAGGAACGGATATAGAACACTTTCTACGCAAAATTGATAAATGAGGGCCCAGGCTCTTGTGAAAACCCATTGTCCATATGCCACTTTTATTCATTGTTATGCCCATAAATTTAATTTGGTTTTAGCTCAGGGGGTTAGCAATATCCAAGATGTAAAGGTGTTTTTTGCAGCCGTTGACAACTTTCATAAAATGTTTACCCGGTCATGCAAAAAAACAGCTATGCTGACCGAGGTTGACAACAGCATTCGAGTACCAGGTGGTTGTGCCACACGGTGGAATTTCAAAAGCAGAGCAGTGCATGCTATACATGAAAGCCAAAGATCACTGAATATTGTTTTTGATAGGATCATTGCTGAGCCTGGTTGGGACAACGAGTGATTCTCCCAGAGCGGTGCTCTTAAACAAAAACTGAAGGAGTTTATGTTTATTCTTTTACTTGGGGTTTTCCAGGCCATTTTTGGCATAACAGAACCACTGTTTCAGGCTCTACAGAGCAAGTCTCTGGATGTGAGGAATGCCTGTGTACGAGTGGAGAGTACACAAGATGCTTTGAAGGCTATAAGAAGTACCACAATGTTCCAAGCGATATATGACGACACTGTCCAGACAGTAGGATATGAAGACCAAAGACAGAAAAGACATCGCCGTGGATGGTATGACTATGACTCAGGACTCGACCATCACGCTGACAACGACCCAGGCCTCCAGGACCATTACAGGCGACTGTACTATGAAGTGATTGATGGAATCACACTTCACATGGGAGAGAGATTTGCCGACATGAAGAGCATTGGCTTTTTCCGTCTTCTGGACTATAGCCTATTCCCCACACTTCCAGGAGTTTCCTGCTGGCGATTTCACACAGCTGCTCCAGGCCTACCCTTTTTTTGATGGCCAGAGGATCAAAAATTAGTTACAGGTTGTCTCTGCTGATGTCTCCTTCCACAAACCACCAGGTGAGCTGCTGCAATCATTTGTTAAAGACGAACTGGTCACCGCCTTACCCGAGTTATGCAAACTCCTGAAACTGATGCTCACCATTCCCGTGACAACTAAATCAGCTGAAAGGTCATTCTCCTGTCTGAAACGTATCAAAACCTATCTACGCAACAGCTGTGGACAAGAGAGACTCACACATTTGGCCAAAATGTCGATGGAAGCGTCTGTGCTGCATGAACTAAAGACCCGCAAAGTGTTCTATGACAGAGTTATTGACTGTTTTGCCAACATGAAGGAGAGAAGGATACCATTCCTCTACAAATAGAATGGGTGAGTGATTCCTTTTTTTATTTAAAACAAACACACACACACACACACACACCACACACACACACACACACACACACACACACACACACACACACACACACACACACACACACACACACACACACACACATATAAAATCAGTTTCTCACATTAGGATCTAACATCCCAACAGGCCACCTTGTTTATGGTTTGATTCAGTTTAAAAAATAGACAATAATAAAAAGAGTAAGATAGAATAGACAGAGTAAAATAGTGCAATAGTGCAGTGCAATAAGTAGTAGAATAGAATAGACATGAAATGAGCACATAAAGTGCAGACATATACAATTTTTTTTTACAGTGCAAGACGGCGGAAACAACCATGCAAGGTGCCACCCTGCTCATCGAGAGCAATTAGGGGCTACGTGTCTCGCTTAATGACACTTAGACACGTTGCCCGGGAGGAGCAGGAATCATACGGAGAACCTCCGGATTACCAGATGACTGATCTACCTGCTGAGCTACTGTATATATGTATATGTAAATAATATATCTCTGAGCCACATAGAGTGAGATGGAGGAGTGGGTGACTTCCAATGCAGTAAGATGAGACATCTAGCCAGGAGAGTAACAAAGGCCACCAGGTCAGCTTTATATCGTGGCAGAGACAGGGTAGTAGGGGAAACACCAAAGCAAGTGAGTTATCCTTCATTTTAATGCTTGTCCAACCTCCTCCTGCCAAGTTATTGAATGAAAAATCAATTTAGTAGCTCGAACAGGCGTTTGAGTTTCGTAGTACATTCCTATAGTATATAAAAAATCTAACCCTAACTAACCTTACTGTCATGCACTTGTCCTAATATACTAACCTACATCGTAGCACTCAACACTTTGCTGAACATTGTTACTCAGCTGATAGAGTTGTGCCCTTCCTGCTGTCTTGTTGTCTAAATCATCAGCATAGATCAGATGGTTGATAAGGCGCTCCCCCACCATACATCCAGTCTTACATTCCCTTAGTTTAGTGGAGAGGTCATCCATATACATTGAACAGGAAGGGAGACAAAATCCCGCCCTGTCTTACTCCATTACCCACATTAAAATGAGCTGACATCGAGTTACCCCATTTAACTTGTATAAGCTGATGGGCATACCCAAATTCTAAAATCCTAACTATGACCTTAGGAAACCCTCTTTGGGACAGTTTATGGAACAGTATGTTATGGTTGTATTGGTTTATTCTATCGAATGCCTTAGAGGCATCCATAAAGCATAAGAACATTGTAGAGTTCTGTCTATGCACATGTCTGTTCCATGTTTTTGTTTAAAGCCAAATTGATTATCACTGGTGAGAATGTACATTTCTATTCTATACAATAAGATTCTCTCCAGCACCTTAGATAGTATACTGGCTAATGCAATTAAGCATTACATCACGTGACAGAGTGTGTTATAGAAATTAGATCACGCCTATGGGTGGTTGTTAGGCCCGAGGCGCAGCCGCGTGATGTAATGCTTTTATACAATGGCCGAATTCATCCAACCTTATTGCTATACAACACACAGTAATTGAAGCATAATGGAGATTTATTCACAAAACCATCTGCAGAAAAAGTAGGTCCCAAAAAAATAAAAAGAAGTTGCCTCCGTGTCTAGAAGCAGCTGGGAGGTGGGGTGCTTCAAAGCATGCCATCTAACAAAACCAATTACATAATCCAACATTGTGTAAACAACTAACATATTCCAGTTAACGGTATCTTTTTTTAATTATTCGTTACGAATATAGATCCATACTTCCATTGTGTCCGGGACATCCAGTGAAATCGCTTTGTGCTACAGTGTCCTTTTGCAGAGGCAGGTTGCTACAAAGAATGCCATCTAACAGTGAAGTTACCGGTTGTTATTGGATTGATTGATTGATTGATTGATTGATTGAACATTTTATGACCAGATTGCAGAATGGGTACAATACAGTACAGCTCAATACACACAATTTGTAAGGGGATGCAGACCAGAGAAAGACTTTCGTCTTGTTTACATCAGGGTCCCCCATTTTCAATGCATCACAACATATATGACATACAGATAGACAGTGCTACATCTATACATAGGTTGCTACAAAGCATGCCATCTAACAGTGAAGTTAGCGGTTGTTATTTGATTGATTGATTGATTGATTGAACAGTAAAATGACAGTGTCCTTTTGAAGGAGAGGGAGGTTCTACAACGAATGCCATCTAACAACACACTTCCCGCGATTTATATTTTGTTTCACAATGAGTCATGACCAACCAATTACATAATCCAACATTGTGTAAGCAACTAACATATTCCACGTGACTTTATCGTTTTTGAATGAGTCGTTATGACGATATCAATACATCCATTCATAAAGAGAAATACTTTTGTCTTGTTTACATCAGGGTCCCCCATTTTCAATGCATCATAACATATATGACATACAGATAGACAGTGCTACATCTATACATAGGTTGCTACAAAGCATGCCATCTAACAGTGAAGTTAGCGGTTGTTATTTGATTGATTGAAAATGTTATTGTTCAGTGAAATGACAGTGTCCTTTTGAAGGAGAGGGAGGTTATACAACGAATGGCATCTAACAACACACTTCCCACGATTTATATTTTGCTTCACAATGAGTCATGAACCAACCAATTACATAATCCAACATTGTGTAAGCAACTAACACATTCCACGTGACTATCGTTTTTGAATGAGTCGTTATGACGCTATCAGTACATCCATTCATAAAGATTATTGTCCGCCATCTTGGTTTCATTCCTAAAAACACGAACGGCGGAGTGATTCGGAAACAACGTAATTCGGTTGTGGGTGGGTTCTGGGATCACGTGGAGTGTGTTATGAGAAATAACAACGTCTGAAAGAAGTGTTTCAGCCAATCAGAATCAAGAAATGTGCATGCCATTGTATAATTGGCCGATAGTTGTCTTTGCTGTTACTTACCTGTCTTGTCTTTGATAACAGGCACAAGTTGAACTGCTATCATGGAGTCAGGTAAAATACCATGTTTTAAAAAGCCAGAAAAGCACAAAGCGAGGTCGGAGAGGGATGACCTTACGGCTGGCATGCTTTAGATGTTCAGCAGTAATATGATCAGCACCACAGGCTTTGTTGTTATCTAGCTTTAGTATGGCATGTTGGATTTCCTCTGGACTAACAATTATGTTCTCAGAGGGGTCTACATCTTCAGGTACAAATGTGTCACTTCTAATGCAATTAAACAGCTCAAAGTAGTGCTGTCTCCATACCTCTGCAATTTTATCAGATCCACAGATACCATTGATATTGGATGGCAAGCAGTGGAGGTTTCTCTATGACAACACGTGAAACACAAATTCACTCATAATTCATAATTATTATTAATTTACACATATATATATATATATATATATATATGTATATAATCTTTTTTTTTTAATTATTATTATTATTATTTTTTTATTAGAAATGTTTTCCTCTGTAAAAAAATGCCAGTGAATTTTTTTTTCTTCAAAAATGGCCAATATTGACAGCTCTGAGCTCAGGCCTGCACTGCACTACTGCAGTAATGGCTGCAGTACAAACTGGTGAAACATTCTGCACAGGTTGACCCGGGATTAAATAAATAATAACCAATCAAAATAAGCTATTAACGTCATCTAAGCACGGTCCATGCAGTTAAATTCTTGCCATTGAATGGGGGATTGAATGTGTAGTGGCCAACTGTCATTCCTGGGTGTGCTGACAGTCGTCCACGATGCACCCGCAATTATTTCTCTTCACGCTGTACCAAAGTTTTGATGTTGAATGAATTGAATGTCCAAAGTTTGCTGCTGGTACGGTTTACAGGGTTTATTGTTGTCCAAAGGTAAATGATAATAATAATAATAATGGATTGGATTTATATAGCGCTCTTCTCTGACTCAGAGCGCTTCACAGAGTCCATTATTTGTTCATACACAGTCATACCGGTGGTGGTAAGCTACAATTGTAGCCAGAGCTGCCCTGAGGCAGACTCATGGAAGCGTGGCGAATAATCATCGCCTATGGCCCCTCCGACCACCACCAACATTCATTCACATGCATACACATTCATACGAGGCAAGTAGGTTAAGTGTCTTGCCCAAGGACACAACGGCAATGGGATGGAGATGGGCTTGAGCGGGATTCGAACCAGCAACCCTTCGATCATTGGACACCCCGCTCTACCCCTGAGCCACGCCGCCCCACGATAGTGAATGAAGGGTTAAATCAGAACAATCGTCAATTGCTCCATGGTCAGTTCCAACAGTGAGACAGGTAGGAATCTTCATATCTTCATAACAGGTGCATGGGATTACGGTAATCAACTAGGCTACTTATAGAGGTGGTGAGCCCCCTAGTGTTCAAACATAAATAAGACACTTGTCTAAGCAATATGAATTCTAATACTCCAGCAACATAAATCCACCAAGTCAGCCTTGGCCTCTACACACCGGCGCCTAATTGTGCCTTAAACTAAACACAATTACAAAATATATATATATATATATCGGTGAAGCTACCGACATAATCAAAACACTCATATGGCCCTTACACCGGCCCCTAATTGTGCCTACACAATTACAAAACAATTAACATGGTCAGGTGAGTGTTCATTATGGCTGGCAATTCTTCTTTGATTCCAGTAGTAGGCACTTCGTACCGAGCCTTTGTCATCTGGAAAAGTTTCCAGGATCCGTCCGAGCGGCCAGAAATTCCTGGGCGCTGTGTCATCCACTATGACCACCAAGTCACCAGTTCTCTTTCTAACTTACTAAACACAATTACAAATCATAATTCCAAACACAAATAAGCTTGACTGGGTCCCGGCCCTCGCTTGTTGTCCCTGTGCATGGGAAGAACAAATCAGTTAGCGAGTCAAGTAACAGTCAAGGGTACTGTTCCAAAATACAAACATACAAGATCTATTTGAGCCAAAGAAATAATGCCTTTTTTTTTTTTTAAACAACAGAGCCATATAGCTCCGATTGGCTATGTCAATGTCTACTGGTTGTGACTCTCCATCAGGGTCATCAGGACTGTCGGCGGTAAGTCGGTCAGGAAGTCTCAGCCATTCTTTCCCAGGTTTCCTTACGCCGTTGTCTTTTGTAGTTTCTCCTTTTGGAAACTGGCATCAGGGCCACCTCAGGGGGTGTGCGAGAAGTGCGGTCGCACAGGGCCTCGCGGGAAGGGGGGCATCAAAAAAAAAAAAAAAAAAAAATATATATTTTTTTTTTTTTTGCGAGGCCCCCCTTCCCGCAAGGCCCTTTTTCATCACAGACCTAGAATCTAGTTTTGCTTATATGCTTATATATTTCACATTAGAGACGTTTGTAGAATGTGTCTGACTTGTTCCTGCCTCTGCGGCTCTGCAGACTGCAGTGTTCCGGTTTCTGCGGCTTTGCTGCTCTACAGATTTTAGGATAGTGTTTCCGGGCTCTTCTCGGACACACGAGGTACAGGGATGATCTAATTCAGCGCTATTCAGAGGAGCGAGGCGAGTGGATGTCTTTTCAAAAGAAGGAGAAGAGAACTTGTGAGCAGATAAATCTGTTAGGCAGCAATACGCCGAAAGGTGTCCAGTCTGCCGGAAAGTACTCGAAGAAGAAGAAGAAGAAATTACACCGTGGGCCAAGAAAGTCTCCTTCCAACTTTACCATTGGCGCCGCGTTGATACTGCGTTATGGTGAGTCAACCTATGATTATATTCCCGCCGTGGACCTGACCTATCTCTCTTTCTCTCTCTCTGGAGCCAAACTGGTCGACTAGCTAATATAGTACTACTAGTAGCTAACGGTGTGTGCCTGGTGAGAGCACCTGGCTGTATGTAGCCGCATAGCTTGCAGAACGCAGAAGCAAGCTATGCGGCTACATACAGCCAGGTGCCTGATTGAGCTAACTGTTAGCCAGTTAGCTGTTTAGCGTCAGCTGGGAACGTTCGTTTGATGCTATCAGTTAGCCTTGAGAATAGCAGGCCCTGGCACTCTGACTACGACATCATCTTTGACAGAAGATGTAGTCGGGCCTGCACCATGACAAGGCTCTGGCCATAGCTTATTTGTCCCGACAGCGAGAGGCCTTTCGTCAACGTGGAGACCTGTGTTGCGGCCTTTCGCCCTGCGTTCCTTTTGTGCAGGTAAGATTAATGAAAATGTCATGACATTACCCCACTCTTCCTTCCTTCCCCTCCCGAATGTTTTGTTAATAACAATGTTTTTTTCCAGGCAAAACATATGCTACTTCACAACATTTGGAGATACGACATGTGCTGTGTGTGAATGGTCGTTTGTGTAGCTTGGGTAGCGTTGGGCCGTTGGCCAAAGCTGTGTGTGGCCTGGTGTCACAGTACCTGGCTAGCCTATTTAGCTGATGTCGGCCATTGGCTCCTTGCTGCTTTGGTTTCTCTGGTATAGACCCTCTTCTTGTTGGATTTAAGTGTTGATCTTTGTCCTTTTGGATCTCTCATACATGCTCTAGTCTCTCTCTAACACACACACACATGACAAACACACATGTTCTCTCTCTCTCTCTCTCTCTCTCTTTCTAACACACACAGTCTGCCTATGGCGGCCTTTCTCGATGGCTAGGCTGTGCTCAAGGATCTTCAGTCACAGTGCTCAGGTATTCTGCCACTGTGTACTCTCTGTTTAGGGCCAATAGCATTTCAATTTATTTCCAATGTGTGTCTCTCTCTCTCTCTCTCTCTCTCTCTCTCTCTCTCTCTCTCTCTCTCTCTCTCTCTCTTGGATTTAAGTGTTGATCTTTGTCCTTTTGAATCTCTCATACATGCTCTAGTCTCTCTCTAACACACACACATGACAAACACACATGTTCTCTCTCTCTCTCTCTCTCTTTCTAACACACACAGTCTGCCTATGGCGGCCTTTCTCGATGGCTAGGCTGTGCTCAAGGATCTTCAGTCACAGTGCTCAGGTATTCTGCCACTGTGTACTCTCTGTTTAGGGCCAAATAGCATTTCAATTTCTTTCCAATGTGTCTCTCTCTCTCTCTCTCTGTACACTGTATATTGACTGTAGAACGGGAGCTCTCTCTCGCTCTCTCTTTTGCTATATGTTGACTGTATCATGCCCCGCCTCGGGCAGCGCTATTATTTAAGAATATGTTGACTGTATAAAAAAAAATATATATATATATATATATATATATATATATATATATATATATATATATATATATATATATATATATATATATATATATATATATTTTTAACCTTTTGGGGGGGGGGGGGGGGGGGGGGGGGGGGGGGGTCTTGAATTCAGACGGAAAAGCACATGGTGTTACCGGGGCCGGTGATGACCAAACACTTGCAATCATGCCAGTTTCCAAGAGAAAGAATTATAAGAGAAGACGGAGCAGGGAAACCTGGGAAAGCCGACTGAGACTTCCCGACCGACTTACCGCCGACAGTCCTGATGACCCTGATGGAGAGTCACAACCAGTAAACATTGGCTATATGCCTATAGAGCTATAGGGCTCTGTTGACCATTGATTAGACATTGGCTGTATACCTATCAGAGCTATAGGGCTCTGTTGAACATTGAATGGACATTGATTAGACATTGGCTATATGCCTATCAGAGCTATATGGCTCTGTTTGTATACTCCAATAATATAATAATGTAATAATAAGTAATGTAATACTCCAGCAACATAAATCCACCAAGTCGGCCTTGGCCTCTACAGAATGATTGACAGCCTTGTGATCCAATCAGAGAATGGTTTCTCTTCTGCGGCTCTGCAGCTAGACGGAGGTTGAATGATTGACAGCCTTGTGATCCAATCAGAGAATGGTTTCTCTTCTGCGGCTCTGCAGCTTGTTTACAAAATCATTTTTATCTCAGTTTAAGAAGCTAACTTGTTGGAGCTAACGTAGCTAAAGGGCTACCACCGCAGCTACCAGGCCCAGGGTGGAGGGTTTTGTTATTGTTCATGAACTTATTGTGCATCGTTTGATGATATATATATATTATTTTATCTCAGTTGAAGTAGTGTAATTGACGTGATTGCCGGCTTGGACTGTGTAAGCTAACTTGTTGTAGCTAACGTTAGCTAATAGCTAAGTCATCGAAACGTTCACCCAGAGGAAGAAGAAGAAGAGGAAGATGGGATAGGTGAGCCCACAGCTTTGGTGAGTGCACTGCTTTGGCAATCGCTTGGGTGACTGTCTGATAGCTCCTGATATCATGAGTTTGTTGCTGGCTAGCTAACTAACGTGAGCTAATGTTAGCTGCTAGCCACAATGCTATACTGT
The DNA here is from genome assembly GCF_963971535.1 of Notolepis coatsorum. Lineage (NCBI taxonomy): Eukaryota > Metazoa > Chordata > Actinopteri > Aulopiformes > Paralepididae > Notolepis > Notolepis coatsorum. The sequence goes on along the minus strand of NC_140180.1, from coordinate 77,916,955 downwards.
TATACTGGCATATTCCATTCACGTTAGCATGTAGCTAACAACATCAGCTATCTTTTTATGAGAATAAACTATCCGCTCTTGGTGGTTAATTGTGTTGATGTTAGTTTTGTTTCATCAACAAATGAGAGGCAGAACACACAGTGAATGTATCCGTTTTGTTTATTGCACTTTTATTGCACTTTGCTGAAAAATAAGTGCTACATAGGCTAAATAGCGCACAGAGGCAGGCAGTTAAAGATGGCGGCTTGTTGATTTCCCCCCCCCTCTCTCTCCTCCCTCTCTCTCCTCCCATCCTCCTCCTCCTCTCCCCTCCTCTCCTCCTACTCCTCTCCCCCTCCTCTCCTCCTCTCCTCCTCTCCTCTCCCTCTCCTCTCTCCTCTCCCCTCCTCCTCCTCCTCTCCTCTCCTCTCCTCTCCCTCTCCTCTCCTCTCCTTAATCAGAGTTTCCAAAGCTATAGGTCTATATGACAGGCGTTGTACTCTCAAACAGTAATGTATATTTGTAGATCTGGTATGTCATAAATGTCTGGATGTAGCAGTACTGTCTATATCTCTGTATGTCATATAGATGTAGCAGTACTGTCTATCTGTATGTCATGTTATGACGAATTGAAAATGGGGGACCCTGATGTAAACAAGACGAAAGTCTTTCTCTGGTCTGCATACCCTTAACAATTGTGTGTATTGAGCCGTACTATTGGTGGTATTGTACCCATTCTCCAATCTGTTAAATAAAGTTTTCATTCATTCATTCATTCATTCATTCATTCATTCATTCATTCATTCATTCATTCATTCATTCATTCATTCATTCATGCATTCATTCATTCATTCATTCATTCTTTCATTGTCCTTGTGTTACATAAAACCCATCTGTGGCCTCGTGCAGAGGAAGGTGGTAAATACATGTTAGATATTCCAATGTACAGTTTTGCATACCATTGACTCAGAATGGTATTTTTTTTATTGAAATCGTCACAGCAGTATAGTTTGTTTATACTTCAGAAGTATGATATTTAAACATGGTCCCCAAAATGAATGGAAGCGAATGAGGAGCCTGACACCTGGGAGGAATGGGGGTGTTGCAGCATTGGGGATGTTTAAAAAATATAATTTAATATATAATATAATATAATAATTTGTGCTTCACCTAAAAATTTGGTCAGCAGCCTCCACTGATGGCAAGGGAGCTTTGCAATTGTTCATAACACTCACTTCTTTCCAGAAGTCATAATAGCTGTTTTTTATTATTACTGTTCCATTGTTCCATTGTTTTTATTGTGCCTGCCGTCGTGCCGTCACTGAAATAAAGACTTTGTGTTGCACTGTATCCATGTCCCCAACCACCGCACTTTCACAGTCTTATTGTTGTCTCACTGTTCTGTCCTGTCTTGCACTTTACTTAAAATTATTTATTTACTGTTGTATTGTTCTTAATTGTGAAAAAAGTATGCACTGTAATGCCAAAACACGTTCCATTTTGTACCTGTATGAAATGGCGAATAAAGTAATTTGAATCTGAATCAGAATCGGAATGTTTGGAAAGTCATAAATGGTCGTTTTCATCTAAAGGAGTACAGACTTAAGGAACTAGGAACTGATGCGATCTGAAAAGTCAGTGTAGTAGTAAGGTTACACATCGTCTCCCTCTGGTGGTAAGCCTACGGTACTTCATAGTGCTAGTATTAGTGTGCTATTCAATTTCTGTGGAACGTTAGCAATCTATAGTTCATAGCGTAATTCATAATAAAAAAGTATTTAATATTTGACAGCAATGCATATGTGACATGGCATGGCTACATTTAGTAACTGGTGAATGACAAGAGCTACATTACGTTAGTCGACTGAAATAAACACCGGTCACCGGGCGGTGCTAGCTGGCTAACCACAGAGGGTCTTGAAAAGAGAGGCTCTGATGTAATCTGGAACGCAGACATGCAGCCAATGTGACACTGGCTCTGTTCATGGTCACGAATTGCTTCCAGCTTCATCGATTTACTCCCAATGACAAGTGTTGTTTCTGTTTTTTACATACTTGCGGCACACCGAACAAGTCATCACTCCAGCCCCAGCATCATACTGGAGCCAGTCTCTTGAGACACCGTAACGGCATCTCCAAATGTCCACTCCTCTCTAAACTTTATTTTATTCGGTGGTCCCGCTCTCGCTGCCACTTCTTCCCCCTTTTCGTGTGAGAAAGCCGCGGTGAGTTCTCTTTTTACCGGCCGGCTTACTCCTTCAATATGGTTCCACATACTTATTTGTATCACATTTAACGTTAATACGCTAACGTTGGCTAATCGGCGGATAGCTAGGTGGGCGCAGTGTCATGACTCTGGATGGGCGTAACGTTAGCTCCCTACAGAGCAGAAGAAGAGTAGCAGATGTGACGTTGGTAAACAAGCCAACGACGCGCCAAAATAATTTTACATGACTATTTGATTACCCGCCACATGGCGGACAGACCTCTCAGTCTCACTAGCCAAACCTAAAATATGCCTGCCAATGGTGGGCTCTAATTTCGTGCCCTGCCTGTGGTGTTCCCGGTCAAGATTGTCCACCATAGGAAATTAATGGGTGACCCTAGAATCTTGTGTTCATCCATCAGATAGTACACAACCACAAATCCACAACCACCACTACACACACACACATACTCCACCCCACGTGGACCCCTTTTAGAATGAACATGTCATGGTTCCGGCCAGGGATCCTGTCCGAACAATATGAACAGTGGTTTTCTGCCGCCCTCTGGTGGCCAAACGCAGCAGCTCCAGATATTGGACCTCATCAGGCCTTTAGTCCTAGGTCTTCTGGATATCTTTAATGCTGTGTTTCCTCTGTTCATGTTGTGTGGTGCGTTTTAGCTTGTGTTTAAAAGGTTTTATCTTTTCATATGTTTCCTTTAAAGGTTCATCTCTTTTACATATGTTTTCTGTAAGTGTTGATACTTTTCATGTGTTTCCTTTAAGGCTCATCCCTTTACACATGTTTTTATTAGTGTTAACATCTTTACATATGTTTCCTTTAAGGGTTGTTCTTTTACATATGTTTTCCTTTTAGATATTCCTTTACACATGCTTTTATTAATGATGTGAGTTTTGTTTTACTATGCCTTGTGTTCTCCAGCCTTGGCCATGCCAGACCTTATTCCAGCTGGCACTTATTAGTAATCACGGGCAGTATATAGAGCTGCCTGTTCCTCACATTCATTGTCGTGCCATTGTATTGTTTTGTTTCTCCACAGTTGTGTTTGGTCACGTACTCACCTTGTCACCAGTGTTTCCCTGTGAGTCCGTTCCTCTTATTCCATATTTTTCCAGCACTGCTGAGTTTGTTTTCGGGTTGTACAGTTTGCTTTTGTTTTGCTACCATTTGCAACGTGTATCTTTGTCGCAACTGTAAAGTAAAAGCCTGTTCACTTCATTCCGTCGTCTCAGTCTCTTCTCTCTCTGCTCGTGTCTTGCACTTGGGATCTCCTCTCCTATCCCACACCGAACCCTCACATAACAATTAGGTGTCTCCTCTTCCCACATCTTTCCCATGCTTATGTGCCCATCCCCCCACATGAACCGCACCTCCCGATACAAAATGTAATTTTCTTACATATGTAGCTTTATGTCTCCTCGTCCCACCTCTTATGTGCCCATCCCCCCACGTGGACCACACCTTCCAGACTAAACTTATAACACCTGTTCCACATTTCAAAGTAAACAATTAGGTGTTTGTTATGGGAACCTGTCACTTTCCCAGGCGTATGTGCCCATCCCTCCATGTGAACCACACTTTCCGATACAAAATGTATCATATCTTCTCATAGACCCCTATATGTAGCTTTATTTGTGCATTGCTCTCATTTTACTAGATTTTTTGCCAGAGGGGCTCTTTTTTTTCAACCTGAGAGGGGATTGAAGTTGAACCAGAAATAGAGGATGTCTCAGAAATAGAAGACAACATCGATCCTCAGAGGCCCCTGAGCAAGACACACCTGAGGAAGACACACCTGAGGAAGACACACCTGAGGAAGACAGTAAGACACACCTGGGGAAGACACACCTGAGGAAGACACACCTGAGAAAGACACACATGAGGAAGACACACCTGAGGAAGACACATGGGGAAGAGGCCCCTGAGGAAGACACACTTGAGGAAGACACACCTGAGGAAGACACACCTGGGGAAGACACACCTGAGAAAGACACACCTGAGGAAGACACCTGGGGAAGAGGCCCCTGAGGAAGAGGCACCTGAGGTGACATTCCAGTCCAAGAATGGCAACTTGCTCTGGTGAATATTTTATAGGATGACGCCAGGGCCAAACTGTATGCAACATCTTGTGGATGACATCAAGTCCAGCTTCCAACTCTTATTTTTACCAGAGTCCATTGTGGAAATTTGACTGGAGATGTCAAATCTGGAGGGGAGTCGTAAGTTTGCGGACACATGGAAAGCATTGGACCAGGTAGACCTCCATGCCTACATGGGTCTGTTGAGTTTAGCAGGAGTATATCGGTACAACAATGAGGCTACAAAAGGTCTGTGGGATGCGGAGTCACGGAGGCCTATATTCCGGTCAACTATGTCCCATGTCCCATGTTTCATGTCCTCTCACAGGTTATCCGATTTGATGATAGAACTACACAACCTTTCCGCTGGCGAGACGACAAACTGGCTGCCATCAGGAACATTTGGGAACAGGTGGGTGGAGCGCCTACCACTGATGTACAATCCAGGCCCTGAGGTGACAGTGGACGAGCGCCTGGTCCCTTTCAGAGGTCGCTGTTTGCTCAAACAGTACATCCCAAGCAAACCAGGCAAGTATGGGATCAAGATCTGGGCAGCATGTGATGCCAGGAGCAGCTACGCCTGGAATATGCAGATTTACATGGGAAACATGTTACTGGAAGGCCAGAAAGAAACCAGGGCATGCGTGTTGTGCTGGACATGACAGCCCGTCTCAAGGGGTATAATACAGTGGCGGCCGGTGTGAACTACATTTGGGTGGGCGCGGGGGGGGGGGGGGTGAAGGGGGGGGGGCAAGCGGACAGCTGACCAAGCGAACACTGACTCGACATAATGTTACCCCGTTTCCAACGTTAAGTCGAGTTCATTCATACTACACTAGTACACGTATGAACTCGACATAACGTTACCCCGTTTCCATGAAGTGTTTAATTAGCAGCCAGCAATCTTGTTGAAAATGTAACGTTAATAAATGCTCCGAGCACTTATGTATATCTTGTCCTTTTTCTTTTCTTTTTTTATATAATACATTTTTGGCGTTTTATCGCTTTATTTCTACTGGGCAGTCCAGTAGGGAGAGACAGAAGAGGAATGGGAGACAGAGTGGGGGGAAGACATTCGGCAAATAACGACGGGTTCGGGAGTTGAACCCGGGTCGGCCGTGTCGCGGCTGAGAGCGCTATGTGGTTCGCCACTGGGGCGCCCCTATCTTGTCCTTTATAACAAGTTACCATTCATTGTCCGGGTGATTATGGGCTTCAACAACACACAGCATCGCTCTAGAGAGAGCGAGAGAGAGACAGAGAGAGAGAGAGAGAGAGAGAGAGAGAGAGAGAGAGAGAGAGAGAGAGAGAGAGAGAAAAGATTGCGACTCACCAGCTAAGACAGAGTATAGCCTTAACATAGACTTACCATCACAAGTTGAATGGGGTTGAATTGTTGTTGTTGTTGTTGTTGTTGTTGTTGTTGTTGTTGTTGTTGTTGTTGTTGTTGTTGTTGTTGTTGTTGTTGGTGGTGGTGGTGTTGGTGTTGTTGTTGTTGTTGTTGTTGTTGTTGAACACAAGCCATAATCCACTTATTTTAAATCCACTCAAAAAGAAGCTCCACAGTCCGGACCATACCGTCGTGCTGCATCCAGCTACGAGTCAAGGTAGCAAAACATCCGGTCTGCAACACCGGTGTTGTGCCTAATGCTTTTTTTCTAGCTAGTCACTTGAAAACGCGACCGGCTTCCATCATAATACATCATATTTCAACGCACAGTGCGTTACGCACTGATTGGCTGCGAAGGATACAGCGATGAAACCAGTGCATGCCCACTGTAAGCGCTATGCGTCTCGCCCGAGAGAAATGCGGCTACGGAGTATAGACGCGGTATTATTCTCTATCAGACAGTCACTTCCTGTGAATGAAAACAATTATTTATATTTGATATATTAACACTTTGATCGCCATGGTTCAAATTCATAATTTACCATCCCTAGCCAGCTATATTTGTCTATGGAGAAGTTCCCCTTCTTTGCAGGGCTATAACTTTTTAAATTATATTGCTAAATTGCCATTATTATGGCCCATTCAATGTCCTATATCCATTGTTCAGGGTGTAGCAACGATATACTTTTTCATTCACATATTCATACTAAAATATGGTCTAAAGTATAAGTATGTTTTTATCGTTTTCTGCAGCTTTCTCCAGAACTTGATTTATAGCTCCAAATGCATTATATTGATGATCAATTACAGTTTGGTAGCGATCGTTGCCAGATGAAAAATTTCAACTGGAGGTACTTCTAGAAGTTACTACGTATCATCTGATATTGACCGGATAGGCGAGGGGGCGTTTATAATTCCGTGGGCAACCTTATACCATTCATCTAGTGTGGGTCATATGATCATCAGATCAGTTAGTATAGAATACGTTAGAAAATAACGTTGAAACTCACTGTATCTTCCTCACGCCGTTGGATGATCAGCGTGGAGTAGACAGTTTTCCATTATGGGATGTTGATCCTGATGAACCATTTCCAGGTTGTATAATACTATATACGTCCAAATAACGTTGTTTATTGAGTTAGGGCGAGCGATTGATTATCCAGTGTGTTGAGATAGAGTCCTGCTAATGATCGCGAGTGCCCGGACGATATATGGATGAGCACTTCCTGTTTGACGAGTCACTTCCTGTTGGCGATCTGCCGATCGGCCACGAGATGGCACTCTTGAACCGCTAGAGAATTTAGTGGAGCTCAGCTGTACATCTCAGGTCCCCGGAAGAGAAATATGATTTCGATCACAGATTTTTGAAATATTGACATCAAAGACGAGTTACGGCGTCTTCGGCAGAATGAGCATGGCTAGGAATGACGTCTAAACACGTCATCGGCGATTAAAGTGTTAATGTTATATTGTGCATTGGAAACACAAACATACTTAAAATGAGTAAATATTATTCATTTTAAACATGTTTATTTTATTTCTAGGGCTCTAAAAAAAATATGTATATATATTTTCTTCTTCTCCTCTCTCTTTACCAGGGGGTTCGGCGCCCCAGCGCCCCTAGTGGAGAAACCGCCACTTGTATAATATCACCTGCGATCACTTTTTCACATCACATGGGCAGGAGCTGCTGAAAAGACGCACGCACACACACACCTACCTACACACACACACACACACACACACACACACACACACACACACACACACACACACACACACACACACACACACACACACACACACACACACACACACACACACACACACACACAATAAAATGAGGTGATGATCAATGGTTTCTGTGTTAATGTAAGAGCAGCTAATAAAACAGGCCGGTCAAATTTGATCGGGAGCACCAAAGTAAGGGGGGAGAAACGAACACGACACAAAGGTTAAATGGGGCTTGGACTAAATTGATATCAAACAGAGGGTATATAGATGGCTGGTTCCCACATGAGAGATTGTAATTTTTGTAGCATGTTTGATGAGAGTAGCTTGGATCCATTTGTATTTAGACAAACCCCATCCCATTTAAGAATTGTCAATATAAGGAATCTTCTAGTACATGCAGTGACCCTTTAGCCAGATGTGTAGCTGGCGGAGGCGACTAAACGTCATGTCCCCAAATGTAACAGAAAAGGGCAGAGGTCCTGACATAACAAGGTTCTTACCAGTGTTCCTGAGAGCTTCAAAGAAGGCCAAAGTCCCTCTTCAACAGTTCAGATTATTCTGCTTTAGCACCTGAGAGGCACCTGCGGTCTCACATCCCCTCACAGCCACATAATCAAATCAAATCAAATGCATTTGTAGTGCCCGCAATCACAACAAATTGCCTCCATGGGCTTCACAGATGAAAAAGAAATATCACAATAGATCCACAATAAAACCACCACAAAATCCACAATTTTGCAACACCCCCAGACTTTCCCCAATGAAGATAAGGAACAACTCCCTAAAAATGTGCATTAGGAAAAAGGGGGAGAAACCTCAGATGGGCAGTTCAAAGGGGATCCCCCATCAAGGGGTCGGTGATATGTGGCTCAGCACAGACTTGAGGTCCTATGAAAGTACAGGTTCATACCTTCAAAATAAGCCATCACTTGTACAAATTGGGTGGATACCTTTCAATATATGTCTTATGAATCATGCTGATAACACACTACTTATTCCGGAGCTACAGGCCTCAGAGAAACTATGAGCCATTTCTCTTACAATGTATAATGACTACTTTACCCAGAAATCAATGTACCCCCCACCCACACAAACACTTAACACCTTCCAGTCAGAGAAGCCGTGGTATTGTTATTCTGATGACTTGTGACCCAGCTTCTATCCCCAGGGCCCAGGAGTTCAAAACTTTTAATCCCTATCTGATCCGATCAGATTTTGAAATACAATTATTTGTGATCCAGGATCAGACAACTCAGCTAGATTTTGTCCCGGTTTTTCAAAGCAATCCAGGATAGGATCACCCTGATCCAGATTCAGACTTTTCAAGATGACTAGATCCTGAATATCAGTTCTTGAACCCTCGAGTCAACCGAGTCGCAGTTCTGGTCAAAAAGCCCTTTTTTTTTACGTGCATTTGTGGATAGCGTTGGCTAGATTTGATGTATATGCCAAAAAAGTAGCTCAGTATCACATCTTGGACTCACATTACAATAATCCATGTTTGTTTTTTTAAAAACAATCACTATTAAGCGTGTGAATAACAAGTGTCACACCTTTCACCCTAGTCGCAGAACTGGACAGGTTAGGGTTAGGGTTAGGGTTAGGCAGTGGCGGCTGGCCACTAGGGGCGCTCGGGCGCCGCCCCCCCTGGTTAACCCTGGTTAAAAGAGAGGAGAATAAGAAATTCTTTTTTTGTTTTTTTGTTTTATAGCCCTATAAATAATATAAACATGTTTAAAATGAATAATATTTACTCATTTTAAGTATGTTTGTGTTTCCAATGCACAATATAACGTTAATATATCAAATATAAATAATCGTTTTCCTGAACAGGAAGTGACTCACTGTCTGATAGAGAATATGTTCCGTTACCGTAGCCGCATTTCTCCTCGCCGCATTTCTCTCGGGCTAGACGCAATAGCGCTTTGAGTGAGCGTGCACGCCGTGCACTGTTTCATCGCTGTATCCGTTGCAGCCAATCAGTGCGTAACGCGCTGTGCGTTGAAATATGATGTATTATGATCTAAGCAGCAGCGTCTATAATTTCCGTAGCCGCATTTCTCGGAGACGCTCTCTCTGATTGGCCAACGCCAGTTTCTGTTGTAGCTGTTGTGTTGTTGTGATGCAGCTATTTGTATTAGAGCAGGGCGATATCGTGTGACGGCAAGTTCTTTCGACGGTTAAGCTTAGGCACTCTTTCAAAGTTGGTTAAGGTTAGAGTTTGTCTTAGAGCATGGCGATAGGAACGCCAGGTAGTATAGCTATATATGGATGCAGTGTGGACATGCATGGACAATGGATATCAACACAGTCTGGACAGTGGAGTGGATATACTTTATCAATGCTAACAAGCTAATAGCTGGATGCAGTCTTGACCACGTAAACAGTGAGTTAATTCGGTCTCTCTCGCTATCTCTCTCTCTCTCTCCCTCTCTCTCTCTCGCTCTCTCTCTCTCTCTCTCTCTCTCTCTCTCTCTCTCTCTCTCTCTCTCTCTTTCTCTTTCTCTCTCTCTCTCTCTCTTGCTCTCTTTATGCTGTGTTTTTGTTTTCGTCGCGGGTGGATCATAATCAACCAGACAATGAATGATAAGTTATACAAATGTGTTTATTATTGTATTGATCAGAGAGAGAGTGGAGTTTCTTTTGGATTGGAAATAAGTGGATTATGGCTTGTTCAATATCGTCTATGTTTGAATGAATGAATGAATGAAAACTTTATTTAACAGATTGCAGAATGGGTACAATACAGTACGGCTCAATACATACAATTGTTAAGGGGATGCAGACCAGAGAAAGACGTTTGTCTTGTTTACATCAGGGTCCCCCGTTTTCGATTCATATCGATAGTTTAATAGCTAGCCTTGGCTCGTTTAACAATATGCAAAATATGTGTACAGCCCTGTACTCATACTGAAGTTATTCTTGGTATATAATACTACACATACACTAGGTCTGATTGTGTAACGAATCGATTCCACGTCGCGCTGTGTGTGAGAGAAAGAAAGAGAGAGAAGGAGAGATAGAGGGGGATACTAATTAATTCCGCCCCCCCCCCCCCCCCGTCCCCGTCAAGAATTCATGAGCCGCCACTGGGGTTAGGGTAACCCTGTAACCCCCCCGGTCCTACTGGACCGGCCATTGGACTCTCACCACCTCCATTCATAAACAAATACGCTACTGCCATCCGGTGGCCTGATGCAGGTGTTGCAGCACTGTGGTTTTGGCCATTCATCTGTTTTATGTTATTTTCACCAGTCTGTGTTTGGTGCATTTGTGGTCTGTGTTGTCTGCATTGTTTCCCCTGTTTTAGTCTTGTGTTCCTCCTGCCTATGTTTTGTAAGTGTGATCTAGTCTTGTGTGGTCTCAGTATTTGTATATTTGATTCTAGTTTATTCCCCAGTGTGTTTCTTTCAGCCTTGTGTTAGTTCTGTTTTACCACAGCTGTGTGGTATCACCAATCACCCCCATGTCTCTAATTAGTTTGTGTATTTAAGTCTTGTCTGCCCAGAATCCATTGCTGGGTCATTATTCCCTTGTTCCTGTGTGCTGTCGACCTTGTGTACCTCCCCTGTGAAGCTTCCTGTATTCCCTGTGAGTCCGTTCGTGTTTTGTTGCCCTCGTTTTCCAGCGTGGCTGAGGTTTGTTTTCGAGTCTTAGTTCGCTTTTGTTTTCTGCCACTCTCTGTATGCTAACCGTCTGCTCATTCAGTAAACTGGTTATTTACTACTTCGACTCATGCCTCTTCTCTCTCACTCTCCACCAGTGATGCCACAGATTACTTGTAAAAGTAATCTGATTACTGATTACTGATTACTCCTTTAAAAAGTAATCTAAGTTACTTTACTGATTACTTGATTATCAGAGTAACTTAGTTACTTTGAAAGTAACTAGGTTACGAAGTCGTCGTCGTTCCCCCAACAGTTTTTTTTAAACGCTTTATTGAAAGTGCATAAATTGTTTTTAACTTGTTTCTCTGCACATAACGTAAATTGTTAAACTAGTGCTTCAGCTTCTGTACCATCAAGTATGGTAAAGCAACAGTCTATGATGCTCACAGCATTAGAGCAGCCAGCCAGTGGTTTTACAAAACCAGTGTATCACATCTAACAAATGCAGGCTGAACTATTCAATTATATCAACTGTAACTATTAAATTGTTTTTATAAATGTCTCTCTATAAACATACAATCAGTCTCTCTTTAACATGTAAATTAACTGTAAATCTGGCAAATAAGAGCTTTTGCTCTGCCACCATCAACCCTCCTGTACCTAGTCGAAGCGTCGGCTAGTGTTGTGATTCCAGATGCTTTCAATGCAATTGGATGTGCTGTTTTTAGCGGTAGACAGTATTTTGTTTCCTCCGCCGTGAAGTAGTGACTGAGGCTACGTTTAGACGAGCGTTTTGGGGTGGAATTCTGAACAGAAACCGCAAAAGTCATCTTGCTGTTTCACTTTTAATTTTGCCAAGGGTTTTGGGGTGGAATTCTCTGACGACGGAGCCCTGCTGTCACACGATTGGCGCATATGTCACATGACGTGCTGTGAAGACCCGCCCTACTCTGCCTCTGATTCGCAGACTGTGGATGGGGAATGTGATTGTACCAAAGCAGAGTCACTCACAGACAGAGGGACCAGTCACGCCGCGGGACACATTCTTGTATTTAACCCTTTCACTGCCACACCACGTCACTCCCAAAAGAAAAACAGCTCAAAATGTATTTTTGACTGTCGAAAACGAAATAAAATACTGCATTCCGCCTGCATTATGAATTTATGATGAGATAGTAACGAAATAGTAATGCACAGCCACTTGGACAAGTAACTGCAATCAGATTACTGGCTTTTAAAGATTAACGCGTTAGATTACTATTTTCGGGGGAAAGTAATCAGATTACAATAACGCATTACTTAGTAACGCGTTACTGGCATCACTGCTCTCCACTGCCTCCCCGTGTTCAAATATGCATCTGGGTTCCATTCATCATGCCATCTAAGCCTCATCATAACATAACCCTAGGGTAACCCTAACTCTCTAACCCTAACCCTAACCCCATAACCCTAACCCCAACCCTAATTTAAGAAATGGTTAAAATCCTGAAAATTTATAAATATTCGTATGGTGAGGACTGAAGTTAATAATGATATTCATGAAAGGAAATTGGAACAATACATGAAAAATATATGTTTTACTGAGATCGCAGTTCCGGTCACTAGGGAGACAGGTAGTGGGTTTTTTAAAGGTTGACTCTAGGGTTAATCCTACTGATCTAGTGGATATGAAAAAGAATACAAGGAAGACAAGAGACCACATTGCAGAGACATCTATGATGATTGTCTAATTATATTGTTAAATACATAAAGGATATATAATCATAATGGAATTGTAATAAAAAAAAGACTACCACTAGGGTAACAACAAAAAACATTCATTCAAAGGCAGCTGATCATCCAGGCGTGCTTTGAGGAGCTGGTTTCTAAGTGAGGTTTCAGTTTGCTGAAGGTGATGGCAGATGGACATTCTTTTTGTTGAAGATATTTTTTCTCCTGTTCCCCCCCCACAGGGTCGGTACCGACCCCTTTTGACATTATGATCATATAGGCATATTTTTATGAGTGATGAAAATAATTTGCGATTTTAAAATCAACCGTTTTCAAGTATTAACATCACTAACATGTCACAAAAGCATGTAGAATGTAAAACGTTAGGTTGGCAATAGGTTACCGGACATGGACATTTTGAACCATGGGAATTGTAGTTTTTTTGCGGCCATTTTGTAGAGGCCATTCATAGCTGTCGGCCAGCGTTGATATTTCTCCGATCTACACTTCCTGTCACATACTATGGTGGTTCAAAGTTCAGCGTTCTGAATGAATCATATCAATAATTGTTATGATTCGCGATAATAAGCCACAAAAGGTAACGTTTTTGACAAATATTGAAACACAGTCAGTTTCTCCTCACTATTGTTAGCATGTAGGAACAATTAGATCTGAAATTAGTTTCAAAACGGTTACACTGTGGGGGAAATAAAAAAGTACAGTCGATTACAGTAAATATCAGTATAAATATTTATATTTTATTTATAAATATATCAAATAAACAAATAACAAAATAAACCAAGTAAATGTGGGCCCACGTTATCAAAGAAAACCTAACCTAAGCCTGCTTAAATTGTTCGGGGTACCCATTAGACACTGGTTGTTAGCGTTCACTTCAATGGACGTTGCTGTTGGTACACGTGGTACTGTTAGTACTTAGCCAAGATGGCGGACCCACTCTTGTCACCGCTAGTCCGGATGACAAGATGGCGTCGGCGATCCGCGAGCACAGCCAGCAGGCTGGGCGAACAGCAGGCAGTGGTTAGCTGGCGGAGCTTGCTGTATGGCGTCCTCTGCTGGTGGGAAGAGGCATCCTCTGTACCGTCTGGGAAACGTCCACCGCTGCTGTTGCTGGCTTGCTTCTGTCGCGCGAGCTAATACTTTGGCTACCCTAAACACAGCTAAGCTTTGGGTCTCGACGCACCCTCCTGCTATTTGGTTACACTGCTAACGCAACGTGGGTGGCTATACCACCGGTCTCTTCAGCGCCTCGCGCCCGGTAGTCTACTCAAGTCAGACGGAGCCGTTAGCAGCATACTACTATACCGCACACAGTAACTACTATAACCCGATAACGTTAGACGTTAGTCTCGTTAGCTCTAGACGTTAGTCCTTGGGTTCGGTTTCTCTTACTCACACACTATCGCTGATAATTCTAGGATAACCCGTCACTAGCAAGTATGTCTCATCACCCGCCGCTCGCTCCGACGGGGCTCTCCTTCACTGACTTCTTCAACAGGGCTATTCCAAAGCACACGCCCGTTGTGGCTGCGACCGTTCACGGCCAAGTCCAATGCCGAAGAGAGCTTCCTGCTCCCCTCGCCTCCAGGTAACTCCCTCTTCCTCGTTGCTTGCTTCTCTCCACTGCTCCACCTGCCACCACTGCCACTCCGCCCCCTGCTGGTACCCTCCACTGGTCCCACTCAAGGACCGCTCCAGAAAGGGAAAAGGGCTCAATGTTATTGCTAGTAATCCATACTGCATCTGGAGAAGAGTAGCACCTCACCTCGTCGTTAGACTGGGCGAGCTATCCAAAGGACCACTGTTAGTCTATCCAAAGGAACACTGTAAATCACACGTTATACACACACAGGGAAAGTAACAGTTAGTTAGCACTACTGAATACTTTGTAGAATATTCAGGCTGCTACACATATATTCTATATTCTATAATAATATTTCAAATTGCATTGTTCCGGATGGGAGAATTCAGTACTGTATATACAGAACCTTCGGTTTTATCATCTTCCCTTTATTAATTTCCTTCGATTCTTTGTACACATGATCTCAAGAGGGTACTGAACGAGGTCAGTGGTAGTTTTTTTAAGTTTGGCCATTATTATCATGGTGTTATTCACTGTCAAAGATGCAAAGAAAAATCGTAATTCATATTTTCCTTTGTTTCATCACAATTTAAGCAAGCCTAGTAATAGACACAATATTTCTGACACTGGGAATACATTCCCTGTGGTTCATAGATGTCCCTCGATACCAAGAACATGCCTTGTAGAAGTATAGCAATATTCCATTTACTTGGGTATGTACTTTTAGTTTTAGGCAAATTTTCTGAAAATATGGCTAGGGCTTAACAGCTTAAACCAAGCGAGTGCGTGACTCTGGATGCCAACGTGATTCTCAAGTCGACTCAAAAGAATGGAGTGGTCAACAGTGTCAAAGGCTGCACTGAGGTCAAGCAATAAGAGCAAGTTCAAGTTTCTTTATTAGTTGTCATACAGAAGTACAGAATACTTTTATACAAAATGCTTCTTTCTGTTACGCTCCAGAGACTGTGCTAGACAAAAATAGATAAGTATAAAATAAAATAAGTATAGCAAGTATAAAATAGAAGTGACGTAGACACAAGTGTTCAGTATGTACATATGTACAATGTTCAATGCAGAGTAGAAGTAACCGAGTTACCATACAATATACTATACAATATACTAATATACAATATACTATACAGTGCAAAGCAGAAATGGGATGAGGTACAATTTAGGTACAATTTACAGTAAGGTGTAATGAGGTATGGGTTGTAGTGCAAATTCTTTACCAATAAATATAAAGTGTGTTTATGTGTTATAAAGTCTGTAAAGTGGGTGCTGCAGTGAGTTGTTTGTTTAAAGTGAGTGTGTGCGTGTGGATATGTGTGCTGTGAGTGCATTTGATAGTTTACATTTACATTTACATTTAGTCATTTAGCTGACGCTTTTATCCAAAGCGACTTACAAGTTCTGTACGACAAGCCATCAGGAAGGGCACAACTCTATCAGCTGAGCAACAATGTTCATCAAAGTGTTGAGTGCTACAGTGTAGGTTAGTTTATTAGGACAAGTGCATGACAGTACGGTTAGTTAGGGTTAGATTTTTTTTTGTTACATATAGTGTTATTGTTCGTTGAGCATCCTGATGGCCTGGGGATAGAAGCGGCTAAGTTAGAATAGAGAGAAATCAGTAGGTCATTTGTGACTTTAGTAACTGTTTCAGTGGAGTGGAAGGTTCTAAAGCCAGATTGAAAAAATGTGTGAAGGCTGTTACTAGATAGATGGTCAGTGAGTTGCATTGTGACAATCCGTTCTAATATTTTGGATGAGAAGGGGAGATTGGAGATGGGTCTGTAATATTTTTTTAAATGAGGGGGTCATGGTTCGTTTTTTTTATGAAGCACTAATGGACTCACCAACAATAAGGGTTTGACCAGGCAGGGACAGCTACGTCAACCGCAACACCAGGTGAGACACCAGGAGAAATGGCTGCTCCATCCTCCACGGTCTGCACCACCAATAGCCTGGCGATGTTCACAGCGACAGGTTGTATCACAGTGGGAATTTTACCAAGAGCTGATGTATTCTGTTGGGCGACAGTGGGTCAGGAGGTAGAGGGTTCGTCTTGTAATCAGAAGATTCCAGATTCGATTCCGACTCCTCGTGGGAGTGAGTAGATGTTTCCTTGACCCCTAACTGATCCTGATTGGAAGGTTGGCTTCTTGCATGGTTGCCTCCGCCGTTGGTTTGTGACGTGAGTAAATAGATGAATATGAAGCATAAGTTGTAAGGTGCTTTGGATAAAATGCAGTCTATAAATGCAGTCCATTCTGAAGGGTCTCTTAGAATATTGAGAGATTATGTTCAGCATGGGATAAGCCTCTGTATTTGGAGAGGGTCGCAGAACGGACACCATAAAAACATGTCACATTTACATTTACATTTAGTCATTTAGCTGACGTTTTTATCCAAAGCGACTTACAAGTTCTGTACGACAAGTCATCAGGAAGGGCACAACTCTATCAGCTCAGTAACTGAAGTATATTTTTGATGGTTATTAGACAAATAACAGCACCAATTATTACAGCATACGTTTGTTACTATGTATAAGGCCAACACAGGCCCAGACCAATTTGTGTATTGAAGACACACAGAGTTTCACCCAGAACAACCACTCAAAATGGTAAATTGGTTATCACCTCACCACAGGAACCATGCAAATGAATTTGTCAGACATTCAGACTGTTAAGACAATGTCTACATTTATGTTTGTTTCATATTATATATTATTTATATTATATATATACAATGTGGGGATGGTTCTAAGTGGTATGATTTGTGACAAGATGGCCGCCAACCCTGAGCTGCTGTGATGAGAGTTGATTGCTGCAGGGGGTAATGAGCAGCAATGCAATTCAGGTGTGAATGCCATCTTGGGGTGGAATAGGCAGAGGAAAAAATTTATTTGCAGTGGAAAGACTAGTTTCCTTCAGTGGGAGAAGAATGCCCATTTAGAATTAGAAAAGAGGGAACCAAGCGAAAGAATCACTCCAGAGACGCCATTGGTATGTATGTTTGTAGTTGTGTAATTGTCAATTTAAATCACTATAAATTGTACCTGTTGAGGGCTGGGTTGGTGGCAATTTTGTGGGAATCATTCCAATTAATTAATGTTTGGGTGTACTGTGTAACTAGGTAGGAGGGGATGCCTTTTGGCAAGTTGTTTTGTTTACTTTGGGTTGGATCTGGTCCATTGTGAACAAGTAACAATTGTTCGGTCTGGTTAAATTTAAAGTAAAATGTATTTGGAAGGTTGGTAGACTAATTTGGTTAAATTGAAATTCAAACCAATTGATTTGGTCTGTAAAATAGCCAAATAATGTATAAAATGTAATTTGGTTCAATTGAAATTCAAACTAAATTGATTTGGTCTGTAAAATAGCCAAAGAATGTATAATGTAGTTTGGTTAAATTGAAATTCAAACTAATTGATTTGGTCTGTAAAATAGCCAAAGAATGTATAAAATGTAATTTGGTTAAATTGAAATTCAAAACTAAATTGATTTGGTCTGTAAAATAGCCAAATGATGTATAAAATGTAATTTGGTTAAATTGAAATTCAAACTAATTGATTTGGTCTGTAAAATAGCCAAAGAATATATAAATGTGTTTGGAGGGAAGAAATAATCATATACTGAAAATACTACAATTGAAGTGTATTTGATTATTTGGCATGCACTTGTTATTTGTGGAGTGGCTAATTTTTGTGTTTTTCTTTAAAGGTTTTCAACCTACTACTGATGATGCAACAAATTATGATGTGTTGGAGCAAAAAGTCATTAAAATCTGCAATATGAAGTCGAGTTGTCCCAGCGTCCTCTGTTGAGGTTCAAGCTGTTTTCAAGTTTGGGCAGCACTGGTACCAAAAGGGGAAAAAAACACATAACTTGACAGTTGAAAACCACGCGGAGCAGCCTGGATCTGAGGATAAAAGGCTTCAGACGTCCAGAGAAAAGCTGTTGATGCAGAGGGAGAAGCTGTGCATGTCACAGAGGTCAAGATGGCAGAAGAGGTTCTGGGGAAGAAAGTTCAGCAGCTCAAAAGAGAGAGAACCACTGCAAGAAGCAGCTTCACCAGACAAGCCAACTTCATCATCAGAGGGGCAAGCAGCATGGTTGAAGCAGAGTTAAAGGGGGAGTTCACCAAACTCTCTGACTGCTTAAAAGAGGTTTTTGCAACCAATGATGACTACAGAATTGGACTGCTGGCTGACATGAAGGAAGAGGAAGGAGAAGTTCTCACAGAGCCACAAGAGGGCGACATTGAGAGGGCTGCCAAAGGAACTCAAGCTACATTTTTTAAGAAATAAGAGACATGGTCCAAGATAACCTGTGGTCCAGGTATGGCCAAAGTGAGCTCACAGATGCAGTTCTAGAAGCAGAAAAGACATGTGATCAAGCGGAGAGCTTACCTGTTCAAAGTGCCAACCTGGAGGGCTACGAGGTGCACCTGGCTCTCTTGGACAAGCGGATAGTGGAGGCCCTCAGAGTCCTGTCAACGTGGGAGAGATGGGTCCCCTCGACAGAAAAGGGGGACCTAGATGGCAGAGTCAAGGCCCTGAAAGCAATCAACAACCGGCTGGAGCTAAGGAAAGCTGAGTTTGTCACTGCACGACGGATTGAGACGCAGGCGGTATCCGCAGCCACAGGAGCTCCAAGGGAAGGAGCACTGCCCACGCCAGCAGCACCGATGGTGAGGATTAAGCCAACCACCCTACCTATCTTCAAGGGCTGTAAAAGAGAGTATCACAGATGGAGGAAAGACTGGGAGAGCCTGCAAAGGCAAGGGGAGCCATCTGGATCAGCTGAAGTCAAGAAGATTCAGCTCCTGGACAGTGTGGATGACAAGATTTCAAAGGAGCTCAGGCTATCAACCTACAACACTGCTGAAGAGATATTCAGAGTCATGGAGTAAGGTGTGGAAACAAGTCAACCATCGCCATAGAAATACTGGAGGAGCTGGAGAAAATACCACCTGTGAGGGGAAACCAGCCAAGGAGAGTAATCGACCTCATACAGTGTGTGCAAAAGGCCCTGGCAGATCTCACAGATCTGGGAAACTCTGGTGCCATAAACAACCCACTGGTAATTAAATCTATAGAGAGCAAGCTACCTGACTTTGTTCAAAGAGACTGGCTAATCCTCATGGTTGATCCAATAAACAATGTGACTCCAGACAACCACTTTAACATGCTCTTGAAGTTCCTGAAAAAGCAAGAAGAAATCCTCGAGCGGCTTGAGCAGCTAAGGATTGTGGAACGGACGGACAGACCAGACCATCCTGAGAAAAGGTATGAGAGAAAATATGCTGCTACAAGAAGCACAAAGAAAGGAGAGCTGGAAGATGGGTGTGTTGTATGTGGTGATGAAAGGCACATCAACAAGATATTCTTCTGTCGGAAATTTACAGAGCTGAGGCTACCTGAAAAGAGAGCTGCTTTGAAAAAGCTGGGAGCATGCAGCAAATGTCTTGGATGTCATGACAGGAATGGATATTGCAGAGACACTTTCCTTTGCAGAAATATAGACTGTAAAAAAGGAGGCTGCATCCCAGATCACCATTACTGGCTCTGCCCAAGAGGATAATTCAAGAGGGGCGATGAGAAGAGTGGAAAAGGCAGCAGAGAAAAGAGCAAGCTGACGGATGAACAGGAGCATTTTCTGTCAGAGCTTTCCCCAGTTCTTGCAGAACGGTGCATAAAGGCTTTCACCAACAAAACAATGACGGGCAGCACCGGGAAATACCAGTCGAAGCTTTTGGAGAGGAATGGCCTGTGTGAAATCCCTGTCATCATGATGCTGATGGAGGTCACTGCCAATGCAGGGCAGAAAATTGTAACTCTGGTGGACCTTGCTTCAGACACTAACTACATTACCCATAAGGCTGCGGACAGACTAAGGTTACAGAGTGAGAAGATAACCTTAGTTGTGCATGGGGTTGGTGGAATGACCGTGAAGGTGGACACTGAAAGATATATCCTCAGAGTCAGAGTCAAGACTCCTAAAGGAACAGAGAGATCGCATCAGCTTGTCTGCTATGGCCTGGATGAGATCGCTAAAATCCACAAAGTGATTGAACCTGAGAAGCTGCAGAAATTCTTCCCAGAGGTCAAGCTTGAAGAATTGAAGAGGCCAGAGGAAGTTGAACTTCTCATCAGTCACAGAGAGGGAAGACTTGCTCCACAGAGGGTGAGAGTTGTTGGAGACCTCGTTTTGTGGGAAAGCCCCTTGGGAAAGACAGTGGGCGGAGCACACCCGGACTTGTTTGAGGAAGTGGAGGTGGGAGCTCATGAGTCCAAGACATACTTTGCCCGCTCCATGAGAACAGCTGCTGTCAAGTATGACGAGATCATCAGAAGCCCCACAACTGAGACAACCCAGCAACATGTGACTCAGGGAAAATTTACAGCGGACATTTTGAAGGCTGGGGGATTCTTTCTCAAACCTTGGGTTCGATCAGCGCAAAGTGGGAGGCAAGACACTGCAGCAAAAGTCATCCTAAGCAAAGAAGGACCAAAAACATTGGTTCTCCCCAATCAAATGAGGGAGGAGGACAACAAAGCCCTGGGAATTGGATATCAGGTGGAGGACGACAAACTCTACATGATGACCTCAGTCAATTTTTCCAAAAAGAAAAGGAAAATGAGAATAGGAAAGGATCTTCTCCAGGAGGAGGTGAGACCTGAGACACCCAACCCCCTGACTAGGAGGGCTCTCCTAAGTCAAGTAGCTGGACTTTACGACCCAGTTGGGCTAGTTACACCTGCCAAGCGGAAGGGGGCAATCGTTGTCAGGAAAGCATTCCAGGAAGCAGGGGGTGGAAAACTGACCAGAGAAACATGGGATAAACCACTCTCAGAGGGGCTCAGAGAAGAAGCTATTCATCTGTTTGAAGAGTATGTGCAGATTGGTCAAATTAAATTCCACAGGAGCCTCACACCACCTGACTGGAAAGGGAAGCCATGGGGAATCACATTCTCAGATGGAAGTGACAACCTATGGCGCTGTGATGTATTTGAGGTGGGAAACGACAACAGGAGTTGAAGTCCGATTTGTGGAATCAAAAGCCAAGCTGACACCACTCGATCAAAAGGGAGAAGAAAAGTTCAGCAGCTTGTCCAGACTGGTCTGGATCATTGCCTGGGTGTGGCGATCTGCCAAGATGTGTTTGGAGGGAGCCAAAGACTAATCAAAGTGGGAGGCAATGTCACTCATGGAAAGGTGCAAGAAAACCATGCTGGCTGTGAACAACTTTCCAGACACTACACTAAGCAGAATGGCAGTGTACAAAGATGTGGACTCTGGACTCCTAGCTTGTGGAGGCAGGATGCAGATGTTCGATGAAGACAAGAGGTGCAGTGTGAAATGTTGCTGTGGGAGGTGATGCCTTGAAAGGTCAATACAAGTTGTAAAAGTGTAAATGCTTACAGGAAAGCCATCGTAAGAGATGTACATGTAAGGACCTTCCCCAGCTATCCTGTACACATCGGAAAGCCAAAGAAATGAGGGGGCACAGAAACAAACACTAAAGGAACCGATAAGCTCTCGATTAAGATCCCAGCCACCATTCTTCACAGGGATGTCAGACGTCTGGTTATCATACAATGCTTAAAGGACTGGTGTGACCTCCTTGGGTTCAGTAACCAGGAGCTCAAGTGGGAGGTGTTAAGACAATGTCTACATTTATGTTTGTTTCATATTATATATTATTTATTTTATATATATATACAATGTGGGGATGGTTCATTTTTCCTAATACATTCTAAGGGGTATGATTTGTGACAAGATGGCCGCCAACCCTGAGCTGCTGTGATGAGAGTTGATTGCTGCAGGGGGTAATGAGCAGCAATGCAATTCAGGTGTGAATGCCATCTTGGGGTGGAATAGGCAGAGGAAAAAAAATCTTTGCAGTGGAAGGACTAGTTTCCTTCAGTGGGAGAAGAATGCCAATTTAGAATTGGAAAAGAGGAAACCAAGGGAAAGAATAACTCCAGAGACGCCATTGGTATGTATGTTTGTAGTTGTGTAATTGTCAATTTAAATCACTATAAATTGTACCTGTGGAGGGCTGGGTTGGTGGCAATTTTGTGGGAATCATTCCAATTAATGAATGTTTGGGTGTACTGTGTAACTATGTAGGAGGGGATGCCTTTTGGCAAGTTGTTTTGTTTACTTTGGGTTGGATCTGGTCCATTGTGAACAAGTAACAATTGTTTGGTTAAATGTAATTCAAACATAATTGCTTTGGTCTGGTTAAATTTAAAGTAAAATGTATTTGGAAGGTTGGTAGACTAATTTGGTTAAATTGAAATTCAAACTAATTGATTTGGTCTGTAAAATAGCCAAAGAATGTATAAAATGTAATTTGGTTAAATTGAAATTCAAACTAATTGATTTGGTCTGTAAAATAGCCAAATAATGTATGAAATGTAATTTTTGTTAAATTGAAATTCAAACTAAATTGATTTGGTCTGTAAAATAGCCAAATGATGTATAAAATGTAATTTGGTTAAATTGAAATTCAAACTAATTGATTTGGTCTGTAAAATAGCCAAAGAATGTATAAAATATCATTTGGTTAAATTGGAATTTCTAACTAATTGATTTGGTCTGTAAAATAGCCAAAGAATGTATAAAATGTAGTTTGGTTAAATTGAAATTCAAACTAAGTGATTTGGTCTGTAAAATAGCCAAAGAATGTATAAAATGTAGTTTGGTTAAATTGAAATTCAAACTAATTGATTTGGTCTGTAAAATAGCCAAAGAATGTATAAAATGTAATTTGGTTAAATTGAAATTCAAACTAAATTGTTTGGTCTGTAAAATAGCCAAAGAATATATAAATGTGTTACGTTCTGGACACCGACCTCGGTCGGTGACCACCCACATTCCTGGCATATGTCACTGGGCTTGTCACCTGTCATTTCCCTGTCAATTAGTGCTGTCACTTACGGGTGGTTCCTGATTGGCTGTCACGGGGGTGTGTGTGGAATGTTGGTATTTGGTCTCTATTTAACATACCTCTCTTCTGCTTGTCCATTGTCAGGTCTTCACTAATTGCGTTCGGGGATAACGCGGACGGTTCTACTGTGGACCTCCAATAAGCTCCCATTTACCTTATCTTACACTTGTGCTTTTAGCACTTGCTCTCTCTTAGAATTTACTCTATGTTCTTACTATTAAAGTCGAACCTGTTCAAGAGTAAACACTCTCTGTCTCTGTGATTGCCTTCAACCATTGGAATTCACCTACCTGCATTCTGACAGAAGACCTGACCATCAGAATTCCATGGAGGCCATCATGGAGATGCTCCGGACGCAGGGAGCAGCCCAGACACGGATGGAGGAACATCAGCAGCTGGTCAGCGCCGAGTTAATCCGACTCAATGGGGTCGTCGGATCATCCCAAGCGGTGGCGCAGTCGGCGTTGGCCACAGCTCGACAAGCCCAAGAAGGAGTGGCTGGTGTGCAGTCGGCGGCGGGGGAAGCAGCGCTCCACGCAGAGGAAAGTCGGGGGGGGTTCGGGGTCCAGGAGCGGTCCCGCGAACCACATCTGCAGGCGCCCGCTCGCTATGACGGATCACCGGATGGTTGTCGGGAATTCATCACCCAGTGTCTACTCGTTTTCCGGCTGCAACCACGATCATTTCCATCGGAGACAGCGCAGGTAGCGTATATTATCACACTGCTCACCGGCGAAGCTCTCTCCTGGGCTACGGCGGAATTAGAGGCAGGGGCGATAATCTGCGACAGTCTGGACGCCTTTACCCGGGAATTGAGAAGAGTATTCGATACTTCCCGGGTACTCTCGATCTTCGAGGCTGGTGGTCGCCTTCTCGACTGCCGGCAGGGCCTCCGCACTGTCGCAGCTTATGCTATCAAATTTAGGATCTTGGCTCGGGAGACAGCTTGGGCAGAGAACGTCTGCGTGGTTCTGTTCGTCAGGGGACTCTCAGCGTGGATGCGAGATGCTCTCTCCGCGCGTGAGATCCCCGAGCAGCTGGAAGTGCTGATCAACACCACCATCAAGATGGATAATCGGCACCGGGAGAGGGAGAAGGAGCATGTCAACAACACCCAGCCCCAGGTATGTTTTCCTTCTTCTCCTGGTGTTGATAATTCCATGCATTACACGAGTGGGCCACTGGGTGATGAATCCATGCAGCTTGGAGCGCTGTCGCTCTCGGACGACGAGAGGCAGCGCTTCATCAAAGAGCGACGCTGCTTCCGGTGCGGCCGCACCGGTCACCGCTTCGGCAGCTGTCGGGTCCAGGCTGTATCGGCTCGGCGCCAATCGGGGATGGAAGGTGCGCCGTCGGGCCTCGAGAGGGCGCCAGCAGGTGGGCTCATTCCTGCCAAAACCACGGACTCTCGCACATTTTTTGAGGTGGCGATCAACTGTGGGGGTGACATTAGGGGAACTAAGGCTCTCATTGACTCAGGGGCGGCGGGCAATTTTATTCACGTGGGATTGGTGAAGGAGTGGGGAACCCCGGTGGAGGACTTAGGGGTTCCCTTACCAGTCTATGCCCTGGACGGTCGGCCCCTGGGCAGTGGGAGCGTCACCCAGCGCACAGTTCCCTTACACATCCGGGTGGAGGGTGGGGAGTGGGAATGGGTTACTTTTTTTGTCATCTTTTCCCCCTATTCTGTCATGGTGTTGGGTCATCCCTGGTTGTCGTCATGTGTTCGCGTCATTAATTGGAGCACGGGCGAACTCTCAACGGCGGCCGACGTCAAGTCGATCGTCAGCGGGAGTTTGCCCAAACCCTTGTCTCCCCCCCCCTCTTCTCTTTTGTCTCCTCCCTCTTTCTCCAGGATGGTGGGGAGCGTGGCAGATTCTGATCTACCCTCTAATCCCGATTTAATAGGGGTGCCTGAGATCTATTGGGACCTGGCGGACGTTTTTAGCAAGACGCGTGCTAAAGCACTTCCGCCTCATAGATCATACGACTGTCCCATTAATCTTCTACCCGGTACCTCCCCGCCTCGCGGGCGAATGTTCTCTCTCTCACGCCCCGAAACATTGGCCATGAACACCTACATAGAGGAGGCATTGCTTGCGGGGCACATACGCCCTTCCACTTCCCCTGCCGGCGCTGGCTTCTTTTTTGTTGATAAAAAGGATGGGGATCAGCGCCCATGCATTGATTATAGGGGATTGAATGACGTTTCCATCAAGAACCGATATCCTTTACCCCTCATGGACACGGCCTTTGAGTGCTTACAGGGGGCACAGGTCTTTTCTAAACTTGACTTACGTAATGCATACAACCTGGTCAGGATTAGAGAGGGAGACGAGTGGAAGACTGCATTTAACACACCCAATGGGCACTATGAGTATTTGGTCATGCCCTTTGGTTTGGCTAATGCTCCGGCAGTCTTCCAAGCCCTGGTTAACGACGTGCTGCGAGACTTGATTGGGGTGTCGGTGTTTGTCTACTTAGATGATATCCTGATTTTTTCTCGCGATATGGTGCAACACCAAATGCACGTTCGGGAGGTGCTAGACCGTCTCCTCAAGCATCAACTATTCGTTAAGGCTGAGAAGTGTGTGTTTCACACGGACACCGTGTCCTTCCTGGGCTTTGTGTTGACGAAGGGCGATCTGCGCATGGATCCAGCCAAGGTGAGTGCAGTTTTGGACTGGCCACGGCCTTCGTCGCTCAAGGGGTTACAACGGTTTTTGGGCTTTGCAAATTTTTACAGGCGCTTTATTCGCAATTTTAGCGCCTTAGCCAATCCCTTAACAGCTCTCACTAAGGCCTCTCTCCCTGGCTTTGAATGGTCGCCTAGGGCTGAGTCGGCCTTCTGCGATCTTAAACGTCGTTTTACATCCGCTCCTGTATTGATCCGCCATGACGCGGAGGTTCCGTTCATTGTGGAGGTGGATGCCTCTGACGTCGCGGTGGGGGGGGTGCTCTCTCAGAGATGCTTAAAGGATGGGAAAGTGCACCCGTGTGCTTTTTTTTCTCGTCGTCTGTCACCAGCCGAGCGTAATTATGACGTGGGTAATCGGGAGTTATTGGCGATCAAATTGGCACTGGAGGAGTGGAGACATTGGTTGGAGGGGGCGGCACATCCTTTCATTATTTGGACCGACCATAAGAACTTGGCTTACATCCAAGGGGCTAAACGCCTTAACGCTCGCCAGGCCAGGTGGACGTTGTTCTTCACACGATTTCGATATACCATCTCCTATAGACCCGGCTCCAAGAATATCAAACCTGACGCGTTGTCGCGCCAGTTTGATCTTCCTGGGCGGGAGGAGCAGCCCCATCCCATTATTCCACCGGCCTTGATTTTGGCACCCGTGTCTTGGGGCATAGAGAAGGTGGTAAGGTCGGCGCTAACGCGGGAGCCCGATCCTGGTGGGGGTCCTCCGGGACGGTCGTATGTTCCCAAGGTGGCGCGCTCACGCTTGCTACAGTGGGCACATGCGTCATCCCTCACCAGCCACCCAGGGGCGACCAGGACCCTGGAATTTATCCGTAGGAGGTTCTGGTGGCCGACAGTGGAGGGGGATACGCGTTCCTTTGTGGCGGCCTGTCCGGTGTGCGCACGTAGTAAGACCTCTCGACGGGCACCGGCGGGTCTCCTCCGACCACTTCCTATTCCTAAACGACCCTGGTCACACATATCTCTGGACTTTATTTCTGGTCTTCCCCTTTCGGACGGGTTCACCACCATTTTGGTGGTGGTGGATCGGTTCTCTAAGGCGGCTCACTTTGTCCCTCTCCCCAAGCTTCCTTCGGCCCGGGAGACTGCTGATTTAATTATACAGCATGTCTTTCGGGTCCACGGGCTGCCAGTAGATATCGTGTCGGACCGGGGTCCTCAGTTCGCCTCCAGGTTCTGGAAGGCGTTTGCCGCCGGCCTCGGCGCCTCTGTCAGTCTGTCGTCTGGGTTCCATCCACAGTCGAACGGACAGACGGAGAGGGTCAACCAGGATTTGGAGGGGGTCTTGAGGTGTTACGTTGCCGGTAGTCCGGCAACGTGGAGTAGGAGGTTGGCTTGGGCTGAGTACGCGCATAATACCCTTCTCTCCTCTTCTACCGGTATGTCTCCCTTTCAGTGCCAGTATGGTTTTCAACCTCCTCTGTTTCCCGAGCAGGAGCAGGAGGCGGAGGTGCCCTCGGCCCAGGCACATGTGGCTCGCTGTCGCAGGACGTGGAAACAGGTTCGGAAGGCGCTACAGAAGGTTTCGGTTAGTACCCAACGGCAGGCTAACCGTAAGCGTCGTCCGGCTCCAGTTTACCGTCCAGGGCAGCGGGTTTGGCTTTCCACCCGGGATCTCCCTCTCCGGGTGGAATCCAAGAAGCTGGCTCCTCGCTTTATAGGACCATTTAAAGTGATTCATCGGGTTAATCCAGTGGCTTACAAGTTACGACTTCCGAGCTCTATGAGGGTTCATCCGACGTTTCATGTGTCCCTGTTGAAGCCATTCCTCTCATCGCCCTTGGCCCCGCCACTGCCTGTGGTTCCTCCGCCCCGGTTTATTGGCGGTCAACCCATTTACACGGTGCGGAGGATAATACAATAGAGAGCATCCTGACTGGTAACATCACCTCCTGGTTTGGGAATAGCACCGCACACGACTACAGCAGACAGTGGCTCAGGAGGTAGAGCAGTTGTCTGGGAATCCGGACGTTCCCGGTTCGATTCCCGCTCCTCCCGGGCAGCGTGTCGAAGTGTCCTTGAGCAAGACACTTAACCCCTAATTGCTCCTGATGTGCAGGTTGGGCACCTTGCATGGTTGCCTCCGCCGTCGGTGTGTGAATGTGTGTGAGTGAATGGGTCAAATGTGAGCAACAAATTGTAAAGCGCTTTGGATAAAAGCGCTATATAAATGCAGCCATTTACCATTTGATTGAGGTAGAAGTAGATGCCTTTGTACGTCTTAGGCAGTGTGTTTGTGTGTGTGTGTCTGTGTGTGTGTGAGTGACACACAAAATTGGACAATGTTCTACTGTCAAACATCTCTGTCAAAAGGAGTAATAATAGGTACTACCTATATTATTATTCCCCACATATTTATTAGTCTCTTTATAAATAAGAACCCAAAATTAGTTAACACTATGATCGCCGGGGACGAGTTAAGACGTCATTCCTAGCCATGCTCATTCTGCCGAAGACGCCGTAACTCGTCTTTGATGTCAATATTTCAAAAATCTGTTATCGAAATCATAATCCTTTCCGGAGCCCTGAGATGTACTGGTGAGCTCCACTCAACTGTCTAACGGTTCGAGAGCGCCATCTTAGTATGAATATGTGAATGAAAAAGTTTAACGTTGCTACACCCTGAACAATACATATAGGACATTGAATGGGCCATAATAATGGCAATGTAGCAATAGAGTTTAAAAAGTTATAGCCCTGCAAAGAAGGGGAACTTCTCCATAGACAAATAGAGCTGGCGAGGGATGGTAAATTATGAATTTAACCCATGGCGATTAAAGTGTTAATGTCGATGGAAATGACAATGAACGCAGCCATAAAGGTACAGTTTCCTTAAATTTTCAGGAAATTCTGTCTGGTCGGTGAGTTAATGGGTGAATGTAAGGCACAATTTGTAAAGCGCTTTGGATAAATGCGCTATATAAATGCAGTCTATTTACCATTTACCCAATTCAAAGGTAATATTGTCACTTCTTTTTTTTAAGCTAATTCGGTCACAGATGTCTGGATTTGGTACAGCTATGAGGCGCTCGGGGCCAGAGCTGTTTGGCAGGCTGTGTGATGTACAGGCGTGGAGGCGACTTTGTGTAGGAGTATGTGTGTGTGAGTGACTGAGGGCTTTTGTTGTCAGCATCTCTATTTGCATAGGGGTATTAGTCTACTGTAAAGCGTGTGTGATGTGCATGTGCATGATATGAACTGTATTATGCACGTGCCTTGTCTGTGATGTGTGTGTGCGTGCGTGTGTGTCAAACGTGCAAGAGTGTCAGACGCTGAGTGCTGCGACAGCTGCATTTTGTAGCTGGCTTTTGAAGGATGGGCGAGGAGGTCTGGAAATCTGTTCTCCTGCAGATTAACTTTCACATTTCCAACCCCCCCTCTTCTCTCCAAACCACCCACCATCTATCTCTACTTCCTGTCCCTCTCCTCTCCTCTCCTCCTCCATCCATCCTTTTCCACCTCATTGCCTCTTCATTTTTTTTCCTTACTCCTTGTGCACCTTAAAGGAAATGCACTTACCGTCTTCTCCAGAGTCAGACGAGAAGATATACCGATGTCCTCCTTTGCGTTTGGTAGAAAGCGGTCCGGCTGTGTGCTAGCCTAGGTTAGCACAAATGAAACAGAAGTGGATACGGACCAGCTAGCCTATCTGTTGGCCAAAAACACCTGTTAAGCTAGGCCAGTGGTCCACGTCCATTCATTCGTGTTAATCTATTCTAGTTTACAGCTTTCTACTGAATGCACAGAGAGGAAATCGGAGGACATTTCAAATATGCTTCTCTCACTATCTCTCTTTCTCTCTGCCTCTCTCTCTTCCCCTCCACTATGGAGCCAAGGCCTCTGTGTACTTGTGTGAGGGAGACTAATCTATACAATGGGCATGGGGTCTGCACCTCCCCATCATGTGTTTGTGTATGTTAAGCTTGGACTTCAAAAGAAAGCTTGGACTCACAGAAAGAAGAAAAAGTGAGATGAGAGAGAGAGAGACTGTTAGAACGTTAATACTGACCCAGCTGGTGTGGTGGTAGTGCCCAAATGTCCCGTTGAACCCTTCGATGTGCACAGCGGGGGAAATAAATGCTGTCTGGCTTTGCCAGAACAACAGATAAACACAAGAGGAGAGGGAGCCGCCAGTGAATGTGAGCAAAAAAAAGAAAAAAGGTTGATTAGGGTACTTTACAGGCTTAGAGTCGCAAATGAAACATAGAGGCAAACAGAAAAGAACAAGAGAGCAAAATCATCAACAAGTTGAGCAGCGGGTCTGGAGGGCCCAATTATGCTGGATGGTGTGCTAGGCCAGCGGTTCTCAAACTACGGGTCGCAACCCAAAGTGGGGTTGCAGGTAGGTGACAGGTTGCGCATTGGCAAAAAAAGATAATAATAATAATCAAGAGAAAAACCGACGAGCCCAACTCAGATAGAGTTTTCCACCTGGCAGCTGTGTGTATTTGCATCATTCATATATTTGCATGTATAATCGCAGAGGCCACATCTGGCAATGTAACCTGGACACTCGCAATGGATAGGTTTGTTGTCAGAAGCGGTGCTCTGCGCATAACCAGCTGCTATGCCACACTGAAGTGAGGTGGCTATCTCGAGGCAGAGTATTAAATCGCGCTTTTGAACTCGGCGAAGAAGCGCAGATTTTCCTTGCAGACAAAAACAACCCATTGGCAGAGAAATGTGCTGATAATGAATGGCTGGCACAGCTGGCATATCTAGCTGACATCTTTGACCCCCTCAATGTGTTGAATCTGGGACTACAAGGTCGGGACACAGACCTGTTTGGACTCACAGCTAAAATGGAGAGCTGGATTAAGACACTCCGTTTGTGGCACTCCAGGATAATCAGATGAGATTTTGGGGTATTTACTCTGCTTGGTGGCTTTTTGGAGGAACAGAATGTTGCAATTTTGTTTTGAAGCCCATCATCTGTAGCCACATAGACGGGCTCATTGAAATATTTCGGAGAGAGAGCACGGACAATTTGGACAACTGGATATAAGAACTGTTCATTACGCATGACACAGCAGGCCTCCCACTGTCTGAGCAGGAGGCGCTCAATGTGTGACGAGCTACTGAAAGTCAAGTTCACTGGACAGGCCCTCGCAAAGTTCTGGATATCAGTCCGGAATGAGTACCCAGTGTTGTGTAATGCACTGAGAAAGCTTGTCCCCTTCACATCAACATACCTCTGTGAGGCCGCATTTTCGGCACTGACATAAATACAGATCTCGCCTCAGAGTAGAAGCGGATCTCCGCCAAAACACATTTGAACGCATTTTCTTTTCTTTTATCTTCTGGCAACATATTTTGGCTAAATATGCCTCATTTTATAAGCACTTTGAACTGCAACCTCTGTATGAAAAGTGCTATACAAATAAAGTTATTATTATAAATGTGTATACAGAAACAATTCTGTTGCTTTTGTTGATAATATTAATACATTTCATTGATAACATAGTGCTGTAATTTCATATTTTTTTTATTTTCTTTAACTTAAATTTTTATTTTCAGTTTCTTGATTTACAAACAACCATCCACATACAACAATACAATTGGCGGTCAAAATTATAAAAGACAGTACGATACAATTCGACAGATATGAACTAAAAGATATAGCTGATAGTAGAAAATAATATCAAAATCAAATGAAGAGTTGACCTAAAATAAATTAACTAAAGGGAAAAGGGAAAACAAAAAAAACAAAAACAAAGAAAAGAGATAAGAATAAAGTGACATGGGTTCTTTGGTACCTTCATAGTTTATTTTCATTTCTATTTCTATTTCTCTTCTTGTCTCCTTTTCACTCTCCTGTGATGTCGTTTCTTTTCTTCCTATACTCTTCCCACTTCTCCCATTTTGACTCAAACTTCTCGTCTTGTAGCCTCAGCCTATGTGTGATTCTCTCCATTTCCTGAATCCCCCCCACTATCTCTGTCCATTGTTCCCTCGTCGGTGCTTCTACTCTATACCACATTTTCGTCAATGCTTTCTTGGCTGCTACTAGTAATATCTTAATCAAGTATTTGTCTTCCCCCTGAATTCCTTCCTGTGTTAAGTTCCCTAAATACAATACTTGGCCTGTCTGGGGTATTTCATATCCTACTATTTCATTTATTATCTCTCCTATCTCTTCGCAATAGTTCTTTATTATCTGACATCCCCAGAATATGTGTGTGGTTTGCTATTTCCTGTCCAAATTTTTTCCAGCATGGTTTCTGTGTTGGTGTATAGTTGCCCTGTATTTCTGGTGTTATAAAGAATCTAATTATGTTTTTCCACCCAAACTCCCTCCATATCCTTGACCCTGTGGTTGTGTGTTGTATCTTACATATGTTATACCATTCTTCTTCTGTTATCTCCGTTTCTAATTCCTTCTCCCACTTTTCCTTTATATATATGGTTGTGATGTCCTTGCTGTCCATTATTGCCTGATATAGTGCTGATATCCCCCCCCCCATTCCTTCCTTCGTATGCTTTTACCATTATCCTAATTATCCCATTCTGATCTTTGTCTTTGTCTAGTTTTATTTCCTTGTTGTAGTAGTCTCTAATCTGTAAATATCTAAAGTGGTCTATTCTCTAGTCCGAATCTTTCTTAAAATTTTTGTAGAGTCTGGATCTCCCCCCCTTCTATCATTGTACATATTGCTGTTATGCCCCCCCTCTCCCATCTTTTGAACCCATGATCTTCTATCCCTGGTTTAAATTTGTTGTCGTGCGTTATCCATCTCGTAATTTCATTTTCTAATAAATATGCATGATCAAGTTCAACAAGGTGTGCTTTTATTTTGATATTCCTTATTTCCATGTTGAAATTACATGATACATTAAGTGTGGGGTTGCCAATAAAATTCCTAAATAAAATGAGGTTGTGGTATAAAAAAGTTTGAGAACCCCTGACCAAGGTGTTGATTAACTGATCGTAAATGGTAAATGGACTGCAGCTTTTATCCAAAGCACTTATACAACACTTAGCAACTTACTGTATACCTCACATTCACCCATTCACTCACACATTCACGGCGGAGGCGACCATGCAAGGCGCCAACCTGCTCATCGGGAGCAGTTAGGGGTCAAGTGTCTTGCTCAAGGACACTTCGACATGCTGCTGGGAGGAGCCGGAATCAAACTGGCAACCCATTACCAGATGACTGCTCTGCCTCCCGAGCCACTGTTCTCTTTTGTTCACAACATTGTCTAATGTTATTATTTCAGTACACAACGTTGGAAACACTTTAGTTTCATTCACACTGGTGGCGTTAGCGGAAGAGAGCCTCTCACAAATATCAAAATATCGGTATCAATATCGGCCGATTGTGTTATTTGAACAATCGTTATCGGTATCGGTCGAGAATTTTCATATCGGTGCATCGGTGCATATACTAATCTTTACATAACTGTTACTATAACCCTGTATACATACTGTAACATTTTATACCTGTAGAGATCCATATACATGTTCCTTCTTTTGCTGCATTTAAACGTAAATTTTTTGTGTCTATATGTATGAATTTGCTGATAAACTATGTCTTTGTTTTGTAAGTTCGTCATCACTTATTCATATACTATACAAGTGGTTTGTGTTTATATTGACATTTAAAAAACATTTGTAACCTTTTCACTGAGTAATTTTCCCTCAGAGACAATAACGTTATTCTTATCCTATCTTATTACATGGCGTTTTAACATTCGCCAAAATGCTTGATTGTGATTGGTCAATAGTGCTCCGTTGCCACTAGCAGCGGTCAATTATTTCTCGATAATTCACCGCTGCTATGGGCAACGCGCAATAATGACCGCTGTTAGGGGAAAGATAGCCTCGCAGCCGGACTCTCGCAGCGTTATACCATGCACAGCCTGCGGAGCACGGCTGTGCAGCGCCTGTCCGAGGCAGGTCTCGACAGTACACCATGCATTTGATCTCGTCTTGTCGATGGTGTAAAATGAATTATATTGTTGGTAAGTTAGCCCTGTAATAAGCGGGATAGTGTATACGTTGACACTGTGAGATTCAAACCTAAATAGACTCAGCTTTACCATATGCACAGCTGCACTGCATCAGGTGTAATCAAGTCCATTGTGATTTTCCTCCAACACCATGAGAGCAACAGAGCAACCGCGTCTGCATTTGATCTCGTCTTGTCGATGGTGTAAAATGAATTACGTATATTGTTAGTAAGTTAGCCCTGTAATAAGCGGGATAATGTATAGCTATACTCGGTCATTGTCGCAAAATAATTGACCTTCACTGCGTTTAGAACACCTCAGCTGCACCTCGGTGTTCCAGGCAGGCAGTGTCGGTCAATTATTTTGCGACAATGACCTCGTAGCTATACATTATCCCTTACTTATCTTACAGACAAATTTGCCATTATCTCAATTCAAATCAAAATATTTTTTTTATTATTATAATTTGTATTATGACGTTTTCATAATAGAACACAGGAAACACAAACTGTTGGGAATATTAGTGCATTCCATTGGAGTCAGAACTAGAAAACTAACCACTGACTTGAAAAATTGCAAACAGAATTTCAGGATAAATCACTGGCCAGATATTTTGCTGAGACAGACGCGATGTCACAGCAACATAGCAACGCACACAGTTCCTTTCACATTTTTTCTTGAAAACACGTCTAACTTCAATCTAAAGTACTCTCTCGCTGTAGCAGAGTATTCCTATCCATTTATAATGTTATCTGTTTGTTGAACCCAGCTGTCAGACAGGTAAGCATTATGTAAGCTTGTAGCTATAGATGTCTTTACTAGGTTACCAGCGCATAGTGAGAGAATCAGAATCTGAATAGTTTTATTCGCCAAATCAGGAATTTGACTTCGTGCCAGAGTGCAATAAAAACCTTTAACAATGAAAAAGTATAAACAGTTAAAGGTGCAGTGCATAGAATAAATAGTCAGTTTGCACAGTCCTGGCAGGTCGGATGGGTCCAACAATTTTAGTAAAATTTTATGAAAACACAACACAAGTAATTCAATGAAGTCACCAGCTGTAATCGAGCTGATATACAGATCCAGCCAGAATTAGTCATGGAACAGCTGTTTGCCGGCCGTTTTGACGCCGCTTTGCGTGGTTAATGTTAACAATGACCAGCGGGGGCGCTCTCATACAGCTGGTGACAACGTGCTGGACGAGCTCCGCCCTCGGCAAAATGAGAGAGAGGCAGAGAGAGAGTGCCGTGGACTAGGAAGTAAATATTGCGTCTCGTCTGTCGGCAGTGGATTTAGCTCTCAATCGGTAAGCTCTTAATTTATATACA
The DNA here is from genome assembly GCF_963971535.1 of Notolepis coatsorum. Taxonomy (NCBI): domain Eukaryota; kingdom Metazoa; phylum Chordata; class Actinopteri; order Aulopiformes; family Paralepididae; genus Notolepis; species Notolepis coatsorum. The sequence continues at coordinate 77,881,667 of NC_140180.1, read as the reverse complement.
TTACTATTGAAATGCATTTTTACTTAACTTTACAGCATTATTCAAACGTGATAGGAAGTTATGAGTCATCAGCCGTTTATATGCAGTCCGTTTTGCCTACAGATTATACATGGCAAATGCCGCAAATGGTGTAGCCAGCCAGCTCACATACAGTAGACTAACGTTACGTAACTTTCTCAGATAGCAATCTAACATTACATTAGTGGAAATCAAACAACTCTAACCCAATACTAATAAGTTGTTTCACATTCTTGTTGGGTGTTACACTATGAATGACACTCCGATCAGCGTATGTGGCTACTGAGGCTAACGCGGTTATTGGTAATCAATAGGGATGTCCCGAGAGAGAATGAGAGCGAATGGACTAAATGCACTGTGTTCTGACCACATGTTTTGGCTAAAATATATAGTATTGTATTGTATGTATAGTATTGTATCATGCCTCATTTTATAAAATGTCCTTTGGGCGCAAGCGTCTTTTTTTTCTTTTTTTTTAAGTCGCCGTTTTTATTATGAAATTCGTGGCTCTGTGCCTCACTTGTGTTCAACTTGACCGACCACTGCCCGTGTCTGAGACCATACCATTTGCATCGATTCCCTGGCCGTGCAGACGAGCAAGATATTCGCCAGAAGTGGATTAAGAATACCAACCGAAAGGACTTTGTTCCCACTAAAAACAGCACAGTAGGTTTTGTCAGTCGACAATCTCACAATGGCAAATGTTAGCATACAGCTGCCTAGCCTAGCCAGAGCATCTAGCCTTAACATGGTGAAAACACGTCTTTAAGCTATTGTATTGTACCCATTCTGCAATCTGTTAATAAAGTTTTCAATCAATCAATCACTAGCTAGCTATAGCTAACGTTACTCAACGATATATTGATTGATTGAAAACTTTAACAGATTGCAGAATGGGTACAATACAGACCAGAGAAAGACTTTCGTCTTGTTTACATCAGGGTCCCCCATTTTAAATTCATTGATTGATTGATTGATTGATTGATTGAAAAGTGTATTAACAGATTGCAGAATGGGTACAGTACAGTACAGCTCAATACATACAATTGTTAAGGGGATGCAGACCAGAGAAAGACTTTCGTCTTGTTTACATCAGGGTCCCCAGACATTTATGACATACACAACATACAGATATACTATACACTACTGTTACATCCAGACATTTATGACATACAGGATATACAGACAACTCTGTCTATATATATAGACCGTTTCTAAAAGAGAATATATACATTTGTTCTGTGTGTGTTCTGTCCTGTATACTGTAGTATATTCCCAAGCTAAACGGTTCTGCTCTGTATCAGAACCGGCGCTGATCTGCTCTGCGTTGTGATTCAAAAACTTTAAAGCCCTGGGAAATACTTTAAACAAAGAGACTGGAGGGTCTTTGTTTATGACGCTCAGCGGTGCAGGCAGGAATCAGGAGGGAAGAAGGTAGTTATTTCAAGTGGTTTATTAAATCCACAAAGTTATACAAAAAATGATCTGTTTCAATTAAAAGTAAAGAATGCTATAGTTGTGATCAAAGACACTATGCCGTCTTGATCACAACCAGACTAATATTACAGTAGAGTTGATAAATCGTTGATGAGCTTTGTTCTCTGGCTGAATGAACAAAGCAGTCTCTTTTCCCTCCAAAAGTTCTTTGTCCTTTGTTGTCCTGCCCGCGTCGTGTGTAGATGGGTGTGGTTCCTCCTGGTGAGTTGGGTTCAGAGTCCCCCTCATCATCACAACCTCCCATTATATCCCAAGGCCCAGCGTCTCTGTGTGATGACATCATCAGCTTCTTTCCTCCAATGCCAGGCCTGCTAAGTTTGGATTTGAAAATAGGGGTTTGGCTTAATAGGCCAACCCCCCCTTACTTTGTTTAAGCCCAGAGAATAGTTTCACTGTATATTTAATACTTTGATTGATGAACCCCAAGATATATTGATTACATAAACACAGATATATCATACTTAAACACATTATCCTTGTACACATTCTGTTATTTTTAAGACTAGTTTCACCTTAAGTGAAACTAATCTTCTTTACCACAAAGTCTGCTGACTTTCAATAAATTGCTACCCGGTCTAATCATTCTTTTAGCTTACATCAATATTTTATACAGTTTAGTATGACTTCAGAATTATTACCACAATGTAAACAGGCCTAATTGTACTTTATATCAAACTAATCTAAGTGTGTTATCAGACATTTGCAGTTATACTTAGTATTTAGCAAACCAGGTGGCCACATATGTTCATTACTTATCATACTAGGAGACACATGTGTTTAGCTAGGGCTTCCTGTCCTTTGTTCTACAACCCCCTAAGGGGAAGTAGATTATCTTCCTGATTAGCCACCGAACCCGTTTAACAACCTCTCTCTATTGTTACTTCAGCTGCCACTATATGCAAATGACCGGTCTCTGTAAACACACACACTCTATGAGCTAAGTCACCCTAGTCAAATCAGGTTTAAACTATATTTGATTGCCAATTGTTCCACTTTGACTGTTTCTATAAGACTATTAAACATTAGTTTGATTTGAGCTATGCCGTTATGATCTATGTTCAAAATATACCACAATACTTCCATAGTAAATCTTCCATGTTCTGTGTGTTCTGTCCTACTTCCATAGTAAATCTTCCATGTTCTGTGTGTGTTCTGTCCTACTTCAGTAGTAAATCTTTCATGTTCTGTGTGTTCTGTCCTACTTCCATAGTAAATCTTCCATGTTCTGTGTGTGTTCTGTCCTACTTCAGTAGTAAATCTTCCATGTTCTGTGTGTGTTCTGTCCTACTTCAATAGTAAATATTCCATGTTCTGTGTGTGTTCTGTCCCACTTCAGGAGTAAATATTCCATGTTCTGTGTGTGTTCTGTCCCACTTCCATAGTAAATATTCCATGTTCTGTGTGTGTTCTGTCCCACTTCCATAGTAAATATTCCATGTTCTGTGTGTGTTCTGTCCCACTTCAGTAGTAAATCTTCCATGTTCTGTGTGTGTTCTGTCCTACTTCCATAGTAAATCTTCCATGTTCTGTGTGTGTTCTGTCCTACTTCCGTAGTAAATCTTCCATGTTCTGTGTGTGTTCTGTCCCACTTCAGTAGTAAATCTTCCATGTTCTGTGTGTGTTCTGTCCTACTTCCATAGTAAATCTTCCATGTTCTGTGTGTGTTCTGTCCTACTTCAGTAGTAAATCTTCCATGTTCTGTGTGTGTTCTGTCCCACTTCAGTAGTAAATCTTCCATGTTCTGTGTGTGTTCTGTCCCACTTCAATAGTAAATATTCCATGTTCTGTGTGTGTTCTGTCCCACTTCAATAGTAAATCTTCCATGTTCTGTGTGTGTTCTGTCCCACTTCAATAGTAAATCTTCCATGTTCTGTGTGTGTTCTGTCCTACTTCAATAGTAAATCTTCCATGTTCTGTGTGTGTTCTGTCCCACTTCAGGAGTAAATATTTCATGTTCTGTGTGTGTTCTGTCCCACTTCAGGAGTAAATATTCCATGTTCTATGTATGTTCTGTCCCACTTCAATAGTAAATCTTCCATGTTCTGTGTGTGTTCTGTTCTACTTCCATAGTAAATCGTCCATGTTCTGTGTGTGTTCTGTCCTACTTCCGTAGTAAATCTTCCATGTTCTGTGTGTATTTGGAGAGGCCCAAGCTGAACCTGCGGAGGCCGATGGTGCTGTGGTCGCTCAGCTTGGCCATCTTCAGGTGAGCCACACGCCGGGACCAAAGGATGCAGTGGTGCAAGACTAATGCTGCATTCCATTCGAACTCGGAGGTCGGAAATAACAACTTCCTACTAGGAAAACTCAAATAAAACGTCAATCGCAAACTTGGGTATGATTTCTCCCCCACTGGTGGAGTGTTGAATCAAATGCAAACGTGGACTAATTTCATCTGAGCATGAGTCATAACCCCAAACCTTCACAGGATATGATGCAATATGGCGGCTGTACAGTGGCGGTTGGAATGCCCCACGGGCCCTGAGGCGAGATTGACAGCTCGGGCCCCCCCCCCCCACCGATATTTATTGTATTATTAAAAATAAATTAATAATCTTTTTTTTTTCTTTTTCAACATGAAACAAAACATATCACAATACAATAATAATACGTCAAATGTATATACTCTCTTTTCTGGACTCTTTTCGTATCACAAACAGTAGCCTACTGTATAAAAAAAAATCTAACCCCGACTAACCTTAATGTCATGCACTTGTCCTAATAAACTAACCTACACTGTAACACGCAACACTTTGATGAACATTGTTACTCAGCTGATAGAGTTATACCCTTCTTGCTGTCTTGTCGCACAGAACTTGTAAGTCGCTTTGGATAAAAGCGTCAGCTAAATGACTAAATGTAAATGTAAATGTAAATGTATTTGCAAATCTGGTATGTCATGTATAGATGTAAAAAAAAGAAGCAGTGAAGCTAGACCAGCACTCTCAGGTTCAAGTATTTAATGGCAGCCTGAAACAAACATGTTTCGGAATGACATATTCCTTCGTCAGTGTTATAGCTTGCCATGTATAGATGTAGCACTACTGTCTATCTGTATGTCATGTATGTCATTATGTTATGATGCATTGAAAATGGGGGACCCTGATGTAAACAAGACGAGTCTTTCTCTGGTCTGCATCCCCTTAACAATTGTGTGTATTGAGCTGTACTGTATTGTACCCATTCTGCAATCTGTTAAATAAAGTTTTCATTCATTCACCATGACATTACGTGAAAGATTGCACTGCTTACTAACTAACGTTGATAAACCCAGGTTTACCACACAGTTAAAACACAGCTACTTACATTTGAGGATAAACTTGCATAAGAAGTTTCACTCAAGTTTCACTGTAGATGCCAAGGCTCCCTTGGCTCACCAAGTTGCCTGCATCAAATTCCAACATCCAATATACCATATAGGATGCCAAGAGCATGATCTACAACATGGGCTCATCCATTTCTATCTACAGTAAAAGCTGTTCACATGTAAAGGGTTTTTAGAAACTCATGTTACTTCTGTGCTCAATAGTTACATTTTATTACACCCTGACCTTCTTAGAGAAGAGAGAGGAGTAAGAGGGGAGGAGAGAGGGGTGATGGATAAGGGGAGAGGGATGAGGGGGAGAGAAAGAAATGAGACAAATTATTTCTAATCTATTTCTTTTTTCTTTCGCTGCAGCTCCCACTGTTGCAGCGACCACAGACCAACCAAACAACATCCCTGCCTGTATCCTCTCACTGTACCAAGACCATCCCCATGCCCCTCTCTCCAGACATATGCATACCAACACCACAGCACATCCAGAGCTTTGATCTTGAGGAAGCAAGACAACTACAACTGCAAATGACGGGACAGGCTGCATGTCCACTGTGGCACAAGGAGCGAGAGGGCAGGCTGACTGCATCAGAATTTGGCAAGATACTAAAGAGAGAGAATTTCAGATGCCTTCATACAGTCCACATATTACCCCAAGCCCTTCACTGCTACAGGCTCAGCTGAAGGAGAAGGAGGAGGAGAACAGACAGGCAGCCCGAGACCCAGTCTTGCAGGAGCAATTGGGGGTTAAGCGTCTTGCTCAAGGACACTTACATTGGAATGCGATGGCTGCAACCCCCACACCATTGAAATGCTAATTGTCCACCACCTAGTATTTATCGTTGCCATTTGAGAGTTCACACTCTACCATAGCAGTCATCAAAAAGGATCATGGATCATCTTTAGACAAATAAATTGATACTAATAATAGATTACTTTGAACCTTGCACCTTATTAAACCTTGTCTAAAGATTAGATTAGATTAAAATGTATTGTCATTATACAGCACAAGTAGGTCCATGCAAGAGCAGCAGCAGGCCACCACCCAACTCTTCCTGCAGATGATGGGGACTTTTGCAAGAGCCATATTGCCTCAATCTCAGACCCCGCCGGCACCACAGTGGATGCCCACAGCTCAAATGATGCCCCCACGTGCCTGGCCCAAGACATTGCCTCCAACTAACCATGCCACATCAGTTTGTAGAGGCTTTTGGCAATCGTGTTGCGGTTATTCTGGACTGCTTTGAAATTGGCACTGAGACCATCAAATCTGAAAGCGCAGGCACAGACATATTCCCACTACAAGCAAAAGCACACTGTTAAGTACCTGATTGGCATTACACCACAGGGGTCTATCTCTTTCATTTCCAAAGGGTGGGGAGGGCGTGTAAGTGACAAGCATCTGACCGAGAACAGTGGTCTCCTCAATAAACTGTTGCCTGGAGACTTGGTTTTAGCAGACCGTGGATTTGACATTGGGGACCATGTTTCATTAATGTGTGCATCGGTGAAAATCCCTGGATTCACAAGCGGACGTGCCCAGATGGATCCAAAATCTGTAGAAGAGACACAGCAAATAGCTCACCTCAGGGTCCATGTTGAAAGAGTGATCGGTTTGGTACGCAATAAGTATCGCATGCTACATAATACCATACCAGTCCAACTGCTGGTTCCATTTGAAGGCGAGGACTTTTCTTTCATTGACAAGATTGTGACTGTGTGCTGTGCCTTAACGAATATGTGCCACAGTGTTGTTATGAAACCACCAGACCATGTGTTACCAGATAGTGAGGGAGAGACAGAGTTATCTGTTATCTGTTATGCTAAAGCTAAAATGGAAAATCAAGGCATCTTAGTTTTACTGATGTGGATTATTTAAATTCAGTTTGTCATGTTTTCAACGTTATTTGAACAATGTCATGTCCTGTAAATACTAGGGCTGTCAAAAGTGAATGCTTTAACTGTATTTCACAGGAGAGAAACTGTATTCATTGAAAGCTATTAAAATTGCCTTTGAATCTAAATATACTTTCTGTGTTTTTACATTAATTCCATGATTTCTAAAAATAAATATTTCAAACCATTCCAATTATTAACACCTTTACTGCTGTAGCATATGATTGGTAAAACAGTAACATATGGTAAACATTGGTACAACATTGCTAGAACAGATGTAATATAGCATTGTATATTAGTATACTGCATAGTATATTGACAAAAATAAAGAATTAAGACTCGCACAGGTTTGTTTTTCTTCTATCTATCTATCTATCTATGAGCCGTACTGTATTGTACCCATTCTGCAATCTGTTAAATAAAGTTTTAGCTCTAATTAAGAATGACAGTGACCTAGCTGACTATTATTTGGAAATCCAGAGGTTTTAAAAACTGGTGCGACAATAACTGTCTGGTTTTAAATGTTAAGAAGACTGGGGAGATGGTGTTTGACCCCAGAGGTGTTGGGGACCACAGGCCTGTGGTCATCCACACACAGTTGAGAGAAAACGGTGCTTTTTCAATGTATGTGATGTATAGATTGGGGAGAGATGACCACAGCTAAAATGGTAGATCGAAATGTGCATGGAAGCAGGAGACGGTGATAGAACGGTGACCAGCGGATTGAATACACTGCCAGCGAGGGTGTTTTGTTTTGCATTCCTTGGAAGAACACAGATAAGAGTGTACTGTAGGCCCAGGAGGGAGAGGTTCATCTTAATGAAACGTGAGTTTATTAGTGTTAAAGGTTATGCAGTTGTCATGACAACACGTCGCATGACAACCAGAAGGCGGGGCCGTCGTTGCGACGACGAACATCTATAAGTCGAACAGTGTTTCCGGGTGTTGAGCAGACTAGAATCTGACTCAGACTAGAATCTGACCGAGAGCGAGTAGGACTGAGATCACACAGAGGACCTTCTCTCCTCTCATCACGAGAGAGGGGGGGGGGGGGGGGGAGGAAGAATGCTACGACATCAGTAGCTTCGGCTACCACGAGGATGGTCTTAGGCTAACGAACAGGCCTGAACACTATTGGACTGAATCACAAAAGGACAATCTGAACACACCGAAAGATCATTAGAATAGACTCTTCAAGGACGATACAATTTGATAACATCTGATAACATCTGATTATGAGGTTTCTGTTTAGAGAAATAAAACAACGCTTTTCCTCACAAGGTATCTCACGTTGTCGAAGTGTCGAATTCTTACGGAAGTGGAGGAGTATTATGGTTTACGGATTGCACTAACGGGGGGGAGATAAGGATCTTATCTACCAGTATCGGAGACGTCAGGACCATTAAAAGTACACAACGCAGAGGAATTGGATGGAGAGCCAAACAGACGAAGACGTGATACTGGCCAGTTTGATCACAATCTAACAGTTGGTGCCGTGACCCGGATTTGCAAGAGATTAAAACAACGGGAACAGTTGGTTGTTGATGACAGCCAGAAAGCAAGAGATAAGAACAACGGATAAAGACTTTTTCAATAATGGGGCGACAGTGGACAACAGTCATCAATGTGTGGGAGAATCATGATCGAAGCAAGGCCGGTCAGCCCTGGGAGAGAGCGGCGAGTCGAGCGGTCAGGAGGCGAACCAGCGCTGTAGGGGAAACAGCGCTCCGATCAAAAATGTGAGTTCACTGTGCACACGGTTGTTTTGATTTTAAGCCAAATAAAAACGAACAGATAGTGAATCCGTAAACGTAAACATTTCTAGTTCGACACAGAGCCAGCTGTAATAATATGAGCAGAGAGCCATGGTGAAAATCGAGGGTGTTATCTACAGAGAATGAAAAGCAAACGAGGCAGGCTGCACAGTTTTGGTTTAAGGAGGGTAAATGCGAGATGAGGAAAGGGGGGGGGGGGGCGCTTGAATCAGATCGAAAAATTGTTATGGCGGGACTGTTTTCATAACAGAAGGAAAGTCGAAAGGAGATTGTACCAGTGTGTATTATGTCCGATCAGGCAAGAGTATTAGTCTGAGAAAGCGTCCCCTGATAATGGATAGGAAAGAGAGGAAAACAGCAGTGTTTTTAGGCCTTGGAAGGAGGGGCAGCGTTCGTTTTGTTTGTGAGAGAGTAGCCATTATGAGCGAGTCAAAATGGCCGTGAGCACCACGAGGAGATAACAACAGATAAAGAACCAGGAAGTGACACGTCAACTAAAACACCATGGAGGAGGAGTAGGTCGCCACCTAGTGGCGGAGGGGGGGTAGTGCTGGGGAGTTTTCATTACCCATAGGGGAATATTTAGATAGAGGCCTGTACTACCATCTAGTGGCGGAGTGGGGGAGTGATTCAATAGTGAATCTAATGAGATTAAATAAGAATTGCACAGAAAGATGGTGCAGTTATTTGAATGGGTTAATAATTGAATAAAGAGGGAGTTTGAATTCCAGTGGGGCCTTCTCACACCTAATAAATAGGCAGAGTCTTGAGGGGACACGTCACCAGAAAGAACTGGCGCGCGCTGGGGGTCACCCGTGGGACAAACGTAGAGCGCCGAGTGGGTATCGTTTAGCTGCTGGTGTCACGCCGGAAGACAACAAAACAGGGAACAGCCCTGTAGGATTAGATATGGGTGTTGAGAAGGTGGGGGACTAATAGAGAACAAATAGGGGCTTGCAGAGGAAAAAAATATATAGAGAACGAGCTGCAGGCCCAAAGCCATGGTAGACTAATAGCAAAACAAGGGAAGTCGAATGGACAGACGACTGCCGGTGTTGTGTTTCTGCTTTCAAGGGGGGAATGACACCGACAGCGATGGAGATGACCAGGAGGACAGACTGGAGGAGGAGGAAGCCGCAGGGGCCAGGCACCGCAGCCTGGTACACAGATCATCCGCGACGAGAGAGAGGAGACGGCGGCGGTGGAGGAGCAGATGTGGAGAGGACAGCCAGAGACACTGAGCAGTAGCAGACCAGGGGGGACATTTTTGCCTAGGGGACCGCGCCCTGGAGGGGGGACCAGCTCAGGAAAGGAGCCGTCACTGAAAGGGGCCCTTGCCCTAGAAGACGGAACCGGCCCAAGATGGGAGGTGTACTGTAAGAGAGGGAAGGGAGCGCTCTGATTTGGACGTGGGGTACCTGATAGGGGGGCCGAAGGGTTTAGGTGTGTCGTTTGAAAAGTTGCAATCTGTGTTTTTCTCTGTCTCTCTCTCTCTCTCCTCCATGACCGTTGTTTATCCTTTCTGGTTTGGGTGTGATGCGGGTAATGGAAAACAAAAGGAAAAACAGCAGACGGCGGGGCCCTAATTGTTATGAGTCTATTTTTGTGTATAATTAATTGAAAAACCAAGTAGTCTTATGATTCTGAGGGGTGATAAGAATCAAGGGGGGATTGAGAGAAAACGGTGCTTTTTCAATGTATGTGATGTATAGATTGGGGAGAGATGACCACAGCTAAAATGGTAGATCGAAATGTGCATGGAAGCAGGAGACGGTGATAGAACGGTGACCAGCGGATTGAATACACTGCCAGCGAGGGTGTTTTGTTTTGCATTCCTTGGAAGAACACAGATAAGAGTGTACTGTAGGCCCAGGAGGGAGAGGTTCATCTTAATGAAACGTGAGTTTATTAGTGTTAAAGGTTATGCAGTTGTCATGACAACACGTCGCATGACAACCAGAAGGCGGGGCCGTCGTTGCGACGACGAACATCTATAAGTCGAACAGTGTTTCCGGGTGTTGAGCAGACTAGAATCTGACTCAGACTAGAATCTGACCGAGAGCGAGTAGGACTGAGATCACACAGAGGACCTTCTCTCCTCTCATCACGAGAGAGGGGGGGGGGGGGGGGGAGGAAGAATGCTACGACATCAGTAGCTCCGGCTACCACGAGGATGGTCTTAGGCTAACGAACAGGCCTGAACACTATTGGACTGAATCACAAAAGGACAATCTGAACACACCGAAAGATCATTAGAATAGACTCTTCAAGGACGATACAATTTGATAACATCTGATAACATCTGATTATGAGGTTTCTGTTTAGAGAAATAAAACAACGCTTTTCCTCACAAGGTATCTCACGTTGTCGAAGTGTCGAATTCTTACGGAAGTGGAGGAGTATTATGGTTTACGGATTGCACTAACGGGGGGGAGATAAGGATCTTATCTACCAGTATCGGAGACGTCAGGACCATTAAAAGTACACAACGCAGAGGAATTGGATGGAGAGCCAAACAGACGAAGACGTGATACTGGCCAGTTTGATCACAATCTAACACAGTCCATCTCACAGGTCTCTTCATATAAATATCTTGGGATTTTTGTCGATAACACACTAACCTGGAACACCCATGTAGATAGGATTTTATAGTATGTCTGCACTTTATGTGCTCATTTCATCATTCATCAGTTTTGTGTCAGTCTTGTTTATCTGATCTTATTTCTGAAGATGCATTTCCATTGGCTAATGGTCGAGATATAAGTCACTTGTTACTTGATATTACTGTAAATCATTTGACATCTATTGCTGACTGTTCATACATTTGTTACAATAAAGATGCAAATAATTGTTATCTCTTGTCCAATCAGAATAATTTTTTTTATTACAAAACATTGAGATATCAAACAGAAAAATTGTCTTGTTTACATCAGGTTCACAGTACGGGGAGATTGATTGATTGATTGAACATTTTATTAACAGATTGCAGAATGGGTACAGTACAGTACAGCTCAATACATACAATTGTTAAGGGGATGCAGACCAGAGAAAGACTTTCGTCTTGTTTACATCAGGGTCCCCCATTTTCAATTCATCATAACATATATGACATACATGACATACAGATAGACAGTACTGCTACATCTATGACATACCAGATTTGCAAATACAGTACTGTTTGTGATACGAAAAGAGTCCAGAAAAGAGAGTATATACATTTGACATAGAAACTGTACATTGGAGGATGGTGGGGGGGAGGTTGGGTAGGAAGAGTGGGTGGGGGACACTGTACAACTGAACAAGCAAAACTGTACATTGGAATATTGACTCCCTCCCAGCAGAACTCCGCACCGCCCCAACTCTGGACTAATTTAAAAAACTGCTCAAAACCCACCTCTTCAACTTGGCCTTCAACCCCTAACTTTCTCACTTTATATGTATATGTTGTGTCTGTCCACTATGTTTGTTAATTTGTCATCTCCCCCCCCCCCCCCTATGTAAAGCGACCTTGGGTCCTCTGAAAGGCGCTATATAAAACGAAGTTATTATTATTATTATTATTATTATTATTATTATTATTATTATACTTGGTCATTTACTGTACATTGGGGGGGGGGGGGGGGGGTTGTGTTAGGACATTTACAGGGGCCAGTTTAGAATTGCAGTCTCCCGTAGGTGTTTTTTGAGAGTGTTTTTGAAAGTGGGAAGTATTTTGACATGTACATGGGTACTTTGGTCGTGTAGTGTATCTTGTAGACCAGGCCCATTGCAAGTTGTGTCTACTCTAAGCCATCCTAGGTTGTCAAAGTGGGCAGGGGTGAGGTGGGTTCTAGGAGTAAGGTCAAGCAGTAGTCTGACCAGATTGTTTTGAGATGTTTGTAATTTTGTTTTTGTTTCTGACACAGGTTCCCCTCAACTACAGTATAGACTGTTAATAGATGACGGGACCTAAGATGGGTTTACACACCACCAGGAGAACTGTAGACCAGGAGTTGTGTTACAAGAGAAGTGATTCAAAACTAAAACTTTGTTTGTAATGACAGCTTCAAGGATGCTTTCTGTATGATAACCCGTATGATCACCCCCCCCCCCCCCACCTCCAATGTACAGCCCTCACCCAACCCACCCAACCCCACCCCACCGACCCAACCTCCTCCAATGTACAGTGTCTACGCCAAATGTATATACACTCTTTTTCTGGACACTTTTGTATCACAAACAGTACTGTATTTGCAAATCTGATATGTCATAAATGTATAGATGTAGCAGTACTGTCTATCTGTATGTCATGTATGTCATATATGTTATGATGAATTAAGAATGGGGGACCCTGATGTAAACAAGACGAAAGTCTTTCTCTGGTCTGCATCCCCTTAACAATTGTATGTATTGCGCTGTACTGTACTGTACCCATTCTGCAATCTGTTAATAAACTTTTCAATCAATCAATCAAGTATTGATTTTTTTTTTATATCACGTTAACAATCAAATGGCTAGCAAGCTCACCTGTGACATACTGTACAGTGCAAAATACAAGAGTACAATCTTAGTCAACTTTTATGAAAACAATACACAAGTTGGAACAGTTTGAACGTTTTATTTTTACTTTCGTCTTGTTTACATCAGGGTCCCCCATTTTCAATTCATAATGACATACATGACATACAGGTAGACAGTACTGCTACTGTACATCTATACATTTATGACATATCAGTTTTGCAAATACAGTACTGTTTGTGATACAAAGTAGTAGTAGATAGTAGACATAGCAGCATAGTAGGTAGTAGTAAATAAAACGATATGCAAAGGAACCTGACGCGTCGCTACTGTAACTCCGCCATCACAACCATTGAACTATTATAACTCTGTTACACCTATACACGGCTGGCCCATAGTAGGTAGTAATAGATAGCAATACATACTGTACTGTAGTCAGAAATAAAACGTTACCAAAATAATAACGTACAGGTAAATCACAGACGCGGATACTACAACGTCTCTCTGTTGTGCCAAGCAATAGGTTGAATCGTAGTGAGATAAGTTGAAGACAATGGTCGAGGTGTTTCCTGTTTCATAATACGAATTTCATAATATATTATAGCTTACTTGAATGAACAATCTCCCTCCCCACTTTACCAGCATATTTTAAATTCACAATAAAGTCTCTCTGTCTCGCGCCGTCCCAACGTTGACAGTGGCTTGTGTTATTGACACAAAGGCACAGTGTTGAATGAGGAAGTCAATAATCAATAGACCGCCGCCGCGCCGGGCGACTTTGCGCCTCCTGGCGGCATAAAACAGAACAGCAGCCTGGGTTCCCAATTAATTAAAACGACGTGATATAACCGTGCGCGCGTCGCGGCGAAGCGCCCAGGAATACTAAAAGCTTCATCTGTAATCACTGGTGTAACTCGAGCGCCCCCTACTAGTCACCGTTACCGTTAACCCGGCACACATGCGGCGCACACGCAGCACCAATGCGCCAGTGGACAGAGAACTAATGGCTGCATCTGTAGTCTAACTGCATGTGTGTGTGGGGGGGGGGGGGGGGGGGGGTTGCTAAAATGGGTTGTTGAGGAGAGTGATGGCCTTGGGGAAAAAGCTGTTCAGGTGTCTGGTGGTCCCTGTCCTGATGGAGCAGAGTGGGTAAACACAAATCTGCCGTGGGTGTCCATGTTTTCCCGAACAGATACAACAGAGCACATTCAGCTCGGAAGTGGGAACCCCAGACTTGGAACTATGGACTTCCAGCGGAGTGAGTAATGCAGGACATAATGGAGGGAGCAGATGAATGGGATGGGTGATGCAGAACTGGATCGACAGCAGACGAGTGGCTGCTGGAACTGAACACAGCTGTTAAATAAATTGGATGAAGCCACAAATGCTCTGCTGGGTCAGCCGCATGGAGGAACAGCAACAGGGAAACAAACCTTGTTTAGTTTTTAAAGGTTCATTGCTCGATTTTTTTACAATTCTCTTTTTTTCTTCTTTTTTTTTTATCTTGATCATCTTTGATTACAGTATATTGAATTCAGGGGTTAGCCAACAAACAAACCAAGGTTAGCCGAGGGCTAGCGGGTATAGATATCCGTGGTTGTAACTGTTGCATTAACCGTATAGTGTCACAGACCGTATTGGTCTCTGTAAAAATCTCAATGTTACAATTCCATAAAGATGTGAAATATCCTGAAATGTAATGTCACATAATTGTGGTGTTTCCCCTTTATATTATTTGAATGCATGGACATGTACTGTGTTTGATTTTTATGATTTGCATAATCTTTATTAAAGCTGGGTGTTTTTGTAATCGTTAGATAATGATAGAACACGTGCCACAACATTTGGTTTATTGTAAAAAGAATAACTACTACTACTGTTATTTCTAGTATTATTACTACTACTACTACTACTACTACTACTACTACTACTACTACTGCTACTGCTACTGCTACTGCTACTGCTACTACTACTACTACTACTACTACTACTACTACTACTACTACTACTACTACAAACTGTTATAACCTCTGATGCTCTGAAGACATTTTTATAATCAAAAGAAAATGATGCATATTAATTACCGACACCCAGTCGGACCTCAGCCCATCCTCTCTGGGGACCGCCCTTTAAAAAGTTCACTCAGAAATTTGTGTTGTAGATATTGGGAATCCGCCGGCTGACATTCCTGATCAAATCTACCTTCATCCATCTCGTTTAATCTTGTGGCAAATAACTTGTTTGTCAAAGAACCTTGATACTTTATCCAGCTATGGATCACCGTGTGGGCACTGCGCCCAGAGAGACTCGGCTCCAGCTATGCTCGGCTACTCTGTTTTATTCTCAAACATTGTGCAGGAATTGGCCAAAAGCCAAAGAACAAACTTTTTTCTAACTTGCTTGAGTTGGACCCTCATCTGATTGCAGACCAGCCAGAGGCGGCCTAGACTACTGCAGTCACGTTGCTAAGCGACTGCATCCCAGCTGTTAACTGCCCATTGTATCACTGGAGCTGCAGCTCGGTTTAAGATCTTTATTGAACTAAACTTCATGTTTGTTTGGGACCGTGCGGTTCTGATAAAACTAACTAAACAGAACTCCCAGACCATTGGAGTTCCCAACTAAAAGAAAAAACCCTGCTTCATCCGTTCCATCGTGGTCCCTATCATCTCTGCTCACACTGTGCCTTGATCACCTAATGTGGCATATTATGGTAATCAATGCAAATTCATATAAGCTAAAATAGGTTAGATCAGCGTAGGTTTTCAAACACCATTTCTCAACTAAACTCAAACCTCAGTAATCTGGGTAATCTGTGAATGAATACCCTAATCTTTTATTCCAATTGATTTACCAAAATTTGTTTCAAACAACCCAATGATTTCCTATTGTTTAATGGAGTTTGAATTCACATTTAGTCATTTAGCTGAAGCTTCTATCCAAAGCCACTTACAAACAGTGTTCATTTTGGCAGTTATTTTAATTTTAGTTTTAGTCTTAGTCATGTGTCAAGTGCTCCTTTTTCGTTTTCATCATATTTAGTCATCTTCATTTATTTTTCGTTTAGTCAGTTCTGTGACATAGTGGCTCCGCTCGGCGTCACTCATGCACTATCCTCGTATATGTGCACGCGCACTGAATAAAATTCCACAATGTACCTTTATCCCAGTATTCGTCTGACCACACCCCTCGTTAGCTTACCTTCATAAGCAGGTGTGTGGTCACCTGCTCTCCTCCTTCTCGCTTTCACCACAAGGAAGTGCCTTCGGTAGTACCCCACTTGACGTGTTGTTAGTTGAAAAGAGTTGAGACGTGTTTACATTGTGCTTAGTTTTTTCTTCTCTCATAACTATTCAAAGGAAAAAGCTAAGTCATAATGTCTACTTCGGAGAGTAGACCCACTCTTCACCAGCGGTTCCCCATTCCCGCCTCTGTCGTGCGTACTGGTGCGGGGCTGCTGCCACTTTCGTGGTTGCCGACCCAGCCCAGGAGACAGCCGATGGATAGTTTGCCTCTCCGAGGAGCCGAGGCATCGGTGCCGTCGCCCCGGCGATGGCATGATCTCGACTCTGGTTCCTCTGGTTCCAGGGAATCTTCCGTAATTGAGCGGACGGTTCTTTTGGTTCCGGAGGATTTGCGACGCAAGCTTTTCGTGTCTGCCCGTTCACGCCGCAAGATGGTGGCATGCAGACGCGAACGGCCTGGGTTTGGGGAATTGCTGGAGACCAGCGAGGATGCGTCGGGCTCTGGATGTCCGATGGAAACTGAGGACTTCATGGAAGAGTCGGACGGATTCTTGTTTGAAGGCCCTGTGGAGGCGAGTATCCCTCCTGTCCAGGAAACACCGGAGGGGGGAGAAATGTCTCCTTGGGGCGCCTTGTTCGAGGATGTCGGGGAACCACCTCGGCCTCTTCGGCAGGATGCTCTGCTATCAGCCACATCAGACTGTGGCTCCTCAATTGGTCGAAGCCTGCTGCATGTGAGGGATGCGGGTTCGGTGGAGGAAAGTCAGCAGGGGGAACTGCAGGCTTTGTTTCCTGAGCTCATGGCGGTAGCCGCTGCTGCAAACGGCATGCCGCTGCCGCAGCCATTGCCTGCTCCTGCCCCTGATGATCTCATAGGTCATCTCTGGCAGCGTCGCCCGGTGAGAGGGGTGGACGTTGTCTACCCATTTTCCCCTCAATGGGGGCCTATGTTCGTCAGGGCCAGGCGGTGTCTCACATCATGGGACTTACCCCCGCCTACGTACTAGTTACGCGGGTGTCGGGGTTGGTCAAAGGTATGAGAGAGGGCGTGCCACAGCTTGATAGGCCGATGGCCGCTCTCCTCTGTCCGGATGTGGTGTGGGAACCATTATGCAAGCCGGTTCTCCATGGAAGATCGGCTAGGCGATTGGCATATTGGGGTGACCAGTCATTTATCGCTGGTACACAATCGCTGGCTGCGGCTTCTAACATCGCCCACCTGGCTAGATTTGTATCGGGGATAATGACGGGCGGCACGGGTCTGACTGAGGTCAAATGCAATCAGATCACCCAGGCGGCAGGAGCCGTCCTGCATCTTACCCAGGTGCAGGCCATAGCCTCGGGGAAGATGCGCGCCCTGGCCACCCTGACCCAGCGCCACCTTTGGCTGGAGCAGGCTCGAGTGCCGGAGAAGAAGAGAGCCCCTCTTCTGACGGCCGACCTCTCCGATGCTGGATTATTCGGGAAGGCCCTGCAGCTGATGACCTCAACGTGCAGAGAGATGGCAGAGGAGAGATCCGTTCTCCAACCCCATTTTCCGCCTCCCGTCCTTGCCGGTGGAGCCAGAAGGCTTCCACGACGTCGAGCTCCCTCCGCCGTGCCTACCACTGCCTCCGCCGCCACTGCTGGCCCGTCCAAGAAGGCCAGGAGGAGAGACGGCAATTCTGCTGCCGCCGGCCCATCCACGACCGGAGGAGACGGTAGGGAACGCCGTGGACAGCAGCCGATTCACTACCGTCCCTCCGGGGCTTCTCGGGGTGGCAAAACCCGAGCGGCTCGAGGCGGCAGACGCCGCTAAAAGTGACTTTTCCCCCTGTGGTCCCCTCTACACCCTCCCCGGCCCCCTCATGATTTTGTGCCGTAAATAATAAATAAAAAGTTCCCTAAAAAAGGGGACTATATTATTGGCCAAACAAACTGTGTGTTTATTCACTAATACATATGATGGGGTTGCGAAATGTGAATCTGCATTATTACATTGGGAGATGAGTCGTGTTGTGTTACGATATTAAGCAAGGTCTGCAAGCATACACTCAGTCATAGAAAGGTTCTATTAGCCTGACACATGCAGGTAGAAGCTGGTGGTATGTTCCGTTGCTTAAACAAAGTAATGTTGAGCCACGACACTGTTGTGTTAGTTGTAGTAATACTCGTGCACACATGTTCCACGGCTTGGCCGTTACTCTCTGTCAGTGTTTTGCTATGTACGACATAGAAAGCGGGTGTAGGATTCACACACACACAACTTGTTTTGTTGTAAATCCTGTTCACATTCCGTGGGTAGCGGGCATTGTATTAGCTTTTGCTATACTTTGGCTTTCTACCAAAGGTCTCAAAATGCTACAGTTGGTTTTTGGTGTGTAGGGAAGAAGGGGTTGTGTGAGGGGGTGCCGAATAAACCCCTCCTTCCCACTTGATTGGTTTAGGGGATTTTTTCTCATTTCTGCTGAACCAGTCGGGGCCGAGCCGTTGGCAGGGGGGGGGGGGGGGGGGTTATCTTGACACGACTCCTATTACAAACAGGAGTCGTGTACAGGGTTTCCCCCGTCATAGCATATACGTTGCCATGGCGACGGCTTCCATGAGTTGAGATCTTTACGTAAGGTTGGTCACGTGACTCACAGTTGACATGTCTTTTTCATAACCGCAACTTATGTTGGAAGGCTTCTGGGAAGTTCGGTCTATACTCTTTGACAAAAGGAGTGACTGGATGTAAAAATGTAAAACAGTTTTTACTCCCAGCTGTGCAGTTGGGTTTATACTGTTGATGCTTCTTCTTTATTATTATAAAGAGTTGGAGTTGGTTGCATCTCACCCCTCTTGTCGTTCCCCTGGGCGCCTTGGGGATTCAATGAAAGGTCTAAATAGCCTATTTATTGTTGTGGATATACCCGCTGCACACATAGTGCTAGTTCGGGATGTTCTGTTGGACGTTAAGCAACTGACTGGCGCGCCTTGGTTGCTTGGGGTTAAAACAGCGTTTTTATAAAGCAACTGGGATGGGGGTTTTTCCTCTTCCGACGACCTGTGTGGTTGTCGACGGATTCTCGTTCATATCGGGGGATGATGACAGAATGGATCTGAACATACGTAGAAGGGTTTCACGCCCTGGGGGTGGGCCGCCGGGCGCGGTTCGCACTGAACGTCTGGGTGGCGCCTTCTTTTCATGTTTAAGATCAACGCGTATGTCTGCCCCTTCTCCTGGAGTTGGCAGATCGGCGTGATTAGGGCACGGGACTGGTTCTGGACACGCTGGTCCGGATCAGTTGCACCCGTTGTCCGCCGGGGATGTGGATCTGCTGTTCTGGTACCCTGAGGGACTTGGGCTTTTTTCGGGGGGGAAAATGCCAGGTCGGTCCGGGTGTCACAGGGTTAAGCGCTATGGAGCCCTTGTTGGGTACATTGTATTCTACACTGTCGTAATGGCTTACGGCCGTGCCAACCTGCACACGCCCGATCTCGTCAGATCTCGGCCGCCACGCAGGTTGGTCTTGGTTAGTACTTGGTTGGGTGACCTCCTGGGAATACCAAGTACGGGGTGTTGGGGCTGGTTCTCCATTTATTTCGCTCTTCTCTTACGCGTGGCGTAGAGGGGCCTGTTGGGGTGGTCTTTGACCTCCTCTGGGGATCCTGTGCTCCCCGTATCGCCGGGCCCGGTCCGGAGTAATGTTTTCGTTGACCCGTAGGCCCGGGATAACCCTGTTGGAAACTGAAACAATACTGCGGTAGTGCCGCAGGTACGTTTTGGAGTTTTTTTCCTGAGGGGTTATAGGAACAACCACCGCATTGGGTAACGCCAAGGGGTTGATTCCCTGGTGTGTTGGAGCAGTGTCAACTCCCGGGTTACCTGGTTGAGGGTGCCCCTGCACGTTCATGACGTCTGCCGATCGTGTCAGCCTTCTCTGCCTCAACCCCTATGGGTGGGTTTTTTTTGTAGGGAGGCTTGGTCATGCAACAACGCCAGCATACGCCCCTTCCGCCGGGGCGGTTGTGTTCAGCTGTCCCCTCTGGCGCCTGTCTCGTCCGCAGTCTCCGGTTAACAGCCTGTTGTCTGGTTTTTTCCCCGGTGCGCTGCCTGCTTCCGTGGTAAGTCTTGTTATTGTGGCCGTGCTGACTGTCTGTACTGCAGGGTCAGTGTGCCAGGCGGTGTACTATTGGGGGGACAGGGCCCGCTCGGCTGAGGGGCCTTTGTCCGAATACGCTGGCGATGTGGGGGGCGGGGTCACTAAGTGCCCACCTGGTGGGGTCTTGATGCTGGCATCATGGACCTCTCCGGGCCCCCGTTCCAGGGGGTCCAGTCCCTTTGGTGGGTCTGGGCCTTCCTTCGTGCTCCGCTGCTACGGCCTTGCCACAGGGTTGGGTTTGCCCTTGACCCTGTGATTCTGGGGGCAGTAACGAGGTTGTTCCCTCCGTTCCTTCCCGGGTGGCATGCAGGTTGTGCGTGTGTGTAGTCGTGGGGTCAGGCCACGGTCTGCTCACCCTGTGCGTTGAGTTGCTTGAGTGCCTCTTCGCACGGTTGGGTCCGTCGCCCTCCCGGGAAACCTCCAATAGGGGGGGTGCCCTCCATTAGGGGGGGTCGGGGGGGCTCGGCCCTCCCTGTTCTGATGGTTGTGGGGGGCCTTCAGCGGGGTGTATTTGTCGGCGGGTGGCTCCCGCTCGGCCCTTCCTTGTGCATGAGTGACGCCGAGCGGAGCCACTATGTCACAGAACAATAGGTTATAACTATAACCATGTTCTGTTAATAGTGGTGACGCTCGGCGTCCGACGCCGCTGCAGCCCTTGATCTCACGAATACTGGGATAAAGGTACATTGTGGAATTTTATTCAGTGCGCGTGCACATATGCGAGGATAGTGCATGAGTGACGCCGAGCGTCACCACTATTAACAGAACATGGTTATAGTTATAACCTATTGTTTTAGTCAACTAAATGTCTGAGCATTTTAGTCAGTTTTTGTCTCAATTTTGTCTTTTTTGTTTTAGTCTAGATTTTGTCGACGAAAAAGGATGACATTTTTGTCTATTTTTAGTTAATGTACAAAAAAAAATATATATATATTATATAAATTATAAAACTTTTTTTTTCTTTTCTTTTTTACAGCTACTGTTTTATATATACTGTTTTTTAGTAATGACTAGAAAGTAATGGTATTTATTCAACAACAGGTGATTGTATAGATTAGTATCATTAAAAGTTCTATGCTCATCTATGCTTCACCCACGGAAAGGTTGTTGGCACATTGGTTCCACACGGACATTATATGTTGTTGCACTTGCTTCCAGAAGGCTCTGTTTAGGTAGCAGAGGCTCTGTTGTGATTTTAAATGCACAATAAATATTCAACCTTCTCTTTTGTGACTCCGCCTCAGACTCTTATCATTTGGCACTAAAAGCTTAACATTGTCACCGGTATGGCTGTCCACAACATGTCATTAATTGTGTGCGAGAGGTCGATCAGTTAGTTAGCCACATTAGCGTGAGCTATAGGTTAGCCACTAGCTAACGCGAGCTAGATGGAAATACAAACAATGTAACGTTACTGGTGAAAAAGTGATTTACCTTGGAATACTCCTTTGCCAACTTGCTGTACTTTGCTTGCAGGTCTGCAGCTGGATTATGAATAGTCCCAATTTTAGCCAAGGTAAGGTTAAGCTAAAACTAGCTTTTCAAATTGCTCTTCAGCTAATGCTAATAACACAGAGCTCCCGTCAGCCGTCACACTGTTCTGTCGGGACGATGGCATTAAGAAAAGTTATAATTATTTTGAACATCTTTCGTCACCATTTTAGTCAACAAAATTAACACTGCTTACAAACAAAGTCAAAAAGAGGGGTACACCTATAAAGCAGCCTACACATTACACAGTACACACTACAGTACACACTGCACTACACAGTGCACACAGCACACTGCACACTACACATAGCACATTATATACTACCAGTGTTAATAATAATAATAATTCATTTATTTTGTATAGCGCTTTTGAGTAATGGATAACAAATACAGGAGTCAGTGGGGGAGACAGTCGGGAAGTGAGTAAGGGAAACCGAGGGGGGTGGGGGGGGGCAGGAGAGGAGAGAATGTAGGGCAGGGGAAAAGGGGGTGGTAGGTCAGAGGAGGGTGGTTATGGGTAAGGAAGGTTGAATGCTAGGGAGAACAGGTAGGTTTTGAGTCTGGATTTGAAGGTGGAGAGTGAGGGAGAGTCTCTGATGGTCTGAGGGAGGGTGTTCCAGAATCGGGGTGCAGCTCGTGAAAATGCCTGGTCACCAAAACTTTTAAGTTTGGATGACGGGACAGTGAGGGAAAGAGTGGAAGGTCGAGGACCGGAGGGAACGGGTGGGGCAATAGGGGAGAAGGAGGTCGGTCAGGTAGGGGGGGGCCAGGCTATGGAGGTTGAGGTGGTATTTACGTATGATGTGACTGAGGGGGAGAATGTAGCAGATGAAGAGCAGGGGGCCTAGGACTGAGCCTTGGGGGACCCCCTGTGTGACTGGGGAGGGGGAATAGGTGTGGCCCGAGAGGGAGATTAATTGATGGGCGTTACTCATCATCATCATCATCATCATCATCATCATCATCATCATCATCATCATCATCATCATCATCATCATCATCATCATCATCATCATCATCATCATCAGGTGGCTTCTTCATTCCGAAGGTTGCCTATCACTCTCCAACCCATTCTTCTCTCAGATGTCGTCTACCCAGCCTCTTCTTGGTCTTCCACTTCCTCTCTTTCCATCCACCTTCCCCACCTTCCCCCTTCTTGAACATCGCCCTGCTGGATCCTCTCAGAAAATGCCTGCACAACTCCATCTTTCTCTTTTTCAACCTCTCCAGCAGCTGGCCTCATTGCATACCCGCTCTTCTCAGTACCTCCTCATTCTTGATTTTATCCTTCCATGTTATCTTCAGCATCTTCCTCAGCATCCACATTTCAAAAGAGTCTATCATCCTCTTTGCCTCTTCATTCAGCGACCATGCTGAATTACATACGTTTCCAAAATCCTGGGCCCTCATGCATCAACGTGTTCTACGCACAGATCTGTGCGTAACCCGTGCGTACGATCATTTCTAAGCAAAGAGTGGGATTCATCAATTTGAA
The DNA here is from genome assembly GCF_963971535.1 of Notolepis coatsorum. Lineage (NCBI taxonomy): Eukaryota > Metazoa > Chordata > Actinopteri > Aulopiformes > Paralepididae > Notolepis > Notolepis coatsorum. The sequence continues at coordinate 77,858,313 of NC_140180.1, read as the reverse complement.
CTTGAACTTGACTTCGTGCGTACATCTACGCACAGGTCAGACCTGGCGTACCTAGCTCCCAGTGGTAGAATATATTATTACAACAAGGAAATGAGCTTCTGTGCATAATAACACTGGATGTTCTGTATGAACCGTAGTTCATTATAGTTCATTGTAAGATAGCAACAGTAGTGTAATTATGGTCAAAACCCTATAAATAGCATTTGGAATAATAGATCTTTCTCTCAGAATGAATGCAGCATGGTTTATATAGCGTTATCGGAATATACGGGGTGTAGGCTACTGACTGACTGCGCTCCGCGTAGCTTGATTGATTGATTGATTGAAAAGTTTATTAACAGATTGCAGAATGGGTACAGTACAGTACAGCTCAGTACATACAATTGTTAATTGGGGATGCAGACCAACTTTCGTCCTGTTTACATCAGGGTCCCCCATTTTCAATTCATCATAAATCATAAAGCTCAACTCGTTATTATTTTGCGCACAGACCGCCGAAACACGGGAACGTTTTGATTATATTTAAAAGGCTTTACGTTAAACGAAACAAGTGGAATTTCGAAGCTGTAAGCAGAATAAGTCATATGAATATAGTGTTCTTCCCCCTTTTTACTGTACAAGAAAGAATAGAAAACGCATTGCAATGACACCATGCAGATAGTGGACAGACTATATGATGGGATTCAAGTTCGCGTTTTTGTTGCTCATAGGCATGCTGTCAGAGTATGATATCTTAATCAAACATTCTAGAACATTTGTCGTCACAGATCATGTCCTAATGGAACATAGGCTATGGCATGGATCGTGATATTGTGTGGACTGTTATTATTACTGTACGGCGGTACCACCCATTGTGACAGCAGCCTTGAGTCCCGCACACAAACATGATGGAATTCAAGTGCAGTGAGATTCATTGTTCTTGTATATGCTCTCGTATTATATTGTTTATATAGGCTACCCAATACTGACATCAAAATAGATTGTAGTATGCCTCTAGAAATCATATGCAGCAGGTAGAAAATTGACGGGAGATCCATCGCGATTTGGAATAGAATTGAGGAGAACTTTAATCCCTGGGGTATTAATCAAACAACACGGGAAAAGGCAGTCATATTCCAGCGCGGTCTTTATTAGCCGACAACAAAATAGATGCCTCTAAAAATCATATAGCCAATCGAACACAACTAATAAAGGCATTCATATTACAGCACGGTTATAATGACACACAACCAACGCCAAACAGTGGTCAACGAACGGTCTTTATTAGTATTTTGAGCTGTCCAGGCAGAATTGCAGCAATGGTCTTAGGGAGCCGTTGATATCTGACATCACCGTTTACAAGTCCGCCTTTTATTTATCCCATAAATCATAATACGCGATAGTGTCTTCTTGGTTCGACAGCAGTGAATTCTCTGTGGAGTTTCTCAGGGTTCCGCTCGGGTCGGTCCATTATTTCACATCCCATGGGGGGTGTTTCCTCATTTTCATGACCATATATGGATAATCATGCACGAGCATTGACGGTAGAACAAAGTGGTATTCATCAACACGGCAGGGCATAGAGCCTGCGTACGCACGTGTGATGAATGCCGACTTCCCTGTGCGTACGCTAGTTCTACATTCCGTGCTTACGTGTGGAAGTAGGTCAAGTTCTACGTCCACGTTGATGCATGAGGGCCCTGGTCTTCGTTTTCCAACTTATGTTTCGTCTCAATAATTCTTTATGGTTCCAGAATGCGCCCTTTGCAATTCCGGTTCTTCTCTTAATGTCCATGTTAGCTATTCCACCTTCACTGATCCAGCTTCCAAGGTACATGTACTCCTTCACTTGTTCAAGTTTTTCTCCATCCACCTGTATTTTACAAACAGTTCCTGGTGTTTTTTCAATGATTCTGCATTGCCAGAATGCAATACGCCCCCCCCCCCCCTCCTATAACGTTAGATTACGTCTATACGTGGTCCTCTGAAGATGGCGTGTGCATGCGTGCTGGTCAGAGCACGTTGGCTACTAGCCAAAAAGCCGCAGGAAGATAGGTAATGTTACGTGTTCAATAGCTGTCCGTTGTAGACTATTACAACCACAAAAAATATTAAATCTAATTTGATGAAGCATCTGACACGGCAGCACGACAATGTGAAACTTGACGCATAAAAATACAGATGCTGACAGGGAAGCCTCTACCAGTGCCAGTGATGGATGTAAAGAAAACAACAGAAACTGGATCTGGGCAAACACCACAAGTGAGTGAGAAGGTCTGAAGAAGCTTGTCGCTGGGTATTTCGTCAAGGAGATGTTACCTATTCACAAAGAACAATGTCAAGCTGCCAACAGAGAAAGACATCTGCTGGCTGATAATATGCGGTAATGGAAGCTCATTTGAAGGCCAGATTCCGAGAGGTAGACTTTGTTTCCACCACAGCTGACATCACGCTAAGCAAATTGTACGTTTGGGGGGGGTTACCAAGTGTATCAAAAGTAACGTGTAACGTAACTAATTACTTTGATACAAAATAATCAGTAAAGTAATTTTGATTACCTTTTAAATGAGTAACCAGTATTAAGTTATTGCACTTCCTGAGTAACTTGCCCAACACTGTATGTATACACACTGCACAAGCACACTACACATTGTACTACACACCATATACTACACACTGCACACTACACACTATACTCTATACCACTATACATTACACACTACATAGCACACATGACACACTATACTCTACACACAACTGCACACTACCCACTTAGTGTGCAGTGCACTTTACGAATCGTATGTGCACTGTGCTGTTCAGTTGTTGTGATGTCGTTTTCAGACTTCATGACTGATCAGCAACAGGCTTTACACACTACAAGATCTTCCACCAGGAGGAATCGCAGACTAGTCTGTCTGTCATGAAAACATACGCGAGTAGTGACAGGTGTTGGTCATGAAGGTACTTTCTTGTTCAGAGGAATACACTGGAGAAGGCACAAGGCAAGGTTTTAGCGGTTTATTTTTCTCTGAGAGAGAAAAAGCTAGCAGAGAACAAAGCCAACTTATCAACCACACTCCGGTATTGTGCTGGTTAGGGTTAGGGTTAGGGTTAGGGTTAGGGTCAGATTTCCACCCATCCCCTTTTCAAAAGGAATGAAATAAAATTACAATAGAGACACCGATAACACGACAGGGTCATTGAACATTGCAATAGGTAGAACAGTTTAATAATTTTCTCGTTCTGATTCAGTTCAGTTCAAAGTCAATGTAACCCGACCACCAGGCACGTGCATACATAGGGGTGAAGGGGTGCCCGGGCACCTGCCTTTTTCATTTTTCATTAGAAAGTGCCCTTTTTATGCCACCCTCTTTTTTTTTTTTTTACTGTTGCACATATAGATATACTGCCCTGCCCTTCCAAATGAAAGATGTCACGATAGAATCTAAATATTAGGTAAAGAAAGAGAAATGCCACCCCTCTTGTAAATAATAGGTCCTTCCAAAAACACGTCGCCAAATCACCCCTCCCCAGCCCCTCCCTGTCTGCTGCTGCCTGGAAAATCACGCAGCATACTCTCTCTCTCTCCTCTCTCTCTCTCTCTCTCTCTCTCTCTCTCTCTCTCTCTCTCTCTCTCTCTCTCTCTCTCTCTCTCTCTCTCTCTCTCTCTCTCTCTCTCTCTCTCTCTCTCTCTCTCTCTCTCTCTCTAACAGAATAATTTTGATTGACAGTCGAGTCTGCCAATTACGTCACACGGCTTGCACCCGCCCTGCTGTTCTTAGCACCAATCGGCAAGCACTATTAGTTTTTGACTTCGTGAATGTCAGGACTGTGTGGTGACAAGTTTGACAACAACAAAGCTACAGTGCTAACAATAAGCTATTTGGCTGGATGCAGTCTGGAGGACAGTGGATATACATCAAGACAACAGTGTGTGACTGTGGGACAGTGGACATAATACTTCATCAAGCCCTCCTGACCTGGACCACGTTTCAACTAAACAAGGTAGTTAATGCGGTCTCGGTCGGTCGGTCAGGTCTCTCTCTCTCTCTCTCTCTCCTCCCGCAGCTGTTGGTCTGGAGCGCATATTGTGTTATTAAAGGGACACTATGTAGTTTTGGTGACATCTATCGGTGAAACTGAATGTACCATAGACTTGTATTAACCCCTTTTATCATCTCGGGCACCTGCCTTTCTAAAGTCCTGTGCACGTCCCTGCTGACCACAGCAGAATCCTCACTCTCTCTCCTACTCTCTTGTGGCTTGCGCTGTCATTGGCTGTAGCTCATTGCTTGTCCTCAAATATTTAACCGTCATCATCTCCTTCATATTCATCTGAATGGACCTGAAGTAGAGGTCCCTCAGGATTGTTTATGAAGAGCACAGACACACACACACACACACACACACACACACACACACACACACACACACACACACACACACACACACACACACACACACACACACACACACACACACACACACACACACACACACACACACACACACACACACACACACACACACACACACACACACACACACACACACACTGCTCCACGACAGCATCCAGTGGCAGGGAGCTGTCTGGAAGAGGCAGGACATCATATCCTGTCCAATTAGCCAAACATACAGCTGCTTCCTGACTGTGTTTTCTTTTAAATAAAGAGAGACGAAGACCGATAGAAGGAGGAAAAAAACTAGTGGGTAGAGAAAGAGAGAGAGAGAGAGAGAGATAGAGAGAGAGAGAGAGAGAGAGAGAGAGAGGAGAGAGAGAGAGAGAGAGAGAAGAGAGAGAGAGAGAGAGAGAGAATGAGACATAATGTAGAATGATGAGAGAGAGAGAGGGAGGGAATGAGAAGGTGGGAGAGAGGAGAAAAAGATAAATAGAATGAGAGAGAGATATACTGTCGAACGAGAGAGAGAGAGAGGAGGAAGGGAATGAGAACGAGTGAGAGAGGAGGGAGGGAATGAGAACGAGAGAGAGAGAGAGAGAGAGAGAGAGAGAGAGAGAGAGAGACAACAACCCCATCGCAACCCAGCAGGCTTCCTCACACCTACTTGCTTGAAACAAGGAGGGTGTTGGAGAGAAAGGGTGTGTGTGTGTGTGTGTGTGTGTGTGTGTGTGTGTGTGTGTGTGTGTGTGTGTGTGTGTGTGTGTGTGTGTGTGTGTGTGTGTGTGTGTGTGTGTGTGTGTGTGTGTGTGTGTGTGTGTGTGTGTGTGTGTGTGTGTGTGTGTGTGTTGTGTTTGTGTGTGAGTATCAGGGGGAGGAATCGCTGTAAAGAAGAGGTCAACAGTGATCTTGGATGATAGAGGTGGTGGGGGGGGGGGGGGTGAAAGAGAAAGAGAGCAGGCCCATTAGGGGGTATGTTTCTCCTGCAACACCCTTTTATTTGATTTATTTATTTATATATTATATCACTGTTTCTGTAATATAATGATGTGCTAAATAAATACAAACAACATAGAAATAAGGAGAAGATGTAAGATGATGCTGTGTTAGTGGGAGGTTTGAAGCTGGATGATGGAGTGAGTGAGAGAGCAGTGAGGGTGCTCTCTCTCTCTCTCTCTCTCTCTCTCTCTCTCTCTCTCTCTCTCTCTCTCTCTCTCTCTCTCTCTCTCTCTCTCTGTGTCTCTGTTTTCATTAGGACTCTTGATGCTAATGAACAAGTTGAGAGCTTTGAAGATACAGCCGTTTTAAATATGCATGCGCTGTCCGACACGCACATGGACCAAGAGAGAAGGTTGAGAGAGGGAGACTTGGGAAGGGAAGGATCAGCGGGAAGAGGGGAGAGCAGAAGAGGCAATAAGAGGAGAGAGGTGGGGAAAGAAGAGGAGAGGAGGGGAGAGAAGAGGGCGGGTGAGATGGGGGTGGATAGGAGAGGGGGGAGAGGAGAGAAGAAGGATGGAGAGGGGGCCAGGGGGGAGAAGAGGAGGAGAAGAGAAAAAGATGGTTTTCAATCTAACTCCTATCCCCTCCTCCCTGTTATGTAACATAATGTCTGTAATGACCAGCTGAGACGGCAAAATATCATGTTAGATTTACTTTATAAAAAACGGATGCAAATTGTTGCCATCATTTTGTCTTCTATTGGGAGCTAGCATGACTTTTCGCCACATTGTCCTCTCCTCAACTCTCTTCTCCTCTCCCGGCAGGGACAGATGTGGTCAGTCATTAGCGTTAAGTCACAAGACATTAAGCCAAGAGGCTTATGGTGCCGTAATGGCCCGGCAGTTTAAAGCAACGACAACAGCGGCAACTATGTGGGCAAATCTTACCACAAAACTGTTTCCAATGCTCCCCCCCTGCGGGAGGGAAAAGTGCGGAGGAGTTTACTTTTCTTTCAGAGAAACACAGAAGAGAAACACATTGTTCATGCACACAGGAGAGAGAGAGAGAGAGAGAGAGAGAGAGAGAGAGAGAGAGAGAGAGAGAGAGAGAGAGAGAGAGAGAGAGAGAGAGAGAGAGAGAGAGAGAGAGAGAGAGAGAGAGAGAGAGAGAGAGAGAGAGAGAGAGGGAATTGTGGGAACAGGGGAATATTAGAATTGACGGAATGACATTCGGTCTTGGGAGGAAAAAAAGTTTGATTAACATAATAGAGATGTGTTTGTAAGGGAATGGAAAATGACCAAGTTCATCTGTATTTTTTGCACGTTAGCCTAAAGCATCTCATTCGGTGGGATGTTTGAACTCTGCAATACAAATGTAATAAATGAATGTGTAATGTAAAGCTCATTGACCATTATAATATGCTGGTCCTCAACAGGTTAATGGCTTTCCATTAATACCTCTGCAGAAAAAAATAAATGACAAGGGACTGAGCAGCTTCCTCAATTTGACTTCCTATTAATATGTATGAGGGGGACCGTGTGCAGGACAAAAGATGATGTGAAGACTGAAGACACATCATCACAGATAGGAGAGATGCCTGATGACTGGGCTTAGAGAGGAACTGACCAAACTATTAATGACCTCAGTGTAGATAAAGGAAGAGAGGAAGAAAAGGAAGGAGGGGGGGAGGAAGGAAGAAATGGAGGGAGTAAGAGAGAAAGGGAGGTAGGGGGGCGGGAGGGAAGGAAGGGAGGGAGGAAGAAAGGAATTAATATAGGGAGGGAGGGAGAGATGAAGGAAGGGAGGAAGGAAGGAAGGGAGGAAGGAAGAAATTAATATAGGGAGGCAGGGAGAGATGAAGGAAGGAAGGAAGAAAGGGAGGGAGGAAGGAAGGAATTAATATAGGGAGGGAGGGAGAGATGAAGGAAGGCAGGGAGGAAGAAAGGGAGGGGGGAAAAAAGGGAGGGGGGAAGAAAGGGAGGGAGGAAGGGACGGATGGAGGAGGGAAGGAAGGGAGAAATATAGGGAGGGGGAGAGAGGAAGGAAGGAAGGGAAAAATAAGGAAGGAAATAGATAAATAAGGAAGGAAAGAAGGGAGTGAGGAAGGGTGGAGGGAAGGAAGGAAGGAAGGAAGGAAGGAAGGAAGGAAGGAAGGAAGGAAGGAAGGAAGGAAGGAAGGAAGGAAGGAAGGAAGGAAGGAAGGAAGGAAGGAAGGAAGGAAGGAAGGAAGGAAGGAAGGAAGGAAGGAAGGAAGGAAGGAAGGAAGGAAGGAAGGAAGGAAGGAAGGAAGGAAGGGAGGGAGGGATGGATTTGGTACCCAGATCCCAACATATAGAAATATGCTGATGGCATGCTAGAGAAACCAGCTTGTTATCTGGCTGCCGTTTTCCATGAGAATGTCACTGGATAAAAGGTTTTAAAAGTTGAGGGAAATTTGCATACATATGTAGGCAGCAGGGGCATCCCACACGACCCTGCATTTAAGCACAAATCCTATGCAGTAAGTCATGTTGCTATGGGGAATCCTTTGATGTCCAAAATGCCTGCTCGCTACAGAATCAGGGTTTCTATGCAAATTATGACAACATGGTCCATCTTGTTTTCCACGCATTGATAGGGACGTTAATGACTATTTGTCTGCTCACAGTTGACAGCATTAAAGCGCATTACTTCTCCATCTGTATCACTGCTTCCCATGTCATGAATTATGCCGTTTAAATGGGTTCCCTGCGTTAGAAGAGCTCTGGGCTCGGTCTATGGAGAGGCATCTAATGGCAGCTAAATTAATTCCTGCCCAGATAAGGCGTAGGCTGCAAACACAGCAAAGCAACAGCAGCTGTCAGCGATAGAGCGGAGGGAGGGCAAAGAGAGACAGAGAGGAGCGTGAGAGGAGATAGAGAGGGAGAACAAGAGTTTGAGAGAAGCCACAAAGACCGACTGTGCCACGTGGATCATGTACACGAGAGAGAAAGACAAGAATCCCTGAGTCGCTCTCTGCCGTGTGTGTGGGTGTGTTGGATAGAGAGCAGAGCGAGTTGAGATGGATGGCATGGATCGTTACGGTGCTTATTGTTCTCTAACGTCAAGAGAGTGGAGTGAATCCAGGATGTTGTGATGGATGCACTGGGGTGGGGATTTAATTTGCTTCTCCCCAGAGGAGTCATTGATTTCTATTGGTGGTGCACTCACACCTGGAAGCTGTTGTCGTTTGATAATGGAGACACGGAGAGAGATACGTGGAAGTCAGAGTCCATGTAAACACTCAAGGAAATAACAACCTGGATCACTGTTACACCACACTCCGGAATGCCATCACACCCCATCTCCACCCACCATTTGGGAAATCAGATCACTCCTCCATCCTGAGGAGACTGAAATAAAAACAGCCCACCATGAAGGAAGTCCTCTGCTGATCTGACCAATCAGACGCTGTTAAAGACTGTTTTGACCATGCATAGTGGGAGATGTTCCGTGATTCGTCAGACAACATCAACGAATACACAGAGGGAGTCATTGGATTTATACAGTATACTGTAAAGGCATAGGTGTGTGTAACTGAGGGGTTACAAAACCCTGACTGTATTAAAGATTGTGATAGATTAAACCACTGCTAGTTATGTACTTTAATTACTGGCCAAACAGTACATCAAATATAGATGGTGAACACCCACAAGAACACGGCATTGACACAGAAATACTATTGGAGGGTAATTTATTATTATTAGGCAACGTTAGGTTACAGAATGAGAATTAGGGTCGCGCTTGTATGGCGAAGAATATACGTAAAGTCAGTCAAGAGCATAAGTCACTAAGAATAGCAGGAATCCTACGATGGGTCTAAGCTGACGCCACCTGTTGTATAGTAGCAATTATATAGGGCAACACCGGTACCAACTGGAGACAATGGGTTCTCTCCGGGGTGTAAGGCCTGGAGGGTAGAGGAATGTTCGGGTACTCCGTCTGAGTCAACGCGGAATAAAGAGACTCCAGGTACAGGAGTCGGTGCTTGTACTCCCTTGATCAGCAGACAAAAGCAATAGTTGTAATCCAAGATGCTCGACAGCATTGACGACAGCTAGCCAGCCCCGTCCACGAGGCAGGCCCGAGTGGTAATCCTCACGAGGTTAAATCCCAAACGATAGTGGAAATCCACGGTGCTCTTCTCCGGTAGTCACGTCCCAAATCAATATAATCCAACCAGGAATGGTTCTGCAATCGCCGGCGCCGATTCTCCTGTGTACATGTCCAACGGTTCTCGCCTAGGACTCCTCGGGTGTGGGCGACGTATTTAGGCCACACAGCCTGGATAAGTGCACTAGCTAAAGACACGACGAACCGATGGGTAATGCTACACACGGAAGAACTGTGGCCGCACGATATACAATAAATGATCGACTATTGACTTCACATTAGATTAAGTCGAACTCAACGTTACTTCATTAAACTCTGACACTTTAACATTCTATTCGCACGCGGTTCTCAATGCTCTATTTAGACGCAAGGTTGCTCACTTCACTGCACGTTGACTCGTGGTGAAGGTGGGTAAGGTTTAGGTAAGGTACTGCCGTTTACACCTGCGCCGTATTTATACTTAAGTGAATATCTAGTCCCAACCTCAGTCCTTGTCTCGTATTACTACGCAGACTCTGGGCATGTTCTGACATGCTTGCAGTTGTCTTTGAACTTGCCGTTGGGGGCTTGCGCATTGGCGCCTGGGGGCGCTGTCCAATAGGAGAGCGAATATTACTCTGGTCTGTACGCAGGTAAAGGGATATTCCATGTATATATGTAAATAATATACAAAGTATATCAAACGATACATATATATATTCAGTTTAATCTGGCCCTTCACAACAGCCGCCTCCTAATTAGTCCGCACCTAATTAGTTAAAAGGAAGACAGATTAATAGTCCAGTCAACTGCTCAATGTCTGTTGTGGGGAGTAGGGCAATCTACAAAGTCAGTGGGTCATGATCGTCATCAGGGGAGTCAGGGAGCCTCTGCAATTCTATCAGCCTCGCCACGGGTCGGGTGTGGCGGTGAGGCAGGTCGGCCATCCTGGGTATACTGGGCTGTGCTCGCCACTGGCGACAGTCTGGTCGAGTCCGCTGGAAGCGACGTACTGCTTCTCTTCCGTTCAGTATCCAATAGCGACGTCGGATCTCAGCGAAGACTCTCTCTGCCCCAGCGTGGTGCACATCCTCGTCGTATTTCTTTATGATGAGCTCAGTGACCTTGTGTCGGCTGTTGAGGACTATAGGAAACTTGACGTCATCCGTTAAGTCCGGGGCCCGTCTCAGACGACCACCCACCCTGATGAGGCCATGGGTGTCGCGCTCGGGGGCCAAGTGGAGCAGTCTGCTGTCTGACGGGACTGGCTTTGTTCCCTGCAGGCAGTCTAGCTCGTCGGGGAACGAGTCTCTTTGGGCTCGCTGTAGCAGAAGGAGTTCTGCCTCTTCGTAGTGAGCTGCGTTAATGTCGGTAGTGGGGGGAACCTCAGGGTGGTGCCACAGGAATGTCTTTAGCTGCGCACTCTCAAAGGTGAGGCAGTCGTCTATGTTAGGGTCAGTGGGGGCTGGGGTGTGCGTCAACCCACAGAACATAGATTTCTTGATCTCTGCCTCCTCTTGACTAGCCTCCCGAGGGGTGGGGTTAGGCCACTCTTCTTCCGGGAGCTTGAGGAACTCAGGACCGTCACTGTAGATATTGTGACGTGTGAGGTCAGCTAGGGACATCCCCCGTGTGATGACATCTGCTGGGTTCTGTTTCGTGTCCACGTACCTCCAGCACGCTGATCCCACTAGGTCTTGGATCTCTGTGATTCTGACTCCCACGAAGACCTTGTATCTACAAGAATCGGACTGGATCCATGTGAGTACGGTCATGGAGTCTGACCACAAGATTGTTCTTTGCACCGGGATGGTGAGTTCACGTTGGATTAACGTGGCGAGTTGCGCGCCTACCAGAGCTGCGCAGAGCTCTAGATGCGGGATCGATTGTTGCTTGCGGGGGGCTATCCTTGAGCGAGCCAGGATGAAGGCTGTGTGTATTTCTCCTCCCTCCTCTCGGGCCCGCAAGTAAGCCACCGAGCCGTAGGCCACTTCTGAGGCGTCGCTGAAGACGTGCAGGTCCATCTGGCACATCTCCAGCCGCACTGTGGGTGGGAAGTAGCTTCGGCGTATGTTCACATTTTGGAGCGAGTTGAGTTCTCTCTCCCACTCTCTCCAGGTGGAAGCGAGGTGGTCGGTTATGGGGTCGTCCCAGCCCTGTTCCTTGTCCCACAGCTCTCGTACAATAATTTTTGCCCGGGTGGTGTAAGGTAGGATACACCCCAGCGGGTCGTATTGCCTTGCGAGTGTTCTGTATACGCTCCGTCTGGTGGTCGGTAGAGGGGTCGACCTTCCCTGCTCCGTGGTCAGGGGTGTGTATTTGTAATGTAGCGAGTCTGTTTTGAAGCGCCAGACTAGGCCTAATGTCATTTCTTGTGCTTCACCTGGGATGGTCGCCATCCAGGTCTCGCTGCTTGCTGCCTTTGTCTCTGGGGAGAGGCTGCGAAGTACTTGAGGGTCACTGCTGGCCCACTGCCGGAGATCAAAGCCGCCTTTGATCAGTGAGGCGCGGAGCTTGAGTAGGAGGGCTTCGGCTTCTTCTGGCGTCGAGACGCTTTGCAGACAGTTGTCCACGTAGAAACTCCTCTCTACACTTTGTCTGACTTCCTCGTCAGCTTCAGGGTCTTCTGTCACATGTTTTTGCAGTGCGAACGTAGCACAGCATGGGCTGCATGTGGTTCCGAAGGGGAGGACCTCCCATTGGTAGATGGATGGTTGCTCATCTTTGATCCTCTCTCTCCATAGGAACCGCAGCAAGGGCTTGTCCTCCTCCACTAGTCGCACCTGCAGGAACATCCCTTTGATGTCGCCGCTGATGGCCACCTTGTCTTGGCGGAAAAGTAGTAGTACGCCGAGGAGAGAGGGGCCGAGTGTTGGGCCGGGCAAGAGTTCTTTATTCAGATTCTGTAGTCCGATCTGGTAGCTGCAGTTGAATACAATGCGATCCTTGCCGTTGTGGTGGACCTTGTGGTGGGGCACGTACCATGATTCGATCGTCTGGTCGGCCTCTTGAATGTCAATTTTCTTTATGTGTCCCGCTGTGATCAGCTTGTCGATCTCAGCGCGGTACACAGTGGCTTGAGTGGGGTCTTTGGCTAGACGCCGCTCGGTGTTCAGTAGATATCGCTCTGTCGCTTCTTTTGAGGCGTGGAGGGTGGGCATACCCTCTCGCCTCAAGAGTGGAGTTGCGTATCTCATCACTCCATTGACCTCGACTCTCTTTGTCCTCTGCTCGAGGAGGGTTATGGCATAAGTGTCTTCCTTTGAGCGAACAAGTTTCTTTTCATTCTTAAAGGGCATCGCGTCTAATGTCCATAGCCTCTCGACGTGCTGTAAGAGGGTGGTGTCTTCTTCGTTTATCCTTGAGTGGAGGCAGCGAGTGGCTGTCGGTCGGTTGGAAGACCCGGAGAGGGGGCCTTGTAGTGTCCAACCCAGGCGGGTCTCGACCGCTGCTGGACAGCCTCTGGGCCCGATGTGGACCCGGTCCGTTGGGACGATGAGGTGTGCGTGGTCGGATCCTATGAGCAGGGTCGGGGTGGCGTCGTCGATGAGCGGTATAGGTAGTTGACGTAGGTGCACGTATTTTTCCATCAGCTTTGGGATGGGGTAGGTGTACTGTGACAGGCCTATGTCGTGGCTGGTGAAGGCGTTAGTAATGCTATACTGCTTCTCGGGCTGCCCGACCGCTGCTATCGTGAAGGAGACATTTTCACCCTTTATGGTCTTCAGGTCTCTTCTAATGGTACGGATTGTCATTGTTTCTTCGCTCCCCCGCAGACCCAGCCGGGCTGCGGCGGATGCGAGGAGGAGAGTCTTTTCTGACCCATCGTCTAGGACGGCGTAAGTGTCCATGACCTTGTCCTCGTAGCTTAATATCACTCGGACCACCTTCACGAGCACTCGGGAGCTCCCGCTCTTCGCAGGGTCTATGTACATGACGTTCACTCTCGAGCTGCTTGGGGGTACGGGTTTCTTCTTGTTGCTGTCGTGTAGGACCTCCAAGTGGGCGCCGTCGCACTTGCTGCATTTCTTCTTTAAACGGCACTCAGCTGCCATATGGCTGCGCGCGCAGCGGAAGCAGCGGCAGTTGGCTTTGATCCACTGACTCACCTCGTCAGCGGTCAGCTTCTTGAAAGTGTCACATTGAGACAGCCAATGTTCCTTTTCACAGTACTGGCATACAATCTTCCACTTCCCCTTGGTCGGGGGGGTGCTGTGGTTCTTGTGCTGCGGCACTGACTCGGCCTGGTGCATAACGGTCACTGACTGGCGGTTATCGTTGGACCTCCGAGGTCCATCTCTTGGGCTAGATCCACTCCACACGAATGTGTCCAGTCGTAGGCTGCTAACTTCCCTTTGCGAGGAAAGCGGCCAGGTCTAGGAGGGATGGCTCGGGGCCGTCGGGATCACGGTGGTCTCTCTGCCGCCGAAAACACTCTTGGCGGGCTGGAGGGAGCTTCTCCAGTATTCGCTCCACATTAGAATTTGCATACAGTTCATATCTCCCCTTCTCCTTTTGGGACCCCAGCATCCCTACTAGGGATTGTACCTTGATAGAGAGGTCATCCAGTGCTCTATTGTCTTTGGCTGGGGGGAGGCGGTCGATATCCCGTATTTCTTGGATCACGTAATCCCATATGCGTCCATAACGCTGGTCGAGGGCCACTAGAGCCGCGGAGTATGGGGTGCTTGAGTTGGAATATGCCAGTGCTATGTTATGCGCTCTGGGCACCTTGAGATGCTTGAGGAGGATGGCATATTTGTACGACTCGTCGGGGACGTCGGACATCATAGTCTCCAAACACATGCGTAATTCCGTGTACTGTGCTCTGTCCTCGCGCGTAAAGTCTGGGAACGTCGGTGTGCCAAGGTACGATGCCATGGATGGCTGGCACATTGGTGAGCATAGGGGAAGAGGCCTCCTGGGCGAGTCTCCCCGTACGTGTGGTCGTGGGTTAGTACTTGGTGGGTACCAGAGGCCGGGTCCCCAGGTACTGTTCCTCGGTGCTGACTGTACGTCAAACTCACCCGTGAGTTGAGTCGGGGGTTTGTAGTGCAGTGACTCGGGGCTGAAGTCGGGGCTGTACTGGGCCTCCTGGTCCAGAGTACGTTGCTGCTGGTGGGCTTGACATTCCTCCTCTTCCTCTTCGTCTTCTAGGTCCTGGAGTCTTCTAGTCAGTCTCTCTGCGACGTAGGCCGGTTCTTCCCGTTGGCTGGGTCTCGTATGGACCGGTCGGGGAGGGGGGTCGGAGACGTAGACAGCTTCCTCCTGTTGGCCGGGTCCCGGGTCGCTTTGTCGGGTAGGGGAAGGTGCCCTAGACCCTTGTCGTGATGATCTCCGGGAGCTCCGTGCGGAGAGAGGGGGTGTCGCCCTGGCAATCAATTGTTCTATCATCTGCGCCTGCAGCCGGTCGCGCTCTGCTTCGCGCTGGGCATTGGCGGCGTCGCGCTGTGCATTGGCGCGGTCTCGTTCGATGTTCTCTTCCGTCTGAAGGCGCCTCTCCTCCAGTCTTATGCGGTCGTCCTCACTCCTTTGCTGCGCCTGGAAGCGCTCTCGTTCAGTTGCAGAGTGTTCGTGCTCACTAAGGGCTTGCGCTTGGAGTTGCGCGTGAAGGCGCTCTCGTTCCGCTGCAGAGTGTTCGCGCTCGCTTAATTGTTGCGCCTGGAGGCGCTCTCGTTGTTCGCGCTCGCTCATCTGTTGAGCCTGGAGGCGCTCTCGTTCCATGGCAGAGTGTTCGCGCTCACTTAATTGTTGCGCCCGGAGGCGCTCTCGTTCCACGGCAGAGTGTTCGCGCTCACTAAGGGCTTGCGCTTGGAGTTGCGCGTGGAGGCGCTCTCTTTCCGTGGCGGAGTGTTCGCGCTCACTAAGCGTCTTTGCTTGAAGCCGGTCGCGTTCGGTGGAGGCTGTCAGTGTGGCGATCAAGGCTTGCGCCAGTATCTGGTCCGCCTCGCTGGGGGATGACACTGACGGAGGTGATCGGGTGCTGACAGGGCTTGTTGGAGATCTGTTCTCCTGGCGCGCTCCGAGGTCTATCTCCTGGGCGCGGTTCTCTTCTCTTGGTTGTGTGTCGGGTTCTATCCCTGGAGCGCTTTCTTTATCCTGGAGCGCTCCGGGGTCTATCCCGGTGACGCTGTCTGGAGGTATAGTCATGTCATGTCCCACCTGGTCCCCCCCGTGAGCTGAGTCGTTTGAACCCACTGGGGTCTCTACTGGCAGGGTCGCCAAGTCGATAGGATTGGACATGCTTTGACTATCCGCTTTATCCGTATTTAACGTCTGTTTAGATAAGCTAGGGGGTAGAACGAAAGCGAATTCCTCCAGATATGGAGGTGGCTGACGTTTGCGCTGCGGGCGTTCTAGCTTAGGAGAGCCGCTTGGGGAGTGTTCACCGCTGGCCATGGTTAATATTAATATTATATTAAATATTACACTGATACCCTCCGGCTCGAAGGACCAATTGTAACTGAGGGGTTACAAAACCCTGACTGTATTAAAGATTGTGATAGATTAAACCACTGCTAGTTATGTACTTTAATTACTGGCCAAACAGTACATCAAATATAGATGGTGAACACCCACAAGAACACGGCATTGACACAGAAATACTATTGGAGGGTAATTTATTATTATTAGGCAACGTTAGGTTACAGAATGAGAATTAGGGTCGCGCTTGTATGGCGAAGAATATACGTAAAGTCAGTCAAGAGCATAAGTCACTAAGAATAGCAGGAATCCTACGATGGGTCTAAGCTGACGCCACCTGTTGTATAGTAGCAATTATATAGGGCAACACCGGTACCAACTGGAGACAATGGGTTCCCTCCGGGGTGTAAGGCCTGGAGGGTAGAGGAATGTTCAGGTACTCCGTCTGAGTCAACGGGGAATAAAGAGACTCCAGGTACAGGAGTCGGTGCTTGTACTCCCTTGATCAGCAGACAAAAGCAATAGTTGTAATCCAAGATGCTCGACAGCATTGACGACAGCTAGCCAGCCCCGTCCACGAGGCAGGCCCGAGTGGTAATCCTCACGAGGTTAAATCCCAAACGATAGTGGAAATCAACGGTGCTCTTCTCCGGTAGTCACGTCCCAAATCAATATAATCCAACCAGGAATGGTTCTGCAATCGCCGGCGCCGATTCTCCTGTGTACATGTCCAACGGTTCTCGCCTAGGACTCCTCGGGTGTGGGCGACGTATTTAGGCCACACAGCCTGGATAAGTGCACTAGCTAAAGACACGACGAACCGATGGGTAATGCTACACACGGAAGAACTGTGGCCGCACGATATACAATAAATGATCGACTATTGACTTCACATTAGATTAAGTCGAACTCAACGTTACTTCATTAAACTCTGACACTTTAACATTCTATTCGCACGCGGTTCTCAATGCTCTATTTAGACGCAAGGTTGCTCACTTCACTGCACGTTGACTCGTGGTGAAGGTGGGTAAGGTTTAGGTAAGGTACTGCCGTTTACACCTGCGCCGTATTTATACTTAAGTGAATATCTAGTCCCAACCTCAGTCCTTGTCTCGTATTACTATGCAGACTCTGGGCATGTTCTGACATGCCTGCAGTTGTCTTTGAACTTGCCGTTGGGGGCTTGCGCGTTGGCGCCTGGGGGCGCTGTCCAATAGGAGAGCGAATATTACTCTGGTCTGTACGCAGGTAAAGGGATATTCTGTGTATATATATAAATAATATACAAAGTATATCAAACAATACATATATATATTCAGTTTAATCTGGCCCTTCACAACAGTGTGCATAGGTGACATTGTTTCCACAAGAACAACTCCCCCATCGCCGAGATGAGCAGCCCTCTGGTCATTACTGAGGGCACAATGAGTTCAAGTGCATCAATGTGCACTAAGCAGCCAGGCCAGGTGGCATCCCAGGCAGGGTGATCAGAGTAGCTGGCTTAGGGTGTTAACTGATATACACGAATCCGACGAAGTACCGGAAGTAAACAAGTCGCCATTATAGTGGTTGCCCAGTACGCAGTATCTACTAGCCAGCAGTAGTACCTACT
Organism: Notolepis coatsorum; assembly: GCF_963971535.1. NCBI lineage: Eukaryota > Metazoa > Chordata > Actinopteri > Aulopiformes > Paralepididae > Notolepis > Notolepis coatsorum. Next base: position 77,840,853 of record NC_140180.1, on the reverse strand, counting down.
AAACTCAAAAATATGCAGCGCGTATTTGATCATTTTAACAATATTCAACGTTACTGTTGACAAGCAATGATGTCTAGGAAGCCGGGAAGAAGCTGTGTAGTCCTCGGCTGCTCAACCAGTAGTGGCAAAACAAAGTTTGGAAAAAGACTGAATGCGAAATTCACAAGTCTTTACTGCATGAAGACTGCCCCTGTCTGAGACCATACAGTTTACATAGATTCCCTGGCCATGCAGAGAACCAAGATATTAGCCAGAAGTGGATTAAGAATACCAACCGAAAGGACTTTGTTCCCACTAAAAACAGCATGGTATGTGTCTAATACGCCCGTCTCTTATCAATGACTTGCTTGCAGTCAACATGTATGAAACGGATTGTTTTTTCATCTGTACATTTCCGTTTTATACCGTTTTGAATACGAGTATAGTTTTGGAAATTTCAAGAAAAAATTTAAGATTCTGCAGGAATCGCCCTTTACTGGAATACACACAACACGTTGTCATTTTCCGGCTGATTTATGAATCGTTTTCAAATAAACGGTAGATTATCGAGTATATGTGTACTTATGCACGCTAGAGAAGCGGGCTAAAAAATTGATTATCTATGACCTGGTCAGCGCTAACGTCATACATGCACACACACACAGACACAGACACGTTGTGAAATATGTGAAAAAAACATCTGATTACCCCAAAACTGGTAAAATAGATTCATTACCTCAGATCAGATGTTCTGCAAAAAGATGATTTCAATTCCTGATCGCCATTCCAAATATCGATCGCGTTTATTGATCCAACATTAGACCTCAAAACAGATAATCCACGCTGCTTTCAGTTGCCCCAATGAATGCAATAGTCTCCGGTTATATGGCTGAGAAGTAAAATGTGGAATCCGGAGTTTTCTTTTGACATGCATTTTCATTGAGTCCATTCCAATGGGTGCAATACCATACGGGAGACGATAGGGGGCGGTATTTGCCCTTTTCGAGCTCATAGACAGTCCCAATGATAACGTGAGGCTGGATTGATGAAAAATGTATGGATATCGCTAATAAAAGAAATAACGATTAAATAACGAGATTTCTCTCATCTTTGGCACTCAACGCATGGCGGCCAACAACGAGATTTCTCGTCATTGGCACTCAATGTGTTAAGCTAACACTGCGTAACTAACGTGCGGTTCTGCGATGGTCGCACATAATAAATTAACTCACCAGTTAAAGTTAGATTGATTTAGAAAATTTACAATTTGAATAACGTTAAGTTCGCGATCCATACGATACATTCATCAGTAACTGGTCTGTGATTTACATGCAACCCTTTGTTTACTAGCTAGCTAGTCATGTTAGCATATTAGCTAGCTACACAAACGTTACTTCATCACGTGAAATGTAGCTTCACAGGCAAGTTTAAAGAAATATAATCTGATTGATTGAGGTAATGAGGGACTTAGAATTAGCCTATAGATAACGCATTTAACTTGTCGGCGAGGCGATTGAGCCTATTGCAATCTGTCAATAAAGTCTTAAATCAATTAATCAATCAATGCCGTTGAGAATCAGGGTCTCTGCCATCGATACGTGCTGGCTTTCCACCTAAAACGGGAGCGCGCATCTAGCCTGACTTGAGCCTGACTCTCAAGTCTGGCTTGAGTTAACGAGACTGAATCCTCCTTTGTGAAACAGGAAAATCCCGGCTTTGAACATCGGGTTAACTGAAGCTGGATAATGGACATGTTGATCGACTTAGTTGAACCACGTACATGGAACGGGGCCCTGGTGTATGCTATGTTGTTGTTATCATCGTTGTTTTTCCTGCAGTTGGGTCAATAACACTCAATTGCACACATACACACATCATGTTGTTAAATGGTTACATAATGAAATACAATGTTTATAGAAAATTGTTAGTCTAGTCTCAACCCTGTTACCCTAAATTCAGCCCCATCATGAAAAAGTTATTTAATGTTTGTTGAACTCTGTCTGAAATGTTTAGAGCAATCATAAGAATATTAGGTTTTAGTTAAACCACATCTTTGATCAGAAACTATGACGTAAATGTGCAGTTATTTAATTAGTGTGAGGGACGTCACTCTGATTAATAGGAAAATGTTGATTTCATTACGAATAGATTTTATAATCATATTCAGCCAGCTTCCATAGTGCCCATAACGGAGTTGAAGACTAATAGTGCCCATATAATGACCAGTAATAATAATAGGAATGTGATGCCTGAGGTAAGTTAAATATGTCCTTATTGTATGGTTTTGTGGAATGACCTATATAAATAGTGTGAGGATTCGCCGTTTCCCTGGACCTTTATTCCCTGTCTCCTCACCTCACCAGCCCCCACCCTTGTGAGAACTTTTGCCTGCCTCCTACTCTTCACCAGCCCCCACCCTTGGACATTCTGTTCCTCTACCTTCACGCACCTGTTGGGAGTTTGCGATCACCTCGGGAGAGTACATAGTACATAGTCCTTGTCGGGTCGTTCTTGTTACTACAATCTACTGCCGCGTCTCCGGCGTGAGACGTCGTGCCACCCCTGTACATCACCACCTGTCGCCGTTTGCCTAGAGTGGGACGCCGTCTTCGCTCTCTAATTCTCTACGGGAGGTTTTCCAGTGTTCCCACTCCAGACGTCAAGGCGGCTCGCCATCGCTCCCGATTCCACGGGAGGAAGGCGTCTCTTCGTGATCCTCGTTCCTGGGGTGAGGCTCGTCGTCGCTCCCTAGTATTCCACGGGAGGACGGCGTGTTCCCATCCCGGTCCCCTGGGACCCCCTTTGTTCTGCGCTGCCCGTCTGCAGCATCCGAGGAGGCGGAAGAGGATCCCCGTGCCAGGCCTCCGCCGTCGGGCCCCTGTCCCCGTGCCAGGCCTCCGCCGTCGGGCCCCTGTCCCCATGCCAGGCCTCCGCCGTCGGGCCCCTGTTCCCGTGCCAGGCCTCCGCCGTCGGAACCCTGTCCTCATCCCTGTAAGCAGCTCTGGCCCTCGCCCTGTCCAAGGCCTTAACCCTGTTCTCTGTCCCTGTCTCCAGCCCGCCCCTCTGGGCCTCTGTCCCTGTCCCCCTCTCCAGTGCCCCTGGTCCTGGCCCTGACATTTAGCCCTGGTCCTTAGCCCTGGCCCTTAGCCTTAGTCCCTTAGCCTGTTCGCCTCTTAAAGGCACAGTGCCGCATTTTCCATATTTCCTTGACTCTTGTGTTTTTGTGTTCTCCCTTAAAGGGACTGTGCCGCTTTTTGTTCTATAATAAATATTTGCCCTGTTTTGGCTTACTCTCATACCTGTCTTGTGTTGTGCGATTGGGGTCGGTTACAAACCATAAAAAATAGACCTATATATATATTGTTGTGTAACATGGCATCTCTTCTCAAGAGTCTTCTTTCTCTGCATATCTTTTTTTTTTACAAGTCGGTTATTAATTTGAATATAGAATATATGTTGACAGCCCTACTGAACAGTAACTGCACTACATCACCCCTGAGTGGAAACTTTCCCCCATTGTACCGAACCGTGACTTCAAAACCGAGGTACGTACCGAGCCGTGGTTTTTGTCTACCATTACACCCCTATCATACATATATATATATATATATATATATATATATATATATATATATATATATATATATATATATATATATATATACAGTATATTATATAGGATAACTTAAAACCCTTCTTTTGTTCCCTGCAAAGATGTGCTCTAAGCTAAACTGCAGTTGACAGACACACTTTAGCCCGGAGCCAAACTGGAGAGTGAGGAACTGAACGTGTGCAGGAGGAGAGGGAGGGGGGGGGGGGGGGGGTGTAGGGATGGATGGATGGAGGGAGGGATGGATGTAGAGGAGTGTGGGAAATCACGTGTTGTGTGATGGATGAGGGGTGGAGAGGGTCGCAGATTGTCAGATGTACCTTTTATCTCGCTTATGCGTTTGTGATGTACTGAGTGAGGCGAAGGAGGGAGGTAGGGTGGGAGGGGGTGAAGGAAGGGGGTGATGATGGAATAAGGGAAGGAAGGAGATGCTATCAATTGTTTCTACCTGCCTGTGTGTGTGTGTGTGTGTGTGTGTGTGTGTGTGTGTGTGTGTGTGTGTGTGTGTGTGTGTGTGTGTGTGTGTGTGTGTGTGTGTGTGTGTGTGTGTGTGTGTGTGTTCAGATCTTACCAGCCAAAACTCTGCACTTCTTTAATGAGGCCAAGAGGAACATTATGCAGATCAGTCTTAATGGAGCGTAGACCATAACCCCCCCCCCCCACCCCCCCGCCCAACCCCACTCTCACCCTCTGCTGCGTGGGGTCGCTGATCACTACAACTCCCTCTTCCCACCTCTTTCAGTCTCTGCTCTCTCTCTCCCTACTGCTTTGTATTTCTCTGTCTCCTCATCCACATCTTCTTGCTTTTATCTCTTCTCTCTCTATTTCCCCTTTTCTCCTCGTCCTCCCCCTTTATCTCTCCATCGTCTCCTCCTTTTATCCCTCCTCCATATTTACCTCCCTTTTGTCTTTCTCCTTCAATCCATCTCTCCTCTGTCTCTCTTACTCCCTCCATCTCTCCTCTTGTGTCCCTTACACCGGTGGTTCTCAACGTGTGGTCCGGGACCCCTAGCAGTACCTTGAGAGGGTCCCAGGTGGTCCCCAAGAAAGAATGTGGAATAGTTTAATTTCACTATTGTTTCATTGATTAGACGTTAGCCCTGTGAGAACATAAGAGTATAAGAGTAACAGGGTGTAATATCCCTTTAATTATAAATGGTTATTTATCGTATTTACACCTGAGATTTAGCTTTACAGCTTATGTACCCCTTTCTATGTATTTGTGTTCAGTGATTTAACTCCTTCTGAACTGTCCCCCATACATCTCTCCCTTTCCTCTTCTCTTTTGTTCTGTTTCTCTTGGGAAGAGGCGTGTACATTTATTCCCCCCCCATTTTGGTGATCTAATCAGTAATCATCAATAGTGTACTAGTCTTTATACTATTTGTTATTTTGACAATATATTGTTTAATGGAACTGTCATGTACATAATTATGTATAGATTGCAGTGTTTTGGTGCTACAGAGTTGAAGACATTTGATTTCTGGACACTTTCTGAACAGACGCTGTTTTCCTTTATTCATATTCAGGTATGTATTTTATTTATTTGATGTTGAACATTTCTGTGACTCAGTTGTATGTACGTAATGTAAGTTCGTTCCACTTTTGTAAGCTGCTACACGTAACCAAGTAATATTTTTTTTCCAGTTATATCTGTGTATCTCAGTACGTACCTCTGTTTTGGGGTCACGGTTTGGTACGAGTTCGATACAATAGGAAAAAAGCAAAAGCAATCCAAAATGTATAATGCTAGGTATCTTTTAATTGATTTTGAACAGACAGTAGTACAAGTTATACTCAGTTCCACCTAGGCTTGCCGTGGTAGTCTGTGATACCTGTGAGGTTTTGTCCGCTGCTCACCAACTTTCTCTGTCTTCTTTAAGCCTACTGTTAGGAATTCCCTACTCACTCTCTCTAGCCCCCACCCTCTCGTTCTTTACTCTCAGTGGCCACACCTGTTCGATTATCAATTACCTCTCGCACCTGTGGTGGCAGGCTAATTAGTTCCCCTGTGGGCTTTAAATACCAGGGCGCTTCCCCTCGTTTCGGCGTGGGGTCGTGTTGTATACTTGCCGAGTCATATTCTCTAAACATCTAGACTCTTTCGGGAGATCCTCTGTCTGCCTATGCTGTTCCATTCTCCGGCGTCGAGATGTTTGCTCCAGCCTTCGCCAGCTGTCGCCGTTGCCTGTGGGGGAGACTGGTCTGCGCTCCCTGTACTTCCACGGGAGGCACCCCAGCGTTCCACTGCAGACCCCCGCGCAGCTGTTCGTCCTGACGCACATCCAGACCAGCGCAGACGCTCTCCAGTCCTCAGCGCGCAACGCGCATCTTCCAAGGACGCTCGAGCTTGGCACGCTCTCCAGACCAGCGCGCAACGCGCATCTTCCAGACCCTCGAGCTTGGCACGCTCTCCAGTCCTCAGCGCGCAACGCGCATCTTCCAAGGACGCTCGAGCTTGGCACGCTCTCCAGACCAGCGCGCAACGCACATCTTCCAGACCCTCGAGCTTGGCACGCTCTCCAGACCTCAGCGCGCAGACGCGCATCTACCAGACCTTCGAGCTTGGCACGCTCTCCAGACCAGCGCAGACGCGCATCTTCCAGACCCTCGAGCTTGGCACGCTCTCCAGACCTCAGCGCGCAGACGCGCATCTACCAGACCTTCGAGCTTGGCACGCTCTCCAGACCAGCGCAGACGCGCATCTTCCAGACCTTCGAGCTTGGCACGCTCTCCAGACCTCAGCGCGCCGACGCGCATCTTCCAGACCTTCGTGCTTGGCACACTCCTCCACGCAGACGCACCAGATGCGTCTCTCGGTTCCGGCGCGCACTCCAAGCTGTGGCGCACCACTCTGTCCTCGGCTCGGACAGCCGGCTTCCCGGTGGCGACACCCTCGCCACCGCCGCCTGTTCCAGCACCACTCTGTTCCTCGGCTCCGACAGTCGGCTACCCGGTGACGACACCCTCGCCACCGCCGCTGTTCCAGCACTCTGTTCCTCGGCTCCGACAGTCGGCTACCCGGTGACGACACCCTCGCCACCGCCGCTGTTCCAGCACTCTGTTCCTCGGCTCCGACAGTCGGCTACCCGGTGACGACACCCTCGCCACCGCCGCTGTTCCAGCACTCTGTTCCTCGGCTCGGACAGCCAGCTACCCGTTGGCGACACCCTCGCCGCCGCTGCTGTTCCTGCACCATTACGCATACGCCTGGGTGAGTTTTGATTGTTAGGTCACTCATCCAGCGTGTTGCCTCCTGGGTGAGTTTTGATTGTTAAGTCACTCACCCAGCGTTGTGCCTCCTGGGTGAGTTTGACTGTTAAGTCACTCACCCAGCGTAATGCCTCTGTTTTGTTCTCTCGTGGATATTATTTTGGACATTTCATCTCCCACTGTGTGTTTGTTCACACGAAGATAGTATTTACTTTGTTACTTTGTTATTTGGACTATTCTGCATCTGCTCTGTTTTTTCCCCTTTGTACATTAACCCTCCCCTCTGTTCTGCAGAGTGGCCCAGATGTTTCCCACCAGTCCTCCCAGTCCTCCCTGTCCCCAGCCCGCCTCCGCGGGCCTCTGTCCCCTCTGTCCCTAGTTCTCCCCTTTCTAGTTCCACCTAGTTCTCTGTCCTTAGTTCTCCTAGTCCCTAGTCCTCTGTCCCTTGTCCCTAGTTCTCTCTGTCCCTAGTCCTCTGTCCCTAGTTCTCCTAGTCTCTAGTTCTCCTAGTCTCTAGTTCCTCTGTCCCTAGGCGTTCCCTTATACCTTCCCTTAGTGTTCCCTTTTCCTGCCCGCCTCTTAAAGGCACTTTACCTTCCCCTCTTGTGTTATTCCAGTGTTTTGTGTTTTCTCCCTTAAAGGGACAGTGCCCTTTTTCCCTGTTCTCAATAAATATCTGTTTCTTGGCAAACCATCATACCTGTCTTGTGTTGTGCGATTGGGGTCGGTTACAAACCATAACAGTACGACCCCACCAGATCGACGACCCCAGCCAGCACAGACGGTGTATGTTGAGTTTGCCTTTTTTTTTTCTTGTTCCCTCTAGCTCCCCTCTAGCTTCCTTGTTAGCCTGTTAGCTCCCCTGTTAGCTTGTTGGTCTCCCCGGTTAGCTCCCCTGTTAGCCTGTTGACTCCCCCATTTGCTTCCCTGTTAGCCCTGTTTAGCTTCCCTGTTTAGCTCCCCTCTTAGCCCTGTTTGACCCCCCTGCAGCTTGTTAGGCCTCTACTACCAGCATGGCCCTGTCTGCTAGCTTTGCCCCGGCGGCTAGCACAGCCTCTATGTTAATGCAGCCCTTACTGCTGGCATAGGCCCTGTAGCTAGCCATGCCCTGGCAGCTAACCCAGTCCCTCAGCAGAGCCCCAGTCTGCTAGCTTAGCCCCGGCTGCTAGCACAGCCTCTATGTTTATGCAGCCCTTGCTGCTGGCATGGGCCCTGTGGCTAGCCATGCCCTGGCAGCTAACCCAGTTCCCTCTGCATGGCCCCAGTCTGCTAGCTTGGCCCCGGCTGTTAGCACAGCCTCTATGTTAATGCAGCCTTGCAGCTGGCATAGGCCCTGTAGCTAGCCAGGCCCAAGCAGCTAACCCGGTCCCTCTGCATGGCCTCCACTTTTTTGTGTAGTTTATCCCACTGCTAGGACTGCCCTTTCAGCTAGCAAGGTCAGTTTATCTCTCACTGCTAGGACTGCCTTTTCAGCTAGCAAGGTCAGTTTTTTCTCCCACTGCTAGGACTGCCTTTTCAGCTAGCAAGGTCAGTTTATCTCACACTGCTAGGACTGCCCTTCAGCTAGCAAGGTCAGTATTCCCACTGCTAGGACTGCCCTTTCAGCTAGCAAGGTCAGTTTATCTCACACAGCTAGGACTGTCCTTCCAGCTAGCTTGTTCTCTCATGCTGGTCCAGCCCTGTCTGCCAGCCTAGCTCCGGCAGCTAGCGCAGCCTCTATGTTAATGTAGCAGTACAGCTGGCATAGGCCCTGTAGCTATCAGTGCCTTGGCAGCTACCCTTTCCCCCTGCTAGCCTAGCTCGGCAGCTAGCGCAGCCTCTATGTTGATGTAGCAGTACAGCTAGCATAGGCCCTGTAGCTATCAGTGCCTTGGCAGCTACCCTTTCCCTCTGCTAGCCTAGCTCCGGCAGCTTGCGCAGCCTCTATGTTGATGTAACAGTACAGCTAGCATAGGCCCTGTAGCTCGGTGCCCTGGCGGCTACCCTTCCCCTCTGCTAGCCCTTTCCCGGTGCTACCATGGTTACCCCTTAGCTACCCTGCTTGCCCCTCAGTTCCTCTAGACCAGTTCCTCTAGACCAGTTCTCTAGACCAGTTCTCTAGGCCAGTTCTCTAAACCAGTTCTCTAGACCGGTTCTCTAGGCCAGTTCTCTTGGCCAGTTCTCTAGGCTAGTTCTCTGGACCCAGTTCCTCCTGACCCGGTTCCTCTAGGCCCGGTTTCCTCTAGGCCAGTTCCTCCTGTTGCCCCTCTGCTACCCTAGTTACCCCTCGGCGACCCTGTTTCTTTTGCTAGCCCCACTCTTGTGGTGGCTTCCCCTGCTGGCTTGGCCAGTACCTTTTGTCTTGTTTTGCCCCCTGCCACTCTGTCTGTATTTGTTTTGGGTCGCCAGGTGGCTCCCGTTGAGGGGGGGGTACTGTGAGGTTTTGTCCGCTGCTCACCAACTTTCTCTGTCTTCTTTAAGCCTACTGTTAGGAATTCCCTACTCACTCTCTCTAGCCCCCACCCTCTCGTTCTTTACTCTCAGTGGCCACACCTGTTCGATTATCAATTACCTCTCGCACCTGTGGTGGCAGGCTAATTAGTTCCCCTGTGGGCTTTAAATACCAGGGCGCTTCCCCTCGTTTCGGCGTGGGGTCGTGTTGTATACTTGCCGAGTCATATTCTCTAAACATCTAGACTCTTTCGGGAGATCCTCTGTCTGCCTATGCTGTTCCATTCTCCGGCGTCGAGATGTTTGCTCCAGCCTTCGCCAGCTGTCGCCGTTGCCTGTGGGGGAGACTGGTCTGCGCTCCCTGTACTTCCACGGGAGGCACCCCAGCGTTCCACTGCAGACCCCCGCGCAGCTGTTCGTCCTGACGCACATCCAGACCAGCGCAGACGCTCTCCAGTCCTCAGCGCGCAACGCGCATCTTCCAAGGACGCTCGAGCTTGGCACGCTCTCCAGACCAGCGCGCAACGCGCATCTTCCAGACCCTCGAGCTTGGCACGCTCTCCAGTCCTCAGCGCGCAACGCGCATCTTCCAAGGACGCTCGAGCTTGGCACGCTCTCCAGACCAGCGCGCAACGCGCATCTTCCAGACCCTCGAGCTTGGCACGCTCTCCAGACCTCAGCGCGCAGACGCGCATCTACCAGACCTTCGAGCTTGGCACGCTCTCCAGACCAGCGCAGACGCGCATCTTCCAGACCCTCGAGCTTGGCACGCTCTCCAGACCTCAGCGCGCAGACGCGCATCTACCAGACCTTCGAGCTTGGCACGCTCTCCAGACCAGCGCAGACGCGCATCTTCCAGACCTTCGAACTTGGCACGCTCTCCAGACCTCAGCGCGCCGACGCGCATCTTCCAGACCTTCGTGCTTGGCACACTCCTCCACGCAGACGCACCAGATGCGTCTCTCGGTTCCGGCGCGCACTCCAAGCTGTGGCGCACCACTCTGTCCTCGGCTCGGACAGCCGGCTTCCCGGTGGCGACACCCTCGCCACCGCCGCCTGTTCCAGCACCACTCTGTCCTCGGCTCGGACAGCCGGCTTCCCGGTGGCGACACCCTCGCCACCACCGCCTGTTCCAGCACCACTCTGTTCCTCGGCTCCGACAGTCGGCTACCCGGTGACGACACCCTCGCCACCGCCGCTGTTCCAGCACTCTGTTCCTCGGCTCCGACAGTCGGCTACCCGGTGACGACACCCTCGCCACCGCCGCTGTTCCAGCACTCTGTTCCTCGGCTCCGACAGTCGGCTACCCGGTGACGACACCCTCGCCACCGCCGCTGTTCCAGCACTCTGTTCCTCGGCTCGGACAGCCAGCTACCCGTTGGCGACACCCTCGCCGCCGCTGCTGTTCCTGCACCATTACGCATACGCCTGGGTGAGTTTTGATTGTTAGGTCACTCATCCAGCGTGTTGCCTCCTGGGTGAGTTTTGATTGTTAAGTCACTCACCCAGCGTTGTGCCTCCTGGGTGAGTTTGACTGTTAAGTCACTCACCCAGCGTAATGCCTCTGTTTTGTTCTCTCGTGGATATTATTTTGGACATTTCATCTCCCACTGTGTGTTTGTTCACACGAAGATAGTATTTACTTTGTTACTTTGTTATTTGGACTATTCTGCATCTGCTCTGTTTTTTCCCCTTTGTACATTAACCCTCCCCTCTGTTCTGCAGAGTGGCCCAGATGTTTCCCACCAGTCCTCCCAGTCCTCCCTGTCCCCAGCCCGCCTCCGCGGGCCTCTGTCCCCTCTGTCCCTAGTTCTCCCCTTTCTAGTTCCACCTAGTTCTCTGTCCTTAGTTCTCCTAGTCCCTAGTCCTCTGTCCCTTGTCCCTAGTTCTCTCTGTCCCTAGTCCTCTGTCCCTAGTTCTCCTAGTCTCTAGTTCTCCTAGTCTCTAGTTCCTCTGTCCCTAGGCGTTCCCTTATACCTTCCCTTAGTGTTCCCTTTTCCTGCCCGCCTCTTAAAGGCACTTTACCTTCCCCTCTTGTGTTATTCCAGTGTTTTGTGTTTTCTCCCTTAAAGGGACAGTGCCCTTTTTCCCTGTTCTCAATAAATATCTGTTTCTTGGCAAACCATCATACCTGTCTTGTGTTGTGCGATTGGGGTCGGTTACAAACCATAACAATACCAGTGTTATTCAGTGTTCAGGCTCCACCACGTAAATTACTTGCCCCACTGGTGTGCTTTTTAAGTTTCAGTTTCACTTAGAGTAGATTTAACTTCATGTGAAGCAGAGAAATAAGACTCTAGAGACGCCACAAGATGTTACACTACAATGGCAGTGGATTTATCAATATTTCGGATTGGAATAATGAAATACCTGTCTATTTAACTTTTTATATATATATATATATATATATATATATATATATATATATATATATATATATATATATATATATATATATATATATATATATCCCTCATGTTGTGTTAGGAATTGGCACCACTGACCGTTGTTAGCGGGTCAATGTTGACCCGGGGTCTAACTCAGTCCTGACCACTAAAAATAAAGGAGTATCACTCAATATAGTTAATACTACATCTTAACTAACATTATATGCATTCATAAACATATAATCCCATTGTAATTTGATTTTATGGCCCCCGAGACACATGTCCCTTATTTTTTAAGATGAAAATGAGGTTGTTCAATCATAATATACTAAATGTGAAACCCATAGATAATAATGGTTTCTGACTATAATAGAACAATATTAGAATATAACTTCTGAAAAAAAGTTTAACATATATATTAATTATAGTTACATTGGTATATCTATAAATACTCAGGTATTTATAGATATTTCTGCGAGAAAATCTGGGCACTGTCGTTGATGCCCTCTCCCATAAGATGGCCAAAAAGGTTCCCATGAGAGTTCCCATGGAGGGGAGGGGGTTGTGTGTGTGTGTGTGTGTGTGTGTGTGTGTGTGTGTGTGTGTGTGTGTGTGTGTGTGTGTGTGTGTGTGTGTGTGTGTGTGTGTGCGTGCGTGCGTGCGTGCGTGCGTGCGTGCGTGCGTGCGTGCGTGCGTGCGTGCGTGCGTGCGTGCGTGCGTGCGTGCGTGCGTGCGTGCGTGCGTGAGCAAAACAGGTGTCAAGTCAGGTCAAGTTTATTTGTATCAACATCTCCATTTGTTGTCGCTGAGAAAGGGGGTGAAGTTGGGGTCACACCTGTATTGTACGGCGAGAAATCTTTTATTCCCGTGGAGGAAGGGGGTGGGGGAGGGGTCACATACTGTGATGTTGTTCTCTTGGAGGAAGGGGGTGGAGGTGGGGTCAGATACTGTATGAGTTTTGTATAGTTTTACCTGTATAGTATAGTTTTACCTTGCCGGGGTCAAGAATAACCCTAACACCACAGTCGTACCTTTTTTTCTGCAGATACCTTCAGAATTTTCAAAATGGTGAAACATAGTTTTGCTGTGCTTATATATGTGTTGTGGAGGATATCATAAAGCCTTGTTCTAATAAAATCAACTACATGCTAGTTATTACATATTATAACCATGAAACGGGTCACTGGATAAGGGATATATATATGTTTTTGTAGATTTTTACTGCGTTTTTTTTTTCGTTTTTTTTTTTTACCGGGCAGTCCGGTAGAGAGAGAGGGAGAGGAGGAAATGGGAGACAGAGCAAGGGAAGACATTCGGCAAAGAACGCGGGTTACGTGGTTCGCCACTTGGGCGCCCCAATATCTGTCTATTTCATTGCACCCGTGGACTAGATTAGCCACTTCATCACACCCAACACTGATGTGGAATCATGAAATAGCTGTTTATTTCAGCATAGAATATGTAAATCATTGCCAAAACAAATATTCAGTCACTCATTAACAGTGTTGGGCAAGTTACTCAGGAAGTGCAATTAGTTACTTATTACCAGTGATGGGCAGTAGCTAGCTACAAGTAGCGACGCTACATAGCTTAACTACATTTCTCAGTAGCGTGATGGTAGCATCACTACTTTTGAACCAAGTAGCGGTCTCTGTAGTGCAGCTATTTTTTTAATCAAGTAGTGATGTAGCGTGATCAAACGCTACATGCTACTGTCCGGAGAAACAGAAAAAAGAGAAAAAAAAAAAAGTGTCTTCGGCCCTGATAGTGTTGTGTTCTCCGGTCCTGCAGCTGGATACTATTGGAGAAAACCCACTATGATTGGTTGGTTGGTTTAGATATGAGTATGACGACTCACGATTGGGTAAGGTTATGCCAAAACATTACGGGTAGGCCAATCAGAGGCAGGATAGGGCGGGACATGCCACTCCAGCTCCAGGAAGTAAAAAAATCAAAACACAGACCATGAATGAACCAGTCCGCGCAAAATGGCAGAAGGATTAGATGTTTCCAGGGCTGATGGCATTGATGAAGATGATGTCAATAACAACAATGCCTCTCCATGGCCCTATCTGGAAACATTTATGAGTTTGACTGAAAAAACGCCTAAAACATATGTGTTTAGGTGTTTATTGTGTCAGCCAAAAACGAAGCTTCTCTCAACTTCCCACACGACCAGCACTAACTTGAGAACACATTCAGGTAAGCTGATGAAAAGCTTTACATAAACATTGTCAACTGTTCCCAAACAGCACACAAGTCAGTGCACTTTTTGTCAACAGATTTAACTAACAGATAGCTGCTATCATGTTTCACTGTAGGCAGAAAATGAACAATATTATGGGGGTGGAGAAAAGAAAAAACAAACTAACATAAATGGTTCTCAAACTGTGGTACGCGTACCACTAGTGGTACTTGGGCCCCCTTCTGGTGGTACTCGGAGGGGTCCCTGAAATAGCATGTTTTTCAAAAATGAAATAAAATCAATTGTAAAACATATGTTGTACAGTAATACTAGCAAAATACTACAACGAATGAGCTTGAGATTATTGAAATTGGGGTTTAAAATAAGTTCTACATTTATTTAGTTGTTTTTAGATTTAGGAACAAACAAAATAAATGTTTGTTTCCGACGGAGTCAGATGGACACTTCACCTGTGTCACGTGCATGATTATCTAACGTTACATCAGATCAGGCTATTGGTGATGAGGGCGGGATGTTGCAAAAATGGCTCAAGACGGGAGACACTCGAAGAAGGGCTGTGGAGGAGAATATTTCCAGTAGCAATGCAGTTCAACAAGTGAACGAAGAGGATGACAGTGAACCGTTACCGAGCACAAGCACAAGCACAGGCTCCGCCAGCAGTGCAGGGGCAGCTGCGGTATCCACAGCGCCTTCCAGCGCTGAATGTGCTGCCAGTGCAGCTAGTGGCTCTGTCGGCACACGTGTGAAATCCACAAACAAACGGTACAAAACAGTACGCAAATACAACTCCAGTTATATAAAATTTGGATTCAACTGCGGTGGGACGGAGGAAGAGCCCAGGCCACAGTGCGTTATTTGTGGTGAAGTGCTTAGCAATGAATCCATGAAACCATCGCACCTTCAACGGCACCTTACAACCAAACACGCCTTGCTGAAAGACAGATCGGAAGACTTCTTCATAAGAAGCCGGGATGGCCTGAATAAGCGCAAGGCCACAATTATATCCTGCTCTACACCCACAGCCAAAGCACAAGATGCCTCGTATCGTGCCAGTCTCCGCATAGTGAAAGCTGGTAAGCCACACTCTATTGGTGAACAATTGTGTCTACCATTAGCCAAAGAAATTACACAAATCATGTGTGGTGAGAAGGCTGCCAAACTGTTAAAACTTGGTGCCGCTTTCAAACGACACGGTGTTGCGGAGAATAGGAGCCATAGCAGATGACGTTAAACATACACTGATTGAGCGCATTAAAAGTAGTCGCTATTATTCCATCCAGTTGGACGAGACTACTGATGTTGCAGATTTGGCCGATTTGATGGTTTACGTTCGATATGAACATGATGGTGCAGCTCAGGAGGACATTCTGTTCTGTCAACCACTGGAGACCAGAACTACAGCCGAGCACATATTCCAGCTCCTGGACGCGTTTGTGCAAGAGAATGGGCTTGAATGGAGAAGGTGTGTTGGAGTCTGCACGGACGGCGCAAGGGCTATGACCGGCCGCCACAGCGGAGTAGCAGCTCGGATTCAACAGGTAGGCGTATGCCAGTTTAGCCAGGTTGGCACATTTTGTGTGTGTGTGTGTGTCACTCACTGTGTGTGTGTGTGTGTGTGTGTGTGTGTGTGTGTGTGTGTGTGTGTGTGTGTGTGTGTGTGTGTGTGTGTGTGTGTGTGTGAGAGAGAGAGAGAGAGCGAGGGAGGGAGAGATAGAGTGTGTGTTTGGATGAAATACTGTACAGTTGTTAATTTTTCCATAATGTTCTCATTTGCTGTGTGAGAAATGTTTTGTATTTATTGGTTTAAAATACAGAGACAGTGCATAATGGAAAATGTACTGTAAATATGCCAGTTTAGCCAGGTTGGCAAATTTTTTCAAAGTTGGTTGGTTATTAATGTTCTCACTGTGTGTTCAACAGGTGGCACCAGAGATGCGATGGAGTCACTGCAGCATCCACCGTGAGGCGCTGGCGGTGAAGAAGATGCCAGATGACTTGAAGTCTGTGCTGGACTCTGCTGTGAAGACTGTGAACTTCATAAAGTCCTGACCGATGCAGTCTCGCCTATTTCAAGTGCTCTGTGATGAGATGGGCAGCGCGCATGTCCAACTCTTGCTTCATACAGAAGTAAGATGGCTATCAAGAGGAAAAGTGCTTTTGAGGCTTTTTGAATTGCACAAAGAGGTCCAAATCTTCTTACAGGACAAACACTTCCCCTTATCAGATGTGTTTGATGATACAGTGTGGCTCAGTCAGCTGGCATACTTGTCAGACATTTTCTCCCGTTTAAACGACCTGAATTTGGGACTACAGGGACTCTCCATCAATGTATTTGATGTGCAGGACAAAATCAACACAATGGTGAAAAAGTTGGAGTTCTTTGAATACAATGTCAAGGCATGTGATGTTTCAGCTTTCCCTGCTTTAGAGAGTTTTCTGTCTGACAACGAGCTGGCCTTTGATGATGGAGTGAGGGACAACATAGTTGCACACCTTGTCTCGCTCAGACAAGGTTCCGCCAGTTCCGCCAGTATTTTCCAGTGATGACCAAAGCCAACAGCTGGATGAGAAGCCCATTCAGCATGGAAGCCTCTGCAATGCCAAAGGACTTAACTGTGGCTGAGCAGGAGAGTTTAATAGAGTTGTCTTGTGATGAAACACTGAAGCCTGCTTTCAGAAAGCAGTCTTTGTTGGACTTTTGGATAAAACAACACAGAGAATACCCTGCCCTGTCTGACAAAGCGGTGCGCTTTCTCCTTCCTTTTGCGACCACATATCTGTGCGAGAAAGGCTTCTCTTCACTTGTTGTCATCAAAACCAAATACAGAAGCAGGCTGAATGCTGAGCCAGACCTGAGACTGAAGCTGACCTCGATTGCCCCAGACATCAAAGGACTCTGTTCACAGACACAGGCGCACCCTTCCTGTTGTGAAGGGCCAGATTAAACCGAATATATATATTTATTTATATATATATATTTAATTGTATTTGTATATTCTCTAATATTCCCTGATATCCCTTGTATATTCCTTGTACAATATGCATTGAATATCCATTCTAGCCTACTGAACATCCCATAATAGTCTCCATTCTACTATTGGTCGAGACCTTGGTGCCAGGCTGCCATACCCCTCAGACCCAGTTCAAACGTACCGCTCGACATGTACGAACAAGTCCTAGTTCCGCGTAGGAATTTGGCTACCGCACCACTAATGGGACTATTTGTTCATAGTGCGTATATATATACTGCGCTACTAAAGTAGGACTTTCTTTTCAGTCCAGTTTCTTACCCTCCAATAGAGTCACAGACGTAAAGCCTCCCCGCGATGCCACGTGTGGGAGTAAGGCCAAGTTCGGCCTACCATCGGTATTGAGACATCGTGTATATTAATATTTGAATAGTCATATTTGGCACTATATCGTCGAGTTGGACGTAGTCTATTAAGCTAATAATAGTCTGTTAATATATAGTGCTTCGTGCGGTGAGAATACTACCGTAGTCAGTACCCCATCGTTTCGGGCAGAGAACTGGCTGCTTACCCAGGGTGGTTGACCCTATGTGAAGCTGCACCCGAGGAGCCCCAGAGCCGACGAGCGAGTGGACCTGTATACCGGATTATTCTACCGACGACAGCCCGCCTTCCCAGGCACGGATTATGCTTTGGATACTTTGATTATTCTATGGATAAAGACCCCCGACACTACCGTGTGTTGGAACCCCCCCCCCTGGAGAGGACGCAAGGTGAGGAGACGCTCTGCAAGACGAGGTCTCTCCACATCTCTCCCCCGTGGACCGGAGAGAGCCGGCCCACAAAGAGTCCACCTGCTTTCATCTGTGGTCCAAGGATCGCCGGCGCATTGAACGGCACTACAGTGGGTTCTCCTGGGATACCCTTGGCCGGACGAGGCAGCTGGATTCTACCCCCCCCCCCCCCCCCCCCCTCCTACTCCTGTCGGCTTACAAGCGACTGGATTAACCCCCTCTAGTGTATCCAGCCTATAATCATTAAAGTATCATTGCTGTTATTCCTTAACTATTCCAGGTCGTATATTTACCACCTGCGCCCTCAGAGATTGGACATTATCTATTGATATACCGACGAATACTCCTTGCCATAAAAGTGCATACTATTTCAATTCATAAATGTAATTAAGTGATTAAGTGCTTATTCTACACACCATCGCTGTGTAGGAAATAAAGACCTGTTTCTAATTCGTACATTTGTGTTGGATCCGTTTCATCTACGTGAGAGTGTTCATGATAATATATTTATGCCGTGTACTGGGTGGCCGAATATTAAGTACAAAGGTAGTGGTAGTAAGTATCATATCTAGTAATACAGTCAGGGAATTGTACCCCTCAGTTACACTTCCCATTAGGCGTATGTGAGTTGTCAATGGACAACAACATGCTGTGTGTGAGAGAGATATTTAAAATACAGAGAACAGGTGTTTTTGTATTTATTGGTTTAAAAATGCAATAAATAACGTTATTAAGCATAAATTTGCCTCCTGTGTGAACTGTGCATAGCTGAATAGACTGTATTTTAATGTCGGTCATATGGTGGTACTTGGAGAGCCAGCTACATTCTCAAGTGGTACTTGGTGTAAAAAGTTTGAGAACCACTACTAGAGGGAAAAGATCACCTAGAGCAGTGGTTCTCAACCTGTGGGTTGGTCAGGACCTCCAGGGGGGGTCCCCACATGATTTTGGGGCCATGGAATGTTTTGTGAGTTACATATTTAAATACATTTGGTCATTTAGCTGACGCTTTCATTCAAAGCAACTTACAAATAGTGTACAACAAGTCAGCAGGAGTGGTACATATCTAGCAGCCGAGGATACGTAGTATTGTTTGTCTAGCAGTGTCGAGCTTGAGTGTTATACTCTGAGTACATACTGTAGTAGTATAGACATATTAGCATAGTTGGTGGTAGTATAGACATGGTAGCATAAGAGTAAAATGCAGTAAGACAGTTATTATTAGTTAAAATTCTGATATTGAAGAAGTGTGTTTTTGGTTGATAAAGTGGGCAGTTTATCCTGTGCTGAAAAGTCTCCATTCCAATAGAGAGAGTATATATTTTGGTGTTTATTTGATTGATTTGGCCTTTTATTTATTATGTTTCCACAGTTCTTTCCTCATACTTTATTAACATTTTGTACATAATACAAGTTCATGTTAAAATGATGACACAAAAAGCCAGACCGAGGGCTTGTTTCAGTTTTCTAATAAACAATCAAACTGAACCTTTTTTTTGCCTGTCTATTTGTTTGGTGGAAACTTGATCATAAAAAAAAATAAAATAAAAGTAGTGCCAATGTAGTTAGCTATTTTTGCCATGTTCTTGTAGTGTAGCTTGCTACATTTATCTGGGGATAGCTTCCATTGTAGTTGAGCTATATTTAATCGAGAGTAACATGTAGTGTAGCTTACTACATTTTCCAAGTAGCTTGCCCATCACTGCTTATTACTGATTACTCTTTTAAAAAGTCATCAAAATTACTTTATTGATTACTTTGTATAAAATGTGTTATGTTACTAGTTACGCTACTCGTTACTTTCAGTTACACACACACCCCTTCTGAAAAAAGTTATGTACAACCTGTTAAGCTTCTGTTGTTAGCTGTCCAGATATCAGCTGAGTGTCTGTCTGAGTCTGGCCTTCAAATGAGCTTCCATTACTGCATATGCAGTCTCTCGAAGTAGCCAGCAAATGTCTTTCTCTGTTGGCAGCTTGACATTGTTCTTTGTGGGTACCATGGAAATAGGTAACATCTCCTCAACGATATACCCAGTGACGAGCTTCTTCAGACCTTCTCCACTTGCGGGTGGTGTTTGCCCTGATCTTAGATGCAATTTGTGTTGTTTTGTTTACATCCATCACTGGCACTGGTAGAGGCTTCCCTGTCAGCGTCTGTTTTTTTATGCGTCAAGTGCCGTGTCAGATGCTTCATCAAATTAGATGTTGAATTTCACAAAACTTTTTGTTCCCCCACATAGTTTATTATGGACAGCCATTGAACGCTGCTTTTTGGCTAGTAGCCGACACAACCTCGCTCTGACCTTCCCGCATGCAGACATCATCTATAGGGCCACGTATAAATGTAATATAACGTTATAGGAGCACAAAAAAAAACATTGCATTCAGACAACAATGTAACCCAGCGTTACTTGAATTAGTAACTGTAATATAATTACTTGGAAATTGTAAAGCCTTACTTACTTACTTACTTACTTACTTACTTACTTACTTGTTACTGGGAAAGAAATACAGTAACGTGTTACTTACTGCCCAACACTGCTCATTAGGGTGGGTTACAGCACTACTATGATGATGATTCGTTTGAACGTTTTAACGTTAACAAACAATTCTTTTTTTAAATTTAACTCATTGAGCGGTTAAACGCCAACAAACGAAATATCTCGTTTTTAGTTCCTTTTTTTCTATTTTCTTATTCTAAACACTCACGTGGGCTGTTGTGAGTGTGGCTGGAACCTGCAATGACGATTGAATCCCGACAGGTGGCAGTATCACCTACCTTATTAACTGCATGGGCTGAGAGTAACCAAATCACTAGGGATCACTAGGGCAGTTGTCGTCTCAAGGATGAGAAAGGCCTGTCGTATATGGATGGTTCTCTTGACCTGCTCCTGGCTACTCTGCGTTGTTGTGAGCCTAGGCTTCTGGTCTGGTGATGCAGATGTGATGAGCGGAGATTGAATGAACACAGCCGACAAGTCGCTCGTAGTGTGTACAATACCAGGAGGGCTTTTATTAAAGTTTCCTCAGCTAAACGCACACTAGAATCTATATGGATCCTCCAAAGTCCACTATGACATGGTACTCCGTCGGATTCCGATAAATGAACAGTAGCTGGTTCACAAATTGTCGAATTATTTCTAAGTACAGATGTCTAACTCAGTCAGGAATATGCTTGAAATTGAATAGAAAAAGCTTCATCAACGACGATTGGTGTGTCTGGTCTGGTCTCGTCTCGTTTCGTCCGTTCTCTTCTGTGTGTCTGTGTCCCTCCTGTGTCCCGTGCTGTTTCCTATAAACTCTAGGCCACACCTCCGAGCTCTTTGTCGAAATGACACTGAGCTGGGAGGTGTCGCTTCGGCAAGCCAGATAAGCCTGCCCCTTTTTCCCTTTAAGAGAATTAACGTTTTACAATTTAGTCTATTTTGATTGACTATTTTTACATTAAAAAATATCAAATCTACTTCTGACATTCCACCACGGGCACAGAGAGACCTCTCCTGAAAATATTTACTGGTGTACTTGCTGAAAACAGTTAAAAGGATTTATACATTCATGGCTTATCACAGTTTTAATGTAACTCATAATATTCATAGTTTTAAACAGCTCTCTGTCTGTTGCTGGGGTTTATTTGAATTACTTTTAACCTGGAAATGACTTATTGATTAATTCAGTGTGTAATATTATCCAATATCTTATCTAATAAGTCATATTAATGTGATATAGTTGTGATAAATAATACTATGATTCTTGAGATATTTTCAGAACAAGTTGGGGGTCTGGGTCAGACCAGCTGTCTCTACTATAAGCTAGTCACACTGAGGTGTGACTTTTGGTCTTTGTTCTGTTGCTGAGTATATTAACATTCTCCATTGTCTGTTACCACTGTCTTCCCTAAAACAACCACAGGCTTGGGCGGGCTCCTTTGAACTTTTAGAGCTGTATTTTCCTGCCCTTCAGCTAAAACCTATTTTTAGGTATTTGTGACATATTCTATCTACAGCCCCTTCTATCAATCAGACCCCCTGTGGTTGTGTTGGCCCCCCTGAGCTGTTATCTCCTGGCATCTGGTGCAACCCAGCTATGAATACAGTGCCTTCAGCCCCCCCCCCCCCCCCCTTACAGTTACACTTACAGGGACAATTCTCAACCTGTATTTGAGATAAATTTAGTACGATTTTAGGACACAGTCACAGCAGCGTCAGCAGTGGCATGGCAGCACTGAGCAAACTACAGCAATATAATGTTCGATAATGGCGATCGCCTAGAGCAAACTATTGGATATTATGAATAATCCAAAACGGATTATATGGATGATGATTATGGACGATAAGGTGCGTTTCCACCAGACTATGTTGGACTCAGCACTTCTGGTAAATCATAAAAATACTATAGTCAAATTGGCCGATGAGGAAACCTATTCGGCTCTGTGGTATAGTCTGGCCCGAGCAGACTATAGAAGAACGGATGAGGGCCACCTAACGTTATATGTATTGATCCTGTTCTGATTCAAGACACTTGGAGTGAGAGTGGAGTACCTACTGACAAAGGTAACATCTATTTTACGTCTATTTTACCGAACCCCTTCATAAAACATGCTTTTGTAATGATCGCAGCATCGGAAAACGACCCCCCCCCCCGATGGCTTTGTGAAGAAACATAGGTCGTTTACCTTCTGACAAAGGTAATGTCTATTTTACGTATATTTTACCGAACCCCATCAAAAAACATGCTTTTGTAATGATCGCAGAGTCGGAAAACGACCCCTCCCCCCGATGGCTTTGTGAAGAAACATGGTCGTGTTTACCTTTGACCTGGCAATAATATAGGTTTCTGGCGAGCAGCCGTGAGATTTGCGTATACCGCACAAAATACTCTATATCTCATGATCTAGAAAACCAGCCTGGATTATTGTGAAACGGGCGATTTTTTGTGTGGTATAGCGCACAAACGAAGTTATGTAGAAATAAACTGTTTTGTCCCTGTTGGAGTATAAATCGTGCCTGTCAAATGAGCCATACTATTGTCTCCATAGCTATAATATAGAATATACGATGGGTCCGCAAACATCGTAAAAATTGTCAATAACGCTGTCACCAGGCAGTAAAGATGAAAAAAATGCGTGGCAGTCAATGAGTTAATTGTTATGGTTAAAGGGGAACTATCTTATAAATGGCTTTTTCAGTGTTTAGCATTGTTTCCTAGCTATGTGGACTTATATTAATATGATCTATGTCTCTAATTCTCATATTGGCGCATTCTTCCAATTCTCCTCTCACAATATTCACCCTCACTGAGTCATCTGAAAATGTGCTGATTTGTGATGTCAGAGAGACTCAGCTGCATAATAATGTGGCCCCATGTGGCATCAGGCCACACAGTGGTTGGAGCCCAGGCTCAAAATGGCTTAAGATCTTGAGGTAGAAAAATGCTGTTTTTGAGTACTTGATTAGAAATACAAAACAATGAATAAAAAAAATAATAATAATTACAGAGGTGTTCCATAAACTCACAGGAATTGTGTAAAAGTGCCCAAATAGTGAAAGAAATAGTAAAATAGTTCCCCTTTAAGATATAAAGTTAGAGTTAGGGTTAGGGTTATTGTTAGTTTAACCCTCAAGTCAACCTTTAAACAACCCACTACGTGTCTCCCTAGTGACCGAAACTGCGATCTCAGTAAAAGTAAAAGTCTTTTTCATGTATTGTTCCATGTATTGTTCCAATTTTCTTTTTCATGTATTGTTCCAATTTTCTTTCATGAATATCATTATTAACTTCAGTCCTCACCATACATATTGAATATTTATTCATTTTCAGGATTTTAGCCATTTCTTAAATTAGGGGTAGGGTTAGGGTTGGGGTTAGGGTTAGGGTTAGGGTTACCCTAACCTTAACCCTAACCTGTCCAGTTCTGCGACTAGGGTGAAAGGTGTGACACTTGTTGTTCACACACTTAACACATCCACCGCCAAAAACGGCTTACGATGGGTTTCTAGGTCATGCGAATTCCGCCATTCCACGGCGTACAACGTTATTGAGATCATATTTAATTTTTTCGCCATGGTATTCATAATTCCCTCACCCAGCCTCTGCTGAGACAGTGGGACTCGGCACAACCGTGCAACGCTTCAATACCGCCGCCTGGTGGATGATCGGGCGAGTTACAACCGGAAATGGATCTCTGGTGATCTCTGTGCATCTGGGAAATGCGTCCGGCAGTCACATATTGTTGCGGGACTCTAGACACACATCCGTGTATATGGATCACTGCCATAACTCAATAATCTATATGATTTGGGCGTTTATTTCGCCATACAAACCGGAGATGGATCTAGTCGATCGACGTCAAATAAGTGGGATCTTTTTCCTCCAGTCTCATCGGCAAACGGTAAGAGGACAGTAACGTTACTTTCAGCGTGATTGTTTATTATTATTAATGCAAACCGCTCTGATCAATATATCACCCATACTACATAAAGCATTTACTGACGATCACGGAATTATAAACGACCCCCCCCCCCCCCGTTCATCCGCGCATGATGAGTCATAACGTTTAGGATCGTATTCAGTTGCATTTTTTAATATAGCGTGTATCACGAATAAACTGCAATCGATAATCTATATTATGCGTTTAGGCCTATAACTAGCGTTCTAGGAATTACTGCAGAAAACGATAAAAACATATTTATATTCTAGACGGTATTTCCGCATGAATCTATGGATGAAAAAGTATAACCTTCCTACATCCTGAACCAGGCCCGGACTGGCCATCGGGAGCACCGGGAGTTTTCCCGGTGGCCTGGCCTGGCGCCGCCGCCACAACTAGAAACAATGGCCTGGCAAAAAAAAAGAAAAAATTATAATAAAAAAAACATTTATTTTTTATTTTTATATATATATATATATATATATATATATATATATATATATAAAAAAAATAAAAAAATAAATATTTTTTTTATTATAATTTTTTCTTTTTTTTTGCCAGGCCATTGTTTCTAGTTGTGGCGGCGGCGCGGCGCGATAGTTAGATAACCTAGGTGGGTGGGGAACAACCAGGATTTCACTGTCTGCGACAGAGTTGGAGAACTATCTGACTCTCTCTCCCTCACGCGGATCACACACACACACAGCCGTGGAGCCGTGCTGCCGCTTGTGATTGGTGGAGGCGGGACCGGGCGATACAACTGATTGACAGCGGAGGCGGCGAATGGAATGGCAGACGGCACTCAGATGCAGAATAACAGCCAGGCAATGAGCCAGGTAGTGAGGGACTCGGGAGAGATACAGTAGAGCGAAAGTCAATTAACGTTGATGTCAAGATGGACAGTGGAAGAAAGAGAAAGGGTGGAGAAAAAAAAAAAAAAAAAAAAAAAAAAGGCCCTTACAGGAGAGAGTGGTTAACTGTATTATAATAGTAAATAGAAAAATATGTTGTGCTCTTGCTTTTTTCTTTTTGAAGGTGGAGAGAGTAGCATTGCTAGTGCCACAACAGTTTTATTTGAGGTCCATAACAGTACATTGTACTAAGCAATTGTTGGCTCATTAGTTTGTGATTCACATGCACTCAAATTCACCAGAATGCAGGAAATTAAGTCTTTGTAAAAAAAAAATCCTGGTGGGGGACCCCCAGACCCCCCGCTTAAAAAGTGGCCTGATTGGGGCTATATTTCACGCTATATCTCCCGGTATGAATTATTTCCCCAGTCCGGCCCTAGATAATCGATGTTGAATGGGCCATAGTAATGTCAATTTAGCAATACAATTTAAAAAGTTATAGCCCTGCAAAGAAGGTGAACATCTCCATAGGCTTAGAGTGGTGGCAGATAGTGGTATGAGAGGGGCAAACTGTGTGGCAGTTAATGTGTTAATAGTGATTGTTTAAAAAAAAATTAAAACATGGATTATTGTAATGTGAGTCCAGGATGTGATACTGAGCTACTTGTTTGGCATATACAAAAAATCTAGCCAACGCTATCAACAAACACATGTAAAAAGAAAAGTGCTTTTTGACCAGAACTGCGACAAGGTTGACTTGAGGGTTAAGGTAACAGTGTGGTTAAGGTTAGGGTTTGGGGGTTATCACAAAAGTGTGTCTTGGTGGTCTTGAGGTAAAGGCACCTGTCTCCCATGAGAGTGTCCCAGGTTTGTTCCCCAGCAGGGGAATATTAAGTTTACATTTTAGATTTACAGGGCTCCACGTGATTTAGCACGTCACAATATCACATTTGAAACTTTGCTCTCATGTATCACCACACTTAACAATACCTTCACATGAGCTACACAACGTGTGATCATATGTGACATAGCCATAGCCTCTTTTCACTAGGTTCACAATCAAGTGCTGTTTTATAAGGTTCACCCTCTATTCTATCCATTCTCTCATCCCCTCTTTCTCACCTCCTCTACCTTTCCCGTATTCATACATCCATCTCTCCTTCCCTCCTCCCACATCCTCCTCTCCTCTGCTCATTTGTCCCACTCTCCTTTCAGGAAGCCAGACTGTGTCATCGATCTCCAGCTCTCAGACATGGCGGCTGATCAGAGATAAATAGGAGCCCAAACCACGTAAGATGAGACCGAACACAGGACCGACTAAGCTTTAAAGAACTGTGTCTGATGAGTGGAGGAGAGAGAGAGAGAGAGAGAGAGAGAGAGAGAGAAAGAGAGAGAGAGAGAGAGAGAGAGAGAGAGAGAGAGAGAGAGAGAGAGAGAGAGAGAGAGAGAGAGAGAGAGAGAGAGATGAAGAGCGAGAAACAAGAGGAGGAGGAAGGAGCGATGCAGCAGCAGTGGTGGTTTCAGTGTGTCTCTGGTGCGATTCCGAGGGCCACCCCGGAATGATGGCTCATCAAGCCTCTTTTTCACACGTCGTATCTAATTGCTTTTAGATCAGTTCCTATGGAAACGGCGGCTCTCTTTGAAGCTGCTGAGGGGAGGGGGGGGGGTTCTCTCTCCTTCTCTGGGGGGTTTGTGTCATTGCTGTGGCTTGGATGAACACAGTTAACTACAGAGGGATAAGCCCTGGGCCTCGGAGAGTGGGCATCAAGAGTGCAGCCAGAGGAGGCTATGAGAGTCGGGGGGGGGGGGGAGTGAGAGCGAGACAGAGAGAGAGAGAGAGAGAGAGAGAGTGAGAGAGAGAGAGAGATAGAGGGGTAGAGAGAGAGAGAGAGGGAGATAGAGGGGTAGAGAGAGAGACAAAGGAGGAGGGCGGGTGCGATGCATTTCATATCCGTGGAATATTGAATGCATAACTCACTGTCATTTGAAACAATAACACACAACAAGAATCAATGAGTATTGTCTCGCCGATTTACACACAAAAACAGATGCAGATACAGAGGCATGTGTGCACTCTGCACGCACACGAGGCAAACCCAAAGGCGCCCTTGACAACAAGAAGAAAAAAACACTTCCTCATTTAGCTGGAACATGGGATAAATATAGGCAGCTGTGTAGCCTGGAATCCTGCGATGGCCACATCTCTGAGCTGTAATACAGGCACTACAACAAAGCAGCCATTGCTTGGTCTGCGGTGCTGTCCACGGCTGAGAACTGCTGGTTACAAGGGGCTGGTAGGAGCAGATGGGATGGATTTCAGGGGCTCCTCTCCTCAAGTACATTCTTTTACGCATTACTTTTTTTTACGACTTTATTGTTATGGCCCAAAGTCTCCTCATCTCTCCCAGTGTTGATCCCCTCCTCTTGCACTTAGGAAGGATAGAGGTGAACATAAAAGTGATGAATGGATACTCAGAGGGGCCTTCGCTGGGGATGGAGAAAATGCAGCCTCGCTTCTTCATGGGAAAGACAAAACAGAAGAAGGAATTTCCTATTTCACTAGTCGTGTTTCCATCCAATTGTAGAAAAAAAATGTAAGCAAAGCTTTGAAAAATAATGTGGATTAGGTCCCGTTTCCATCAATTGGGTTGAGCCGAATAAACATAATCTTTATTAAAATAAATTATTTTACCAGGTAATTCTCATTGAGATTGACAATCTTCTTTGCGAGAGAGACCTGGCCAAGATGGCAGTGTTTAAAACATTAATTAAAGTTACAGATGCTACAACATAAAACAAATGCAGAATAAATACATATAATAATACCATACAAAACACATTAAAAGTCAATAGATGTTTAAGTTCTCTGATCGCATATGTCTTGTGCTTATCGTCACCTACAGTATCCAGTATCTGTCCCAACGATGACAAATTGTTAAAGTTAGAGGTTCTATGTAGGATTGCAAGTAACTGTCTAACTGTATATATAACTGTTTCCACTAGAGGGCGCTCTAGGCGGAGCCACTAATGCTGCCACCAGGTGGCGAGTATTTAAGGAGATGTCTCCTCCGCCTATACCTCTTTCCCACCTGCCTCTCAGAGAGAGGAGAACTCATGTGCTGCTGCTTTACCATGCAAATAATAAACCACGCTGATTAATGGCTGAAGATAGAAACCATGCCTCTTGACCACATTATTGTCGCCCCCAAATAGCCAGATTCTGTCAACAGGTTATGGGCCCAGATCACGCAGGGGCGAAATAATAAGGGTAGCAAGTTTAGCTGAAGTATAGGCTAGGTTAGCGCCGGGAGCACCGCGTGGCTAGACGCTAGGCCAACAAGAGCTAAAGCTACGCCTACCATCAACCAAGAGGATGGCGACCAAGGGAAGGAGCAAATGGCCCTCATTCAATGGAAAGGCAGAGGACTACGAGCTCTGGGAAGAGCGCATGTTATGCTGCATGCACAGTGTGGGACTGAAGACGACGATCTTGGCGGCCCCCACGGGAGACCTGACGGCGGAAGCACAAGCCCTGGACGACAAGTGTAATGCAGACGCATACTGTGAGTTAGCGGCACTGCTCGACGACACAAGCTTGGGGCTGATATTCCGCGACACTAAAGACAAAGGCAGAGAAAGCCTAGGGGTGTTGAGAGAGCATTATATCGGGCAAGGGAGACCCCGAGTCGTGGCCCTCTACATAACACTAACATCATGATGGCATTGAAGAGTGCAGGAGAAGCACCAAGCGATGGGCTAATGATGGCGATGGTGATGAGAGGACTACCTGAGCTGTACAAACCGTTCACACTCCTGGTAACACACGGTTCAGCGGACATGACGCTGGGAAAGTTCAAGGCCAAGTTACGAAACTTCGAGGCCTCAGAAGATACCCACCCAGCCGCCGCGGAGGCGGTAGAGAGGGTGCTGAAGGGAGAAGACCAGGCCCACGGCGGAGCTGGCGTGTTGGCGATGCGGAGAGAAAGGCCATCGGAGAGGCGACTGCACAAAGACTGTCTGGTGTAGCTTCTGCAAATCCATGGGGCACCCAGACAGAGCGTGCATGAAGAAACACGACCAGAGCGCGCGATACACGCATGGACAAGATGACGGCCATGGACGAGACGGCGGCTACAGACAAGATGGCGGCTGTGGACAAGATGGCGGCAGCGGACAAGATGGCGGCAGCGGACAAGATGGCGGCGACGGTCGACGTGAGACGGATCGAGACGACGCCCGGAGAGTAACGGGACAAGAAGACCGGCGCAGCTGCAGCGGGCCCAGAGGAAGGGACTGATCGTGGACACAGGTGCGTCGTCCCACGTCATCAACGACAGGAGTCGGTTCAAGAACTTTGACAACACTTTCCACCCGGAGAGACACAGCATGGAGCTGGCAGACGGGAAGCGCACCTACGGGTTGGCGCAAGAGAGAGGAGACGCACAGGTATGCCTCACAGACAGTGGGGGGCGCCGGTGTACAGTGACGTTAAAGAACGCTCTCTACATACCATCGTTCCCACAAGGACTATTCTCTGTAATAGCTGCTACTGCAAACGGTGCCCAAGTATTCTTCGATAAAGGTAAACAATTTCTTGTAGAGCCTGACTGTACACGGTTTAACATAAAGATGTACCAGAGAATGTATTATCTGCAAACAGAGTGTAATGACAACGACAAGTGTAATGATAATAATGATATGTGTAGCGTGACGGTCAGTCACGATATTCAGACATGGCATGAGATTATGGGTCATTGTAATTACAAGGATTTACTGAAACAGCAAGCAGTGACAGAAGGCATGCACATTGAAGGTGAAAAGCGTAGACCTGACAAAGAATGTGTACTGTGCAAAACGGGGAAGTTTACTCAATCGAGAAACAGAAATCCCACAGAAAAAGTAAAGGTACCACTTGCGCTAGTTAACACGGATCTAGCCGGTCCAGTAAGCAACAAGTCCATAGGAGGCTTTAGATTTGTACAGTCTTTTACAGATGTGTGCACAGGGGCAGTGTTTGTTTACTTTCTCAAAGCAAAGGGTGACACACTCCAGGCCGCGGAGAAATTCCTGGCAGACGTAGCCCCTTATGGTAACGTAAGATGCTTGAGGTCCGACAACGGAACCGAGTTCACAAACAGAGAGTTCCAATCACTGTTGAGAAGGTACAAGATAAGACACGAGACGTCATGTCCATATCCCCCACACCAGAACAGAGTGGCAGAGAGGGGATGGCGCACCCTTTTCGAAATGGCTAGGTGTAAGCTAGTAGACAGTAACTTACCTAAGAGTCTAAGACGCCGCTTACACCAGAAACAGGTGCACCACCCCGTATACAGCACTGACAGGAAAGAAGTGTAATCTAGCTAGAATGCACCAATTTGGATCAGTGTGTCATGCTTAACTGCAGGACACAGGAAAGCTCGAGTCAAGATGTGAAAAAGGACTCTTTGTAGGGCACGACAAAGGAAGCCCCGCTTTCCTAGTTTATCATCCCGGTAAAGGGAGAGTGCAGAAACACAGGCTAGTCAAGTTTGTCACAAAGACAACATGTGAGAGCGAGACACAGACAGAGGAGCCAGAGCTGGACTCCAGAGTAAGGTGTGAAGAAACAGAGACACCTCAGCCAAGTGTACTTAGCACGGTCGTGCAGACAGACAGCCACCCCCAGAGGGCAATGACGAGGAGCACCCGAGGGTGACATCACGTGCCCCAAGCAGTGGGAGGTATCCCTCAAGGGAACACAAACCCCCAAAGTATCTGACAGACTATGCCCGGAGAGGAAGTGACGAGGATGACAGTACACTTACCACCATTGATTACTGCTACAGGGTAGTCAGTGGGGTACCTCAGACCTTTAAAGAGGCCATAGTGTCCCCTGAGTCAAGTAAATGGGAGAGAGCAATGAGGAGATGAGGTCCCTAGAGGACAACCACACCTTTACTCTAACCAAGTTACCAGAGGGCAGACAGACAGTGGGAGGGAAATGGGTGCATTCAATCAAGGAAGGTTGAAGGCCACGACAAGTACAAAGTAAGGTTCGTAGCTAATTTCTTAAATGCTGAAGGAGGGTACTCCATGTTTAAATACGGAAGGAGGGTGGCTACACTGCTTAAATGCAGGAGGAGGGTACTTCAGGTTTAAATACGGAAGGAGTAGAATCCAGGTTTAAATACCTGAGTGGATTCCATGTTTAAATACAGAAATGGATCCCATGTTTAAATACAGAGGTGGATGATTTACCATGTTCAAAATGATTTAATTATGTGGAAAAGATCCTGAAACTTTTTTGACTGATGTAAAAATGTACAGAGAAGCTGTGGGTAGCCTCAGTTGTTTGGCAACATGTACTCGCCCTGACCTATGTTTTGTAGTGAGAAAAAATTGTCACAGCATTTTGCTGACCCCGCAGAGGAGCATTGGATTACATCAAAACATGTTTTTCGTTATCTCAAAGGTACAGCAGATACACAGCTGTGTTTCAGAAAAAAGCAGCCCACAGGGGCACTATCAACTTGTGAAGCCGAATGTATGGTTCTAGCTATGACAATGCAGGAATGTGTTTATCTAGAACAACTGCTCGAAGTGATGGACACCTATGTATATATGAAGACTGTTGTTTATGAGGACAACCAGGGAACCATTGTGATTGCTAGGAACCCTGTGTGCCGACCAGGGGCGTCGTTCTGGTATGGCAAGGTATGGTACTCGCCATGCCATGACAAAAAAAATAAAATAAACCCCCCCCCCCCCCCCCCCCCCCGCACCCCCTCCCTCCTCGCCATACCTTGCCTTTTACTGAAACAATGCCACTGGTGCAGACAAAGATGTAAGCATGTCGATATAAAATATCATTTCATCAGATCTGTCATCAGAGAAGAAAGAATGACACTGATTTATTGTCCAACGGACAACATGGTAGCAGACACTATGAGGAAACCTGTTTCCAAATTGAAATTGAAGAGATTTGTAGAGGTCATGTTTGGTGTGTAAATATTGACTGCCATATTCTTTTTGATGTTCTGAATTGTATTATTTTCTTTGTAAATTGTTTTTGAAGAAGTTATACAGTGCCGTCTGGGATAAATGCGAGGCCCTGTGCGAGTTCCAAGTTTTATATAATTTTGTTTATTTTTTATTATACAGCCACAAGAGAGAGAGAGCACGAGAAAGCAAGAGAGAGAGCGCGAGAGAGAGCGAGAGAGAGAGAGCGAGAGCGCGCGCGCGAGAGAGAGAGAGAGAGAGAGATCCACGGCGGGAACAGAGCAGACCGCACCAAAAACTCACCCTAACGCAGAGTCAGGTCCAAGAGGAAGGAGACGACAATAGAGAAAGTTCAGAAGTCGCATCATGATATTTTCCCCCCGTTGGGATGAACCCGGGAGTCCGCTCCCAGCACCCGACAACGTAGCCAACGCTAGCTAGCTAGTGTTAGCTAACGCTAGTTAGCTGTCCCTGCCCCCAGCCAAGCTACTAGCCGACATAGCTATAGCCTGACTGAAGGTTCCAACACGCAACAACTTTAATCCTCAGTCCATCTGCCGAACGTCCTCCCCGTCCCGGCACAACCTAATCACCACACCCGGTACCGACAAGCCCAT
The DNA here is from genome assembly GCF_963971535.1 of Notolepis coatsorum. Lineage (NCBI taxonomy): Eukaryota > Metazoa > Chordata > Actinopteri > Aulopiformes > Paralepididae > Notolepis > Notolepis coatsorum. Next base: position 77,808,387 of record NC_140180.1, on the reverse strand, counting down.
GGCACGCGGCGCCATCTCCTCCGCTCCGATGCTGCACATCTGGTTCTCTTAGCCAAGACATCCACTCGCTCCAGTGGACAGCGACGAATAGACCCTGTACCTGGCTGTACCCCCTCCCCTCGTGGTCTTCTTCACATCTCTCTACCGACTACCAGACCAACGCCAACCAGCTCCCCCTAGTGTTAGTCCTCCCACCCCACGATGCTTTGCATAAAAGTAATTGAATGAAACCAATAGTATATCTGCAGAGCCGCAGAGCCCGGAACACTATTCTACCAACGTGTCTAATGTGAAATATATAAGCATGTAAGCAAAACTAGATTTTAGGTCTGTGATGGAAAGTGATTGTTAACATTCTATTTATTTTTATTTAAAATAATAAAAAATAAATAATAATAATAATAATAATATAAAAAAAAATTGCGAGGCCCCCCTTCCCGCGAGGCCCTGTGCGACCGCACTGCTTGCACACCCCCTGAGGTGGCCCTGCTATACAACCCTAAGTGGAAGTGTTAAAGTTAGAGGTTCTATGTAGGATTGCAAGTAACTGTCTAACTGTATATATAACTGTTTCCACTAGAGGGCGCTCTAGGCGGAGCCACTAATGCTGCCACCAGGTGGCGAGTATTTAAGGAGATGTCTCTTCCCCCTCTACCTCTTTCCCACCTGCGTCTCAGAGAGAGGAGAACTCATGTGCTGCTGCTTTACCATGCAAATAATAAACCACGCTGATTAATGGCTGAAGATAGAAACCATGCCTCTTGACCACATTATTGTCGCCCCATAGCCAGATTCTGTCAACACAAATAATGTTTTTTTGTAGGTATTCTTATGGTATTTGGTCTTTTAAAAACAAAATTATGAGTCATCCTTTTTGCATCCAATTAAATGCTTTCTAGAAAACAATTGACAGTACATTGTAGCCAATGTCCAACGTTAGCTTACTAGCTAACATTACTAACATTGTGTAATGTTGCTAATAGTGGTGGGACTCAATTAAACATTTTAATCAAATTAATTCGAGACTTTATAGTTAATTAATCTAAATTAATCACATTTTAATCGCATATCTGATGCGAAAAGCAAACATTTTCAATTCAAGTGAATCAATATACATATGTTTAAGCAGCAACATCCTGTATTAGCTACTACACAGACCAACAGATCAATGCAATTTTTAACTAAGTGCAGCAATTTTAGGAATAATATATAGCGCAAAGGACCTTTTGTAAACTCAAGCACTTTCGAGGTAAAAGTTAAACGCAGTACTTTCAAGTACATTCCAGAACAGTTGACTATTGGAAAAAAAACTCTTGATTGATCTCAATTTCCCGTTTTTTTTTTCTTCTTTTTTATAAACAAACCAGACTAAGAAAAAAAGTATTTGTGATTTATTGTACTTTACTTATAGCACATGCATGAGTCTGTTCTCCTTTGAAAGGTAACATTCTTACACAATAAAGAAAAATCATCATGCGATTAAATGCATCCATGTTTTTAACTTTTAATTCTTTCTGTAGTTAATTAATCTAAATCAATGCAATAAAGTCCCAGCCTTGTTGCTAATGTACATTGCTAATGTTGTGGAATATATTATCATGTCATTATGGATCTGTGTTGTTTTATCATGTTATACAGCTTGAGTTTCAATATGACCAGAATGACTGGTTAATGTGTGTATGTCTCTTTAAGATCACTCTGACATTCTACCAGTCATAACAAAGTTGCTGTTGCTCCCAGTTACTGAGCACCATTTTGCTTACCTTCATCATCATATCTCATATATTATGTTATGTCTGACAACTGTGTATTTGACATACGTGTGAACAACGTTCTAGGTCAGTCCTCGGCCAGACGCTAGTGGGTTAACATATCTGTCTCTGGCTGGTGACAGCCCTTTCAACGTGCCCTTTCCTCGCCCTAGCAAGGAAGGCAGTGAAGCATGACTGGCACATCCTACACAACACCACAACAACAACAGCACCTATGAGCAGACTCAAGTCCCGCCACCCCTACAACAAGGTGGCACAAGAGATGCTCCGTTCCACCACTGAGGACCTATCCAGAAATGGATGGCTGGCGGCAGCCTGGAAGAGAGAGTGGGAGAGTGCTGGGCCAACCCGTATCCACCACCACATCTGGGATCCAGGAGATGGCGCCACAGGAGACGATCTTCCACGCCGGCAATGGGTTCTGCTGAACCGTTTAAGATCTGGGGTTGGTCGCTTTAAAGCATCATTAAAGAAGTGGGGCCTGGCAGACAGCGCTGCATGTGAGTGTGGAGACCCTGAGCAGACTGTTGACCACATCCTGACCATCTGCCCCCTATACAAACCACCCTCGGAAGCCAGCCTCTTTGATGTGGGACCAGAGTTAAGGGCATGGCTACAAGATACGGAGTTGGACCTCTGACGTTACACGAAAGAAGAAGAAGATGGCGACGAGAAAAATTATGGCATATTTTTTGTTTTAACTAGTTTATTAAGATTTTAAAGCGATGGGAGTCGAGGTGGCCGCGGAGCGGGCTCTGCAGACAGGGTGAATCTTGAGTTTCCAGGGAAGCGCTTTCCTGTCTCATACTCCTCCACGCATTGTGAGGGGGAGAGAACCACCTGCGTTGTCCGTTTTGCTGTCAACTCCGGCTAGGACCTTGGGAACGCGTGGGGAATATTCGGTGAGCTGTTGCCATTCTGTTTAAAGCGGTTTTGTTTTGCATCTATAAAGTAGTTAGGTTACGTGTAGATTAGGACGTCTGGTTGACCAGATAGCGTATGACATAGTGGTGATTGCCGACGAGCAGTCCAGGGGAGAGTTAATATCTCCTGCCTCAAAGCCTCCGAGATAATACGGGAGAAGGGGGACGCCTGTCTACGGCTGTCTTGTCAACTCTGACAGGTAAACCTATGAGGTATTGAAGTTATTTTTGGGGTTCTGGGTCAAGTGGGTGTCTAACATTAGAACATAGTTTTTTTCTGTGTGTAACCCCCTTGTGTTCCTCTAATTACTTGGATTTAAGGGGTGCGTTCTGGTAATTAGCGAGAATTACATGTGCAAAGTGTACTGTGAAGTATGTTAGGAATTACAGGAGTTCATGCGATGGGTCCCACTATTTAGCGTGGGTTATCTTTTAAGCACTGATTGTTTTTTTTTGGGGTTATTATTTCACAAAGAGGCGGGAAGAGGGTCCGTGCGTGGAGAATACCAAGAGAGGCAGGTGGTGTGTTGTGTGATTAGTTTCTATCACCTATCTGGTCAAAAACTGCAGTTTTTCTGTAAAGAAATAGGATAGGGCGTGTTGATACGCTGTTTTCACAGAGCTTTTTATCTCTGAGTGCTTAGAGGAACCAAATTTTTTGGGGGCCACATAATTTATTTTTGTGTTGTTTTTGTCTGTTAAGGGAAAAAAGAAGCGTGTTAGAGGATGGAGAATGTGGACAGTTTAGAGGAGCCAGAGGGTGCGGCCTGTGGGGTTGTGACGGGAGAAGCTAATACTCTGTTCTTTTTCTCTTCTCCCACGGTGTGCCCGGGGCTGGATTTTGGGCTCGGTGCCTTTCCGTGTGCGTCACCAGCTGTCCCGCCTCCTGTCCGCTGGTCTCGCCGGCGACCATCAACTCCGGTGCGAGGAGACAGGCCTCATATGCCACCCGCCGCAGCGGCCACACATGAGGCTGGATCAATAACAGCAGATGAATTGGCCAGACAATTAGAGATGCTGAGGTTGTATGCTCAAGAGCTGACGCAGCGTTCACACCTGTCATTGATAGCAGCGGTCGGACAGTCACAGTTAGCCCTGGTGAAAACGGTCTCACAGCTTGGGCAGGGCAGCCAGAGGAAGGTCCCGGGGAAGAGGCAGCGCAGAGCTGCTGGTTTTTGCTTTGTATGCGGCGGGGCTGGTCATTGGCATAAAGATTGTACCTATAAGGAGGTGTTTGAGAGGAAAAAAGCACAATGGCGAGCGCAGTTGCAAGGCGGGACAGCCCCTCAGCGCATTGACTGGACGCACAGCGGGGAGGCATCGACCTGAGGACAGGATGATGGCAGGCATAGTATAGCGCACACTCACACATGCTTACATGCATGCACGCTATGAGAAGGGTAGAAAACAATTATAGTTGAAATGCAATTTGTCATTAGATATTTCCACAAAAAAAAAAAAAACCCTATCAGATTTTTAACAGAGTATTAAGGCCGGCCATGTAAACAAATCACTGACAATGGCCCTTCTGAAATGTTACATCATTGAGAAAACAAATCTTTCTTACTCAATGATCTGATAATTGAAAGTAGTTTGCAAATGCATGTTCCTAGTTGAGACAGTTTTTTTTTTTATAAACGCAGGGGTTGTTATATGTATATATATATATGAATATGGGTTATATATATATATATATATATATATATATATATATATATATATATATATATATATATATATATATGGGGGATAGAGAGGCGGCACTAGGTCTAAAGGGACCTACTGGAATTATGTGCGCTATCATACAATAAGTAAATCGATTAATTACATATAGCTTAACTACATTTCTCAATAGTGGTGTTTCCTTTTAACCGAGTAGCGTTATGGGTAGTGTAACGTATGTTGTTTTACTTGCTACTGCCGGAGAAATTGGGCTGCTAAATGAGGATTAGAGATCAGTAACGTTCGGTGGTGTTCGTTCAGTGATAACAACATTAGATAAATAGCTAACAAAATGAATACAACGTATAGCGTGGCTACGATACAGAATAACGTTAACACAATTGCATGCATCATTGTTTACAATAAGCGGTTGGTCAAAGGACTGACAGCGGGGACAAGTTAAACATGAATCAATTTATTATAACGGGTAGATTGCCTACACAGCACAGGGCTACTGTTCTGGGATATAGGGATTTGACGTTTCCTTGGTGTCTTCATCGTTGATTGCCTGTAGTAGCTGCATCTAACGTTAGGAGCTAACGTTAAAATCGAACCTAAAGTTAGTTGTTTAGCAACAAGGGCAACATTTGTTTTATCATTAGCGTATAATTGGTTCAAAAACACAGAACCGGACGAGACGAGTTGTTCGCGCATAGGATAATCACACAACAATACTTCCGGTCCGGTGGGTGGGTTTAAAAAATAAAAGTCTAGAACACTGGAAAAGACGGAGCGGTGGCAGCATGGCAAAATGCGCAAATACAAAAATAAAAATTACAGTGCTGTCCAGTGATTAACCACATTAATGTTAAACTCCTCACATTCATTTATCAACTGAATGTGATAATAATTTTTCCTATTAGCAGCCTAAACCTATTTATCCTTGCTTAAATTTCACAGTAGATGCCGAGCGGGAGGTGCTTGTGCAGCATCTCAACCACCTCTGTGGAGGGTGTTGTTCACCTCAAAAACTAATAATCAGCCAACTTGGCCCAGCGTAGAACAAACGGAAAATAACTAAAAGCACAACTAACTACTCTAACACTACACAACAGGGACCGCGGAACGCATAGGGCCAACAAGTTATAGGCCTACAGACAGGTGGCGTTTCCCCCTTTCCAAATACGGGGAGGCAGAAAACAAATCTATTTAGGGGATTGGGAGAAAATGAACTTTGGACTAAGTGGGGCAAAATTATGGTAGGGACATTAATTATATTAATTAATTAATTTACCAGGGCATATTTATGATCTGCCAGTTGATCAAGTAGGCGGCGTTTCGTACGACCAACATAAAAAGAGTCACATTTGGAACAAGACAGACAGTCAGTATATAAATAACATGTGTCGTTTGACAATTAATGAAGCCCCAGAAGTATATGTCTGTTTTGTAACTAGGGGGGGGGGAAACAGAGTTTTTCGATGTATATTTTGGTTCATAAACTAATATAAAGCAATATGCTCTAAAGTTTACTAAAACAGACAGTAGCAAATTAATGGTCACATGTGAGGCAGAGACTAGGGATGAAAATGAACTGGCAAACTCCAGTACATTTATGTGGAAACTGAAAATGTTGATTAATGTGCATTGTCCCTGGTAAATTAATAGTGTCTTTTATGTTCCTATTTATATATTAGATGTTGCTTGATTTTTTGGTCCACTATGTGTTATGATTTGAATTGTTTGAGTTTGTTTATTAGATGTTGCTTGATTTTTTGGTCCACTATGTGTTATGATTTGTTTGTTTGAGTTTGGTTATTGGTAAAACATCTAAGTACACAATACAATACACACATGTACAGATACGGTTACTGTAGCCTGCTCACTCTCTCTGTGCCACCCACACCCCCATTCACCATTTTATTTTAAAATAAAGAGGTCAAGTAATATAGTACAATGACCTATAAGGGGAAAATACAGAACTTTGAAGGCGTTTTCCAAAAAAAAAAGGGACAAAATTAGTTTTAAGAGTTTTTCCTCATACTCTCGGCCAGAAATCTCCACTTCAGTAGTACTCACATACACCAAAACATTCCATTTCTATTCATATCTATGTTCTGAAGATATTTGCAGAGGGGTTTGTTGATATCGCATTCATACCCTGATTTATATCACATTTTATTCCTAAAAACATGGCGTAGTATGGAATTTTACCATAACAATGGACTGAATGGAGTATTTTCTGATTTATGGAGTGATAAAAAGAGATATCCAAAATCCCCTCTGTAATAGCCTTTGGCTCTAATATGTCAACAAAATGAAACTATAATTTTGAAAATGGCTTTATCCAATGTTCAGATTTCTGTCCTGGAATTATATGCAAATTAGTGCATATTTAAGTAGATCAGGCCTCATTTGAACATACAATTGTAATACAAAAAAAGTATTGTCTTAATATAAGTAATCAACTGGGGAAGTTTCATTGTGTTATATATTAGTTAATTTGTACCCTGTTCACCTGCAGTATCAGTCTGTTTTGACCTGTTCAGTACTTGCATGTTTAGTAGCTGCTAGCAACGGCGATCATCTAATTTCATGTGACCTGCAGAAATCATTATGACCTGTTTGCAGACGAGACTCTTAGAGACGTTGTTTTTTGTTGTCATGACTTAGGGAATCTGCCCTGCTCGTTGGAGCTGATCGAGGTACTATAGAATGTCCTAACTTCAAGCCTGGAGTGGGCCCTTTCTACCATTTTAGTGTGTAACTGTCTATAATGTGTGATAACGGGCAAATATTTTTTAAGCGTGGCTGAGAAAGAAAAAATAGAAAGAAAAAGAGATTGGAATGCCAGCCACTCATATCTCTCCTTTGTCTCTTCTCTCCCACGTACACCTATGTATGTACCCCTCTCCTTTGTAGTTTCTCAGGGGGGGGTCCTCCATCTCTGTGCAAAGCAAATGACCGCCGGGCCCTACTGACCACTGCCCCAGTGAGAGGAAACTGTTCCCGGAGAAGCATATACCTACCAGCCTGCTCTAGCCTGCAGCTGGCCTACTGCTCTAGCCTGCAGCTGGCCTACTGCTCTGGCCTGCAGCTGGACACGACGACGCAGCTATGAGCTACATCAGACACTGCCCAACAGCTGACCACAGCTGGGCCATCACTGGCCGAATCATTGGCCGAAGATAAAGAACTAAAGAGACAGTTCAATCCTAACTGCGATTCATCAACAGGCTTTTAACGTCGGAGTAGAAGACAGTTAGCCTGTTTTCAGTTGTGAAAACGAACCAAGGACAGTACGAGAGATCAGACCATCTGCAACGACGAGGGAACCATCGGACTGGATCGGCCCGGGGGTGTTTGGTGGCGGAGAGGGGGGGACCTGCCTGAGATTCAACAACTGATTAAGAGGCAAGTCTGACCCACATCACATTACATTATCTCGGAAATATTAAGTAACAATGTACTGAACTTTGTTAAAGAATGGAGATGTTTTTTTTTTTTTCCGCAAATTGTAGTTTTGTTTTGTTTTAGCTATCTGTGGGAATAGCCTTGAGCTTTTCCTCTGCTTGAGAGATTCCAAGCACTGTGCAGTTTGCAGTCACGTGTTCTTGGTGTTATTCTGTTTTCGCTAAGAGTTTTGTGAGAATGTTTTTTGTTTTGTATAAGGGAAATTATTCTTCTGCAAGATACTCTCCTGTTTTCTTTTGTGATTTCTATTTTCCAGCTTGGTGGTGCCTTGACAAAACCAGAGACTGGACACTGTACCCTTGAGTCCTCCGACCACCGTCTGGGCATTTGCAAGGAGACGTTAATGATGGTTGACTGTTATGGCAACTTCTCTTTTGCACGTGAAACGGGGTCTGTGCAGAGGGCCTTTTGTTTTTTTAGATAATAAAAATAGTTTTTGCTGAGTTTAATGATGATAATATTTTTTTTGTTGTCTTTATGAAGTGATAATGATTGTGATTAATATTATCAAGAGGAGGAAACTGTCGTGGAATATATTATCATGTCATTATGGATCTGTGTTGTTTTATCATGTTATACAGCTTGAGTTTCAATATGACCAGAATGACTGGTTAATGTGTGTATGTCTCTTTAAGATCACTCTGACATTCTACCAGTCATAACAAAGTTGCTGTTGCTCCCAGTTACTGAGAACCATTTTGCTTACCTTCATCATCATATCTCATATATTATGTTATGTCTGACAACTGTGTATTTGACATACGTGTGAACAACGTTCTAGGCAGGGGCGTATTTGGCACGGGGGACATTGGAATGGGTCCCCCCCATTTTTTCAGAATGCAGTTATGTCCCCCCCCCTTCTGACTACCTGTCCTACTATTATGCAAAGAGGAGTAGATGGGGGTCGCATTCTTGCCCTTATCTAGAGCTAAACCAGCAGCAGTGACGACACCAGCAGTGTGTGTGTGTGTGTGTGGTGCGTTCCTGAAATAAACTGAGAGTGCACTCGCTATTTGCATATCAATAGCGCCGGTCGTCAGGTGTGTTAAATACGACCGGCGCTATTGATATGCAAATAGCGAGTACTTATCTGGGCTTGCAGTTAGGAGCACTTGGGAGTTCAAAAGTGCGTTCATTCTCAGCACTCTGTTATAACGGCGTTCAAAGATGTGCCAGATTTCATATGTATTTCAGCCGAAAACCCAGTTAAAATACACCGTAAACAGGCTTTAAAATTATGTGGAAAACCAACCGATCTGGCAACGCGCCTGTACACCCCCTGCTACGTCATCAGACTCATCACAACAACAGCTGAATCTGCGTCTGCGAGAAGAAGAACTAACAAAATGGGCCGTTCAGACAATATCTCCTTTAAATATGTTCGAAATGTCAAACAGACCTGGGTACCTACAGGCTACAGTCTATCACTACTTTTGGGAATCTAAGTGTTTATCCAGGTTCTGGGGCCAAGTGATTGATTGATTGAACACTTTATTAACATATTGCAGAATGGGTACAGTATAGTACAGCTCAGTCATGAATTGAAAATGGGGGACCCTGATGTAAACAAGACGAAAGTCTTTCTCTGGTCTGCATCCCCTTAACAATTGTATGTATTGAGCTGTACTGTATCAGGGTCCCCCATTTTCAATTAATCAGGACATACATGACATACAAATAGACAGTACTGCTACATCTATACATTTATGACATACCAGATTTGCAAATACAGTACTGTTTGTGATACAAAAAAGATAAAAAAAATGCGGTATTGCACCCCTGGTATTTAAAAAAAAATCTAGGTAGAGAGGGGGGGCTGCCATTAAATTTTGAACCTGAGAGTGCTGGTCTGGCTTCATATGACACACGTGACATACAGATAGACAGTACTGCTACATCTATACATTTATGACATACCATAGCTTTTGTTGTTGTTGTTGTCATATTCAATGGAAGTATTGTAACATCCTTGTATTGTAAATACATTTCACAATGGGAGCCATCAGAGATGAAAGGCGTTCCTACTGGTTTAGAGGAAGATAATTGTTTTTTGGTTGTTTGAACCCTGGAGATCTCTGAATGCAATGTAATTCTGTATGTATGAGCTCAGTGTGTCGTTTACATGGAGAAATGGCGCCACCGCCTGGGAAAATGCGGTATTGCACCCCTGGTATTAAAAAAAAATCGAGGTAGACTGGGGGGGGGCCCCCCCTAACCCCCCCCCAGCGACGTCACTCGCCACGCCCACAAATCTGTCCCCGGCACACCTGGAGAGAGAGTTACGCCAGTGGTTCTAGGTCAGTCCCCGGCCAGACGCTAGTGGGTTAACATATCTGTCTCTGGCTGGTGACTTCCCTTTCAACGTGGCCACGGTGAAATAAACTTTCTTATTATTTGTTAATAAACCTTTCTATTATTATTAATAATGACTCAGAATGATTTGTAAACGGCTCATCGTTTAATCCTTAGTTATTTCCCATTACACTAACATTGATAATGTTGCTAACATTAGCTTGCTAGCTAATGGGTTGACCGTAATGCATGTTCAGCGTTATTGGCTACTGTAAACGCCAATAAATATCCCTCCGTAGCTTCTTATTTTTCATGGGGACTTTAAATGAAGTGTTTGACTCTGTTTCCAGGTATTTCATTCATTTACATTTTGTCATTTAGCTGACGCTTTTATCCAAAGCTTTTATCAGATATACCTCCCACTCACAACAGTAGTGTATTGCACTACTAAAGCTATCTAGCATGTCCTATATGCTCTGTAAATAACTATGTACAGATACCGAGATGTCACACCATGTTACCTGTTACCTGTTTATTGCACAATGTTGTTTTTTTATTGGATTCTATTATATGTTGTACCACTGTATTGCACATCGTCGCGGGCAAGACCACCCGCATTTCATTGTATACTTGTATGCCGTGACAAATAAAACTCTTGACTTGACTTGACTTGACTTGACTCCACCGGCCTAGACCGCCTGAAGACCTGCCTAGGCAATATAAAGGAGTGGATGTCACAAAACCACCTGCAGTTAAATGAGAGCAAGGGGGAGATCATTCGGCACCCCCACCTCAGTCACTCAGAGCTCCAGAAACATGAGAAGCCTCTCCTCCTTGGTGAAACTCAATGTGAGAAAATTTGGGGTCTTATTTGACTCAGCTCTCCACAAGCAAGTAAGATCAGTAGTACAGTCCTGTTTCTTCCAATTGCGCATCATTAAAAAAATCAAGTCCTTCCTCTCCCCCAGTGACCATAAAGTCATCATCATGCTCATTTTCTCACGACTGGAATTCCCTCTACTCTGGTCTCCCAGACAAAACCATCCTCCCCCTCCAGCGCGTTCAAAATGCTGCTGCCAGGCTGGTCTCAGGCACCAGAATGAGGGACCACATCTCCCCAGTCCTTGTCTCTCTCCACTGGAAGAGAATCAACTATAAAATTCTGCTATTCACCTACAAAGCCCTCAATGGTCTCGCTCCGGACTACATTGAGGAACTCTTGGTCCAATCCATCAGCTCCAGGTCCCTCAGATCCAGGGCCGCCTCAGGGGGTGTGCAAGCAGTGCGGTCGCACAGGGCCTCGCGGGAAGGGGGGCCTCGCAAAATAAAAAATTAAAAAAAATTAAATTTTTTTTTTTTTTATTTATTATTATTATTATTATTATTTTTTTTTTTTTTTTTTGCGAGGCCCCCTTCCCGCGAGGCCCTTTTTCATCACAGACCTAAAATCTAGTTTTGCTTATATGCTTATATATTTCACATTAGACACGTTTGTAGAATGTGTCTGACTTGTTCCTGGGTCTGCAGTGACATCACTATTGGAGCTCTGGGGCTCTGCAGCAGACATACTATTGGTTTCAACGAAGGGAGTGGTTACTTACATCATGTGTAGTACGCCGGCGTGAGTCAGCTGCGTTTGACTATTTCGCGAGTGCAGCTTTTGACTATTATGCTTAGTTATGCCAGCCAAGACGAAGAGGTCGGTCGGTCACCAAGGAACGTTGACGAAAGGCCTCTCGCTGGCGGGACAAATGGCCCGAGCCTTGTCATGATGCAGTCGGGATATAGCCATGATGATGTCGGCTAGTAGCTAGCTTAGCTAAAGGCTAACTAGCATTAGCTAACCTAGAGACAGCGTATGCAGCCAAGATGAAGAGGATGGTCGTTTGGCAGATGAACTTCGTCAACTCCACGCGGTTGTCTCCATCCTCTTGGACGTTTGGTGAGTTTTTAACCTATTCTATTAACTCTATTCTATTCCCGCCGTGGACATCTCTCTCTCTCTCTCTCTGGAGCTAAACTGGCCAACTAGCTGTTGTAGTACTACTAGTAGCTAACGGTGTGTGGCCTGGTGTCAGCACCTGTATGTAGCCGCATAGCTTGCTTCTGCGTTAGCTAATGGTTAGCGATAGCCTGGTTGAGCTAACTGTTAGCCAGTTAGCTGTTTAGCTATGACGTTAGCTGCCGGCTGCGCTCGGCTGGGAACGTTCGTTTGATGCTATCAGTTAGCCTTGAGTTAGCTGTTAGCTTGTGCTACGACCATTGACATTAGCCGTGAGAATAGCAGGGGGTTCTGGCACTCTGACTACGACATCATCTTTGACAGAAGATGTAGTCTGGCCTGCACCATGACAAGGCTCTGGCCATAGCTTATTTTTGTCCCGACAGCGAGAGGCCTTTCGTCAATGTGGAGACCTGTGTTGCGGCCTTTCGCCCTGCGTTCCTTGGTGCAGGTAAGATTAATGAAAATGTCATGACATTACCCCACTCTTCCTTCCTTCCCCTCCCGAATGTTTTGTTAATAACGATGTTTTTTTCCAGGCAAAACATATGTTACTTCACAACATTTGGAGATACGACATGTGCTGTGTGTGAATTCATTGTCTTGGTCGTTTGTGTAGCTTGGGTAGCGTTGGGCCGTTGGCCAAAGCTGTGTGTGGCCTGGTGTCAGTAGCCTACCTGGCTAGCCTTTAGCTGTCGGCCATTGGCTCCTTGCTGCTTTGTTTTCTCTGGTATAGACCCTCTTCTCTTTGGATTTAAGTGTTGATCTTTGTCCTTTTGGATCTATGTATATTCATGTTGCCTTTGTGAAGTTATCTTTTCCTTCTGTTTTGTTCTTTCATTAAAAGTTGAATATCCTTTAGGGGGTCATCTTTGCTTATCTCTCTCATACATGCTCTCTCTCTAACACACATGCTCTCTCTCTCTCTCTCTCTCTCTCTTTCTAACACACACAGTCTGCCTATGGCGGCCTTTCTCGATGGCTAGGCTGTGCTCGCTGAGTCTGTACCTAGTCAAGGATCTTCAGTCACAGTGCTCAGGTATTCTGCCACTGTGTACTCTCTGTTTAGGGCCAAATAGCATTTCAATTTCTTTCCAATGTGTCTCTCTCTCTGTACACTGTATATTGACTGTAGAACGGGAGCTCTCTCTCGCTCTCTCTCTCTCTCTTGCTATATGTTGACTGTATCATGCCCAGCCTCGGGCAGCGCTATTATTTACGAATATGTAAATAATCGCACAGGGCCTCGCATTTCTCCCAGGCGGCCCTGCATTCACACATTGTGTTATTATAATTGATAGAGTAACATATGTCTCACCTGTCATTGTGTTATTATTATTGATAGAGTAACATATTATGTCTCACCTGTCATTGTGTTATTATTATTGATAGAGTAACATATGTCTCACTTGTCACTGTGTTATTATTATTGATAGAGTAACAATGTTTCACCTGTCATTGTGTTATTATTATTGATAGAGTAACATAGTCTCACCTGCCATTGTGTTATTATTATCAATAGAGTATCATATGTCTCAACTCACCTGTCACTGTGTTATTATTATTGATAGAGTACCATAATTATCACCTGTCATTGTGTTATTAATATTATTGATATAATAACATGTCTCACCTGTCATTGTGTTATTATTATTGATAGAATAACATGTCTCACCTGTCACTGTGTTATTAGTATTGATATACCGGTAATAACATGTCTCACCTGTCACTGTGTTATTATTATTGATACAGTAACATATGTCTCACCTGTCATTGTGTTGTAATTATTGACAGAATAACATGTCTCACCTGTCACTGTGTTATTATTGATATAATAACATATCTCACCTGGCATTGTGTTATTATTATTGATAGAGTAACATATGTCTTGCCTGTCATTGTTAGTATTATTGATAGAGTAACATGTGTCTCACCTGTCACTGTGTTGTTATTATTATTGATAGAGTAACATATGTCTTACCTGTCACTGTGTTGTTATTATTATTGATAGAGTAACATATGTCTCACCTGTCACTGTGTTGTTATTATTATTGATAGAGTAACATATGTCTCACCTGTCACTGTGTTGTTATTATTATTGATAGAGTAACATATATCTCACCTGTCACTGTGTTGTTATTATTATTGATAGAGTAACATATGTCTCACCTGTCACTGTGTTGTTATTATTATTGATAGAGTAACATCATGTCTCACCTGTCACTGTGTTGTTATTATTATTATTGATAGAGTCAGTAGGCTAACATTATGTCTCACCGGTCCAACCCTCACCTTTATTTTTGTATTCATATTTTTATCTTGCTCTTTAGCTCTATTCTGATATTTTTTATTCTCGTATATTGTCATTGCTATTACCCTGCCTGTACCCCCCCCCCCCCCCCCCCCAGTGCTGTTATGACACCTGAATTTCCCAGAGGGGATTAATAAAGGAACATTTTTATCTTATCTTGTTAATCCAGTCACCCAGTAGCAGCCATACATTTGACAGTTCTCTCCAATGCACTGAGCACAGCGCCACACTTGACAGACCTGGGGACATTGTGGTGGAGATCATTTACAGACAGCCTTTTGCTGCACAATTTCAGGAAGTTTAAGATTGAATTGAGAATGTTTGTGCAATGGAATCAGACCAAACAGCTGACTGGTCATGTAAGCCTTTATCCTATATGTCATTATTTATTCAATGAATGCATTTCCGTTGCCTATTTGCTGCATAAACCGCCAAACACCACCGCAAACGAGCATAACACCGTTTTATCAGTCAAGTATTTATAAATGTAACAATAAAAGAGAAATCAAAAACAAAGAAAGAACAACACAAAAACAAAGAAAACAAAAACATACAGTCAAAAACACTTCAGACTGCACCTCTGTTCCAGTAGGATATATAATCCCCATTGTAATCAAATCTGTAATTTTCTCAAACACGTCTGTAATAAGCCTATAAGAGGAAGGGATCCCATACCTCACTAAATGTCCCTTCACCATTGTGCATTGTAGCCAGGGCTGGATTAACGACCGGGCCGTCCGGGCCGCGGCCCGTGGGCCTCTAGTGACGATGGGCCTCCAAAAAATAAAAAAATGTATTTAAAAATTATTTAAATTTTTTTTGAGGCCTCTCGTCACTAGAGGCCCCAACATTTTTTTTAACTTACATTTTAAATTTTTTTGGAGGCCCCTCGTCACTAGAGGCCTTTTGGAGGCCCCTCGTCACAAGAGGCCCCAAATTATTATTATTATTTTTTTAACTTTTATTTTAAATTTTTTTGGAGGCCCCTCGTCACTAGAGGCCTTTTGGAGGCCCCTCGTCACTAGAGGCCCCAAATTATTATATATTTTTTTTTACTTTTATTTATATTTTTTTGGAGGCCCCTCGTCACTAGAGGCCCCAAATATTTGTTTATTTTTTTTAACTTTTATTTAAAAAAAATTAGATGCCCTTCGTCACTAGAGGCCCCACATTTTTAAATTTTTTTTTCTTATTTTGGAGATCGATGTCATACTGTGACACTGAAATGAAAACATATTTCATCAACTAAAATATTTAGTCAACAAAAATATTTCATCAACTAAAATATACAGTACGTCACACCCTGCCGTCTGCAAGTGGCTAATCTTGAGTATTTTTTCTCCTCTTCATAAGAGTTTGAGGTTTTCCGTTTGAGGTAAAAACAGCAATAAAAAAAAATCTCCACATCCCAGCCCCGACACCTGAATACTTTTACCAACGGATTTCCAGTTCCGCGTTCGCGTTCTGCGCTCTGATTGGCCACTGACTTTTCTGGTAGCGCCAATCGTGTGACGCCTCTTTCTTTAACCGGTTAAGCTTAGGCACTCTTTCGAAGTTGGTTAAGGTTAGAGTTTGTCTTAGAGCAGGGCGATAGAACACCAGCCCTGATTCCATACTCTAACCTTAACCAACTTCGAAAGAGTCGCCTAAGAAACGTCAGTGGCCAATCAGATCGCACCAGAAACGTCAGTGGCCAATCAGATCGCAGAACGCGAATGCGGAACTGGAAATCCGTTGGTAAAAGAATAGACGCAGCCGCGACACGAATGAGGCAGATTGGGATCATTATTCATGACAGACAGCAGAGACCGGCCGGTGCTGATAGCGGATATCATCGAGCTCCCCCTAGTGACTAGGGGCCTCCACTACACACTAGTAAAAAAATTAATAAAAATACAAAAAAAATATATATATAATCAGATCCTCATCCAGCGTTTACTTTCACAGCATCTATAGTGACTACTAGTATCATCTCTTCTCTATCTATTTTTATTAAATTGTTTGTATTGCAAATAAAAATATGATTGATTGTTTGATAATGAGGGGTGAGAGACGTTGAGTCTACGTGACACTGACGTCCAGGTCCAGGGGTCAGGTCAGGTCAGGTGACCAGTGACCGCGAGAATTGCATTTGCAAGTTGATCAAGTAGGCTAAGACTCGAGTAGTACTGTATGATCATATGAGACTCAAAAAACATAGATAAAAAAGTTAAACGGTGGGAAAGCGGAGCTGCTAAGTTAAAATCTAAACAGGAAAGGGACAGAAAGAGCGCGTTACTTCGGCAAAGCATACAGACTATCTCTACTTTTTCACCCCATCAGGTAAGGAGGAGGATAGCCCCCTGGCTAGCACTAGTAGTAGCGGCAACGTTAAAGAGGCTGAGCCAGGCGCCGCGGGCAGAGAGGACGAGAATGCTAACGTTATTACTATTGATGCTAGCGACAGAGAAGAGGCAGCGGCAGCCTCTAGTTCAGCCGGCCCACCACCACCAGTGGCTGCCACCTGTTCGTATACGCCCGCCGCATCTCCACAGCCCAGCCCCAACACCAACACGAATGACTCTGACTCTGAGGCAGACCGCGATGATGACAGCCCGCCGCCGGCGGTGCTTGAACATGAAAACAATGGACAATGGACAATGTTACGGATCCAGCTTTTTTTTTTTCTTTTTTTTAGTGACATAAAAACGCCACTGTGTGCGTGTATGTGTGTGTGTGTGGGGGGGGGGGCCTCCGCAAGAATCTGGCCCGGGGGCCTCTGAATTCTTAATCTGGCCTTGATTGTAGCTATTGAGTATTCAAAGGAAGCAGTCTGTCATCAGTGTAGTGCGTTCTGTGAGTTCTGCCTGTAGGCCTACTCTTCCAATTGTGTAGTCTTGCAACCTGCCATCACCCGTACAAGTTTTTATGCAGAATTTGTTTTATGAAATTGAGCTGTTTCCAACAAGCTTTTCTAATGTGATACTTCAAAATGTGCATAGAAATATGTTGAGGGAAACACAACTAGTGGTGTTTTTACCTCAGAGTGATGTTATATTATAATAGTGATGATTTTACCTCAGAATGATGTTATAGTGGTGTTTACCTGAGAATGGTGCCATTGTGGTCTTTTACCTCAGAAGGGTGTTATAGTGGTGTTTTACCTGATAATGGGGTTATAGTGGTGTTTTACCTGATAATGGGGTTATAGTGGTGTTTTACCTCAGAAGGGTGTTATAGTGATGTATTTACCTCAGAATTATGTTATATTATAATAGTGATGATTTTACCTCAGAATGGTGTTATAGTATAATAGTGATGATTTTACCTCAGAATGGTGTTATAGTGGTGTTTTTACCTCAGAATGATGTTATAATGCTGTTTTTACCTCAGCATGACGTTATAGTGATGTATTTACCTCGGGGTTTTTGCCGCATGTCAAATGTCTGTCCCATAAAGGCACAAGTCAAACGCTCTCTGCTCCTCCTCTCCTCCCCGTGCTCATCTCCTCTTCAGAAGCTGTGCTTTCAAGTGGCGTGCTGCTGATTTAATTACCATACCCCCCAAAGCCCTGAAGTAATTCTCCTCTAATTAATACACCTAGTAGGGTGCAAAGCCCCAGAGGGGGTCAGAATGAAGGAGGTGCCGTGGCTAGACTGGTGCAGGCAGTAACGTGTATCGTAGACTCACATAACGTGAGAGCCGAAAACATCATTTGTAGCAGGAGAAACGGAGCGGCCCTAATCAGTGCACCTGTTTGTCTAGCCGTCTAATTGGGTCAGCTTGCCTACACGTTCTGCCCCGCCCTTTACCTATCACTGCAACACGCTGGATGAAAGCACCCACTCATTTAGATTAGATTACATTACATTCAGAGTACAGAGTACAACGGAATGAAGTTGGCATCTAACCAGAGTGAAAAGTAGCAGTAAAATGCATTGGCGTATACAGTATTAGTATAACATGTGAATATGTGGATTATATATGACGAAGCTACAGAGTATATATGCCAATACTCAGCTAATACACTATGGTAATAATGTATGGATAAGTTATATTATATTATTTGTTGATATTTATAAATAACTTATTACATATTAATATGATATTGTAAGGAAGGGGCAGGACCAGATACGCTTAGCTTCTTTATGTCCCTTCTCGAACAAAACCATTTTGTCTTGAGCTATGTTGATTATAGCTTCCATGTCTAGGAAGATATATTTTATTCTATTTGTATTACATTTTTTTATTTAAATTTTTTATTTAGTTTGTTATTTTTGTTATTACAAATGTGTGTGTTTATGGTTGTTCGAGATAAATAAAGATCAAATCAAATATATATACACACACGCACGCACGCACGCACGCACGCACGCACACACACACACACACACACACACACGCACACACATAGACAGTGTTATTGGACATTGTTATCATAGTGTTATATGGATAGACTATATATTGGATATAGTGGTATAATGAAGGACGTTGTGAGTACACTATACAGTATAAGTATAATGAACAGAGTTCATACAGTATGGGTTGAGTATAGGCAACAGAGTTCATACAGTATGGGTTGAGTATAGGCAACATAGTTCATACAGTATGGGTTGAGTATAGGCAACATAGTTCATATGGTATTGGTTGAGTATAGGCAACAGAGTTTATACAGTATGGGTTGAGTATAGGCAACAGAGTTCATATGGTACGGGTTGAGTATAGGCAACAGAGTTCATATGGTATGGGTTGAGATGAGTATAGACAACAGAACCTTGAGTATAGGCAACAGAGTTCAGAGTTTACACAATATGGTGTGTGTGTGCGTGTGTGTGTGCGTGTGTGTGTGTGTGTGTGTGTGTGTGTGTGTGTGTGTGTGTGTGTGTGTGTGTGTGTGTGTGTGTGTGTGTGTGTGTGTGTGTGTGTGCGTGCGTGCGTGCGTGTGTGTGTGTGTGTGTGTGTGTGTGTGTGTGTGTGTGTGTGTGTGTGTGTGTGTGTGTGTGTGTGTGTGTGTGTGTGTGTGTGTGTGAGAGAGAGAGGTGGGGTTGAGTCTGAGGGGTGGGTGGGCTGTTAGCAAGATGACAGCTGAGGGGAAGAAGCTGTTCCTTCGCCTGCTGGTCCTGGAACTGAGATTCCTGTAGCGTCTCCTCGATGATACCTTTCACAGACACCATTCGTGCTGGACAGTCTCAACTGCAGGGAGCGATGTATTGGTGATGCGTTGGGCAGTTTTCACCACCCTCTGCAGTGCTTTCCAGTCCGTGGGAGTTGCCATACTAGATTGTGATGCAGTTAGTGAGTATGCTTTCTATGGCGCATCAATAGTTCACCAGAATCTGAGGACACAGCTTTGCAACTTATGCCTCACATTTACCCATTCACTCACATATCACAGCGATGGCAGAGGCAACCATGCAAGGACAATTCGACACACTGCCGGGAGGAGCCAGAATCGACGGGAACCTTCTGAGTACCAGACGGCTGCTCTACCTCCTGAGCCACCGTCACCCAAGGTCAGCTTTCCTCCGTCTCCTCAGGAAGAAGATAATGCTTTCCTGACCAGCATCGATGTGTTGCGGGTCCAAGAGAGGTCATCAGAGATGTGGACACCCAGGAATTTTAAACTGGAGACACGCTCAACCTCTGTCCCCTTGATACAGAAGTCCACGATGAGCTCCTTGGTTTCCTTGGTGTTGAGGGCCAGGTACATATACAATACATCTCATGTACTAGATCATTGATCGTTGGTGGGAATTTAGCTGCTGTGTGGCACTGGAGATAGAGAAATTTGGACAGAAACTACTCCAGTGCCACTGCTGTGTTTTGGCACATCCTCCCAGCTCCATCGGGGGTCAATGTGGTGTTCATAAGGGAAGCTCCGTGCCTCATTACCTTGCTGATGAATCTTCATACGTGGACGTGCTTAGGAGAGATGCAGGAGTGGAGAATTATGTGGAGCTTGCTGCATGTATGGAAGACCGAGAATACTGGAGACTCCGTTGTCAAGCTTGTCTGAGGACGACCAAATGATGATGATAAATCACTATCCACTTTTAATGTTGTGGAGTTGGTCTGGTTTGGTCTAATGGTCTAGTTTTCACACAATTCCACTTCTGTGGCTGCTGATAACAGATTATCCGTATTCCCTGTTGACGTTGGACCTACATACAGGTACATGGAGAGAGAGCACCAACCCTAGACCAGCCAAATTGAGCTGTCACTCTTGTCACCGGCCCTCCCCACTTGCCGTTATCAGCAGCCACAGGAGTTAATATTGTGTCAGACCATTAGACCAAACCACCCCATACCAACGTCCACAACAATCAACAGCAAGGTAATCGACCGCGGAGCTACCCTTATGAACACTGCATTGGACGACCACCGGCAGAACCACGGATGGTGAGCCAAATAAAGTGGCGCTGGAGTAGTGTCTGGACAAATTTCAAAACACTATCTCGAGCGCCACACAGGGCTAGTGAGAATTATACACTTCCTGTAAGAATTTATAAATAAACACATTATGAGTATACATGTCACTGTCAACTGTCAATGCAGGAGCAGTGTTCCTTGGGTGTGAGGAGGGGTGGGGGTTCTCTCATTAACACGTTTGGCTTAAATGTTTCTCTTTGTCTGAGTCTCCTGAAATTGTATTTTATACTATGGATCATGATGTCACACTAGAGCACAAGCATGTAATTTATCCAATCAGGTGCATTCCAAGTGGGGAAATTGGAAGTAGGGAGGGGATACATGCCTGCAACATGTAAACAACAATATTAATTTTGGACACGTCAAAAAAAATTTACCTTTTGAACCCTACCCCTATTTTCAGAAAATGTGCCTAAAAATACATACTGTACCTAAGTAGATGGAAGATTGCTCCACTTCTACAAGGCTATTTGCATGTTCTTGGTATCTAGGGTCATCTATGGATCTCAGGGAATGTATTCCCAGTGTCAGAAATATTGTGTCTGTTACTAGGCTTGAGTAAATTGTAATGAACCAAAGGAGAATATACATTTCCTTTTTTTTCTCTTTTATGTTTTCATCTTTGACAGTGAATAACACCACGCTAAAAATCTAAGCAAATTAATAAAGGGAAGTCAAGTCAAGTCAAGAGTTTTATTTGTCACGGCATACGGATATACAATGAAATGCGGGTGGTCTGTGAAGATGATTAAACAGAAGGTTTTGTAGATACAGTACTGCATTCTCCCATCCGGACACATGCAATTTGAAATATGATTATAGAATATAGAATATCAGGCCTATAAATTACCTTATTATAGCCATGTCGCACATCTATGGATCGGGCCAAATCTCCGCTTTCCAATGGCAGAGTTCAATCTGGATTTAGTATCACCAGGCGTGTCACAAACCATGAATGAAATCTACTGTGTACAGTTACTTTTTTAATATGTCAATTTCTCCGCCATTTTTCAAATTTTTTTGCTAGATGTTCACAGAAAGGTAGAGAAACTAACTGCGTTCTAATGTATGCCAATAACGTTCAGGTTTGTGGCAGATAATCCTGAAAAATAAGATAAATAAAAAAGAAAATCCACAAGTCATATGATTGACAGGAGCTTTCGAAATGTCCATCGAAAGCCCTGGGTCTCCTCTCTTCATATGACTACAAACAAAATGGCGGCGTGCATTTTATAGCATCCATATTCACTAGTTTCTGAATAGATTTCCAAAACTCTATTTCACGAATAACACTTTAACCTATTGGTAAACAAATGTATTGCTAAAAATATACACTTTGACTGCTGTTTTGACAGGGTTAGGGTCTTTACTCTTGGGTACTTTTGAAAAAAAAACACAACATTCATTCATACAGTCTGTAGAGATAGATTTTATGGTCATTTTGGGTCCGGTACCAGACCCATCGTGCTTAACACTTTGGTTGCCTAAGGTTAAATTCATGATATACCAT
The DNA here is from genome assembly GCF_963971535.1 of Notolepis coatsorum. Classification (NCBI taxonomy): domain Eukaryota; kingdom Metazoa; phylum Chordata; class Actinopteri; order Aulopiformes; family Paralepididae; genus Notolepis; species Notolepis coatsorum. The sequence continues at coordinate 77,786,033 of NC_140180.1, read as the reverse complement.
AGATTGCCAGCGCTATTTGTCTATGGAGAAAGTCCCCTTCTTTGCAGGGCTATAACTTTTTAAATTCTATTGCTACATTGCCATTATTAGGGCCCATTCAAAGTCCTATATGTATTGTTCATTGTGTAGCAACGTTAAACTTTTTCATTCACATATTCATAGTAAAGTATGGTCTAATGTATACGTATGTTTTCATCTCTTTCTGCAGCTTTCTCCAGAACGTGATATATAGCCCCAAATGCATTATATTGATGATGAAATACAGTTTGATGGCAATCAGCGCGATATAAAAAATTCCAACTAGACGTACTTCTAGAAGTTACTACACGTCATCTGATGTTGACCGGATGGGCGAGGGGGCGTTTATAATTCCGTGGGCAGCGTTATACCAATCATCTAATGTGGGTCAAATGTTGATAATAGCAGTTAGTATCGAAGACGGTAACGTTACACGCTGAAACTCACCCCAGTCTCCGCGCGCCGTTGGGCGATCATCGTCGAGTAGAAATCTTATCATTATGGGATATATTTTTACCCGGTCCATCTCCAGCTTGTATAATGGTATATACGTCCAAATCATGTTGTTTATCGAGTTATTGCCAATCGATCACCGTGTAGCGTGACGAGCCAGAGTCCCATGAACTATAGCGAGCGCCCGGAAGTACTACGGTCGTCATGACAACCTCTATTCAACATCCTGTTTGGCGATTGCGCCGATCGGCCACCAGATGGCGCTCCTGAACCGCCAGAGAGCTCAGTGGGTCCTGCTGGTGGATCTCAGGCCAGCGGAGGGGACATATGAATCCGATCGCAGATTTTTGAAATATTGATATAAGGACGACGTAACGCGTCCTCCGGCAACTTTAGCATGGCCAGCAAAGACGTCTAAAGACGGGTCCCGGCACTCAAAGTGTTAAAAGGTTAAATGATAAATTCATGAATCAATATTTTTTTCTTGGGGAAAAGCAACTACTGTAACGGTCCCAGACAGGACAATGTGAACAGTCTCCTGCCTCCCTCTAACGGTCCCAGACAGGACAATGCGAACAGTCTCCTACCTCCCTCTAGTGGGCACCGCCAGATGGTGCAGGCCATCATAGAACTGTGGTTAGGTATAATTCATATTGTGTCCTTGTTCATATTGTCGTGGGCCATCCCTGCATTTGTTTGATGTTGTCCCCCTGTCTGGTTGTTGTGTGTGTTATTGCCTTTTGTGTCCAGGTTTGATTATTCCTTGTGTGGTCTGATTTTGTATTCTTTGTTTTTGCCTGACTGTGCCAGGTGTGGCTCATCATCGTTAGTCTGTGTATATTAGTGTGTTCTGTCCTCACTTCCTTTGTGGCGTCATACCTCTGTGTTCCCGTACCTGTCATGTCACTGCTGTCGTCTGCCTTGCCCTGCTGTTGTATTGAGTCTTAGTAAGTTACATTAGTATTCCGTTTTTGTGCATCTTTGTTTTTCGTGTAACAGTTCGTGTTTTTCTCTTGTGCCAGCTCGGCTGTGCCTTTTGCTTGCGTTTTGTTATATTTTGTTCTTGTAATATACTCTTGCATTGCTCCTGTGATCTTCTATTAAAAGACACACTACGTTTGAGAAGAGCAACCACCGTCTCCGTTCCTCCGTCATTCCGCAGTTTGGGTTCTCATCTGTCAGTGCGCATATTGGGTTATTTTCTCCCCCTAATAAACTACTTTTATTCCACACTTTTCCAAAAGTTCTGTGGATGTATTATAAAAAAAAAGGTTAACTCTACATACAATTTGTATCTATAGCACCTTTAATCAAATTTATCCACACATTAGATACATGCATACAGTATTTCATATATTATGTGTTTATAAAACATAATATACATAGTATACTCACGTCCAGCTACCGCCTGCACTGTGGCCCCTTTCCAGAGATTCACCCCTCCGCTTGGGAACGACTTACTCCATGTTAAAAACCACTCTCCCTGATTTGAAAAGGAATGATCTATCTATCTTTGAAGCATCTAAAAGGCTGTGGTTCGCTATCTATCTTTTTGTTTTACAGAGGTGAAGAGGATCCTCTGTGTTTAGGGATAAACACAGTGATAGTATCCGTCTCCCATCTCAGCGGCCTGCTCCTCGCTGAAGACTCCCCTCCCATGAATTATACATGGGAGCCGCTGAATCATCTGTTACACGACAGAGAGTAATGAGGCTGATGCAAATTAATTCGGTAATAGGAATCATCTGCCTCTTTTCTGCTCTTTTGCCTCCCCTTGTGACTTGTGTCCCTGTGTATTGGACGGGGAGCCACCGGTCGAGTGTTGATTCAAAAACACTCGAGTTTCTTGAAGTGTGTGGTTTTGAAAATAACGCTTGTCAAACATTTATAATACCGAGGCAGCAGGCATCTGGAGATCCTGGGGGGACGTTCAGGGCTGTTTGTTTACACACGGACTGTTTGACAGCCGGTGTCAATGTGCATGAAGCGTAACGAACATATGAAAGGGGCCTTTGCGTGCATATGGATGCACGACGCGACTGACGACTCGGAGGGCAGTGCCAGTTTGCGCTCGCGTCGAGGGATTCATATCTCTCTCTCTAAAACAGTCGTGGAATCATGTTGTGGAATCAACTTACTGTATGCAGCTTGGCGTGGAGAGAGTTCCCTTCTGAAATGAAGCGTGTGAGATTTCAATGTTCTCACACACACATACACATGTGCCATCCGGTCTCCCGGCTCCTGGGCACACCTGATCCGTCGCCAGCAACGCGGTGCCCAATTGCACGTTGTTTTATCACATCAAGTGAAGTAGGTCATTGTTTAAGTCTGGCCGCCAGGCCACCTCGTGGATTTAGATTGATGCTTTATATCCATCTGTCTGAATATACCTGCATATAATCCTTTTATATACCTACTTATACACCTGCATATAACCCATATAACTCTGTATGATAGCATGTACAATAATGCTTGTTAGTGACAGGTATAGACAACATGGGTTGTTATGGTTACGCCATTCACAAAGGGGTTACGTGGTGTAGTAGTAGTAGTAGTAAAAGTTAGCTGTTCACCGGCGGGTTTTAGGTATGGAACGGTGAGGGGGTGAACGGGGAAGTCATATTTTGCTGACCGCACGCTACACAATGGTAAATCAAGCCGTGATTCACTTTATTATGATACTACTATAGGAACTCCAAACGCAGTATCCTGGAGCAGTGATTTCATGACAAGCAGCGCGTCTGGTAGGTATAATTATTTCCCCGATTTAGTCTCTCGTGACTACATAAATGTTTGGACAGTCGCCATACAATGCTGTATATATCGTATATATATGTATATATATTGTGACTCCCATGGATATGTGAAGGATGGGAGATATTTCTGCCACAGGAGGAGTAGAGTCAATTAGGTAGCTGATTAGTACTGATAGAATACACCTGCGCAGCATTAGTCACACACATCTCAAATGCACACACTCCCGACACACACACTAGCTGATTAGTACTGATAGAATACACCTGTGCATAATTAGTTGACACACATGAGAGGTGAGAGGTGAGGAGAAAGCGAGTAGGTGTTCTTTGTGTACTGGACCCTAGACTGGCTGAGATTCCCCCTTGTGTACTGACCCTGGACCGGACGACTACCCTGAGTATTGAACAATCCCTTTTTCTGTCTGCGAGCCTGTTTTGTGTTCTTGATCATCGGACTGTCTATGACCATTCTCGTGCTTATCAAACTGGATGTTTGCCTTAATTCAATAAATATTCGTATTGATTGATATTGCTCTTCTGTGGACCTTGAATTTGTTTGTATTTGAACCGTGGCGAGTCTGGTCCTCACCAGATTCGTCACAATATATATATATATTAAGGCTGTCAAAGTTAACGTGGCATTTATGCGTTAACGCCCAATTCTAATAACGCCACTATTTTTTTTAACTCACGATTAACTTTTTTGAAATTATTTGTATTATTTATACTCTCATTGATACTATGTTTGTTTCTGACTCAAAGTTTGTGTGTGTGTGTGTGTGAGAGAGAGAGAGATAGAGAGAGAGGGGGGTGAGAGAGATGAGGAAGGGGCGAGAGAGAAAGAGCTGGGAGAGAGTGTGTGTGTGTGTGTGTGTGTGTGTGTGTGTGTGTGTGTGTGTGTGTGTGTGTGTGTGTGTGTGTGTGTGTGTGTGTGTGTGTGTGTGTGTGTGTGTGTGTGTGTGTGTGTGTGTGTGTGTGTGTGTGTGTGTGTGTGTGTGTGTGTGTGTGTGTGAGAGAGAGAGGGGGGGGGGGGTGAGTCCTCAGCCCTTGTGTGGGTGAATGTAACAAGGTCCTAACATTTTATTTCCCCTATTATTTCATGCACACCTTATTCATTGTTTTAAATTATTATTTTCTTTTAAGTTATTTTGTGCATCACTCTGTTTTGAATTTGATGCAAATTTGCAATGCATGAGAGTCATCCTTTTGTGTTAAATGGCTGCATAAAGCAAGCATTTGTTGACTCTCACATTGATAAGAGTATTAATTACTTGGAACTTGAAAAAGATCCGTAACCTGTTCCACACGTGGTGAAAATCCGCCTAAAATATATACCTAGGTAAATGGAATATTGCTCCACTTCTACAAGGGCTATTTGCATATTCTTGGTATCTAGGTACATCTATGGACCTCATGGAATGTATTCACAGTGTCAGAAATATTGTGTCTATTACTAGGCTTGCTTAAATTGTGATGAAACAAAGGAGAATATGAATTATGATTTTTCTTTGCATCTTTGACAGTGAATAACACCATGATAATAATGACCAAACTTAAAAAACTGCCACTGATCCCGTCCAGTACCCTCTTGAGATCATGTGTACAAAAAATCTAAGGAAATTAATAAAGGGAAGATGATTAAACCGAAGGTTCTGTAGATACAGTACTGAATTCTCCCATCCGGACCAATGCAATTTTAAATATTATTATAGAATATAGAATATGATGCTTATACATTACCTTATTATAGCCAATTCGCACATTTATATATATATATATATATATATATATATATATATATATATATATATATATATATATATATATATACATATATTATCTTTCAAATGCCTGAGTTCAATTTGGATTTAGTATCACCAGGTGTGCATAAGAACAGATAATGAAATCTACTGTAATCTACTGTACTTTTGAATTTTCCCCACAGTGCAACCGTTTTGAAACTAATTTCATATCTAATTGTTCCTACATGCTAACAATAGGGAGGAGAAACTAACTGCGTTTCAATATTTGTCAATTGCGTTACCTTTTGTGGCTTATTATCGCGAATCATAACAGTTATTGATATGATTCATTCAGAACGCTGAACTTTGAAACCCCACAGTATCTGACAGGAAGTGTAGTTCGGAAAATCTCCAACGCTGGTCGACAGCTATGCACCCCCTCTACAAAATGGCTGCAAAAAGACTACAATTCCCATTGTCCAAAATTTCCATTTCCGTTTTCGTCTTGCAGCACTAATATATATATATAGATATATATATATTTATGGTAAGAATAAATATATATATACCTTACCGTATATATATCTCTCCACATATGTCTGTACATATCTGCATATCCTTTTTACATATCTGTAGATACTATATCTATAGATAGATAGATAGATAGATAGATAGATAGATAGATAGATAGATAGATAGATAGATAGATAGATAGATAGATAGATAGATAGATAGATAGATAGATAGATAGATAGATAGATAGATAGATAGATAGATAGATAGATAGATAGGTACTTTATTGATCCTCTTGGGGAAATTCCAGTGACATACACATACAGCTCATCGTCTCATTAACAACATCATATCACAATCATTACATTTGTACAGTAACAACGGCACAACATAAATTCAAACAGGCATGTACATTTGTTGACACTACAGAATGCCTGAGACACGATTGTCGGCTGCAGCAACACCGGGGTGTCGTTGCGCCAGGTGGGAGGGAGGAAGGATAGATTGTCCAGCAACGGGAGGGGCGGGGAGCTGGGGGATAGGACTTTGGTGATGAGACAGTCTTAGGCTCCCCCTCCAGCACGCGTACTAGTCGGCTGCCGTCATAGGTGCCAGGCGTACACGCGGGGAGGGGCGATTGGGTATAGGGATTGGGGGTGGGGGGGCCACTTGCCACTCTTATCTCCCAGAGGGCCTTCGACTCCAGCAGCTCCCTGGTTCGACCTTGGTCTAGGAATTTGTTTTGGCTGAACTGACTGGCAACAATTTCTCCCAGTCACGTCACAAATTTGATTTGAGTAGAGTGAAATATAACTTTATTGATTTGAGTGGAGTGAGTTTTAACAACTCCGTCCAAATGACTGAATGCATTAGTCCAAGTGTCCAAGTGTCTTAATCAGTTCATTTTGGTAGGTCCTGTGCGCGGTAAACAGATCCAAAATCTTTTTATTGCAGTCCAAAAAGCTTCGATAATCCAAAAATGACCACGTCTTCAAGTTGGTAGCCTGATTATGATGTCCCAAGATGCAGAGAGGGTTAGCCTTATTCTGCTTCTTGACGGAAATATGCAATCCACTGATTAGATCCATTTCGAGTTGATTTGAGTATAGTCCGGAAACCAGCACAAAGCACAGAGCATAGCAGCGTCAGGCTTCATGGAGCAGTAAAGGCGGCGGTAGGAACGGCCTTGAGGAGCCTGGGGAGAGGAGAGAAATGCGAATGTCTCTGGGAAGGCACTTTTAACTAGGGATGTCCGATATTATCGGCCGACCGATATTATCGGCCGATATTGGCAGTAAAATGTGATATCGGAAAATATCGGTATCGGTAAAAGAATTTTTTTTTTCTTTTTTTTTAACCTTTATTTACCCATGCAAGCAAGTAAGAACCAATTCTTATTTTATTTATTGTCAAAAGTATGCATGTTGGTTTAATTCAACAACTTGTATGTTAATTTTAACTTTTTTAATGATCATATTTTGCACAGATAATGCTTACATTTAGAAAGCCTTTTGAATGCATCCAGTGAAATTATTAGTTACCTGAAATTATTCCGTTTTTTTGGGGGGAAACCCTGCATATATCGGTATCGGTTGATATCGGTATCGTATCGGTATCGGAAATTAAGAGTTGGACAATATCGGAATATCGGTATCGGTAAAAAAGCCAATATCGAGCATCCCTACTTTTAACCTATTGCTAAACTAACGTATTGATGATAATATACATTCTACATGCTTTTGTGACATGTTAGTGATGTTAATACTTGAAAACGTTTGATTAAAAAATCTCAACTTAAATGCAACACTTGATTTATGACCAGATGTCATTGTGGGGTGGAACAGGTAGATACTTTTTTTTTTTCAATGCGATTAATTTGCGATTAATCACGAGTTAACTATGGACAATCATGCGATTAATCAGATTAAATATTTTAATCGATTGACAGCACTAATATATATATATAGATATATATATATTTATGGTAAGAATAAATATATATATACCTTACCGTATATATATCTCTCCACATATGTCTGTACATATCTGCATATCCTTTTTACATATCTGTAGATACTATATCTATATTTGTACATATCCCTTACCTACTTAGTAGTCACGCTGCTGGCCAGTATGACTTACTGTGTAAATACCTGTAGCACTGTACTGTACATATTAAGTCAAAGTCAAAATCAGCTTTATTGTCACCTCTCGGCATACAGAGACATGAAATTGCGTTTCCCCCTTTCCACGGTGTATATAAAAAACATGATCTAATATAAACATCAAGTAACATAGTACATTATAAACATAAAGTAACATATGAACAGTATACAGGACTATATACAATGTAGACAGTAAAAAAAAGTATGTATGAGTGAAAATACAATAATACAATAATGGCAGCAAAGTGGCAGTGAGATGATGGATATGGCAGTAAACTAATATGATGTAAACTAAATAAATAAAACTAAATAATGGCAGTAAGTAAAGTGGCAGTAAGTTTGTAAAGTGGCAGTGTGTGTCTGTGTGTGTGTGAGAGTCTGTGGGGGCAGAGTAAGAGAGGAGGCCAGCTTCTGTGGGGGCAGGTAAGAGAGAGGGGGGAGAGCTGGGTGTGTGTGTGTCAGTTGGGGGGGGGGGTGTTCTTTGTCCAGGTTCTGTGGTGGCAGGGTAAGAGAGGGGGGATAGGGGAGAGAGTTCAGCTTCCTGACAGCCTGGTGTATGAAGCTGTCTTTCACTCTGCTGGTCCTGGCTCGGAGGCTCCACATTCTCCTCCCGGAGGGCAAGAGAGTGAAAAAGCGTTGTGAGGGGTGGGTGATGTCGCTCACGATGCGTAGTGCTTTGCGGGCCAGGCGTGTATTGTAGATGTCCTGGAGGGAGGGGAGGGGGGCACCAACGAGGGTGCTGGGTGTGCACTCTCTGGAAGTCGACAACAACCTCCTTAGTTTTCTCCACATTGAGAATGAGGTTGTTGTTCCCGCACCACATGATCAGTTGGCTCACCTCGTCCCTGTAGTAAGTAAGTAAGTAAGTAAGTAAGTAAGTAAGTAAGTAAGTAAGTAAGTAAGTAAGTAAGTAAGTAAGTAAGTAAGTAAGTAAGTAAGTAAGTAAGTAAGTAAGTAAGTAAGTATTTATAAAGCACCTTTCATACATGTCATGTAGCTCAAAGTGCTGTACACAATTATAGGCATATATAACGATAAAAGCAATAAAGTCACAGTGATCAGTTAAGATCAATGTTTAAAAAAAATTATAATAATAATAATAGTAACGTAAAAATGAAAATAACGTAAAAACAGTCATTTGCTTACCAGTTTGGGAGAACAGGTCCGCACAAACATTTCCGCTCAGTGGCAACCGGAAGTGCACTAAACCAATGCACTTGTATGGTAGGTAGCAATGTTTAGCTCTAATAACGCTAGTGTAGTTACGTTTTTATCAGTGGTCATAGTTGGGTCCATAGTGCTTTACCAAGTCCCATGGATCCATCAGTGGCCGTGTATTGTGGTAGAAAGAAAGAAAAAGAAAAACGTATAAAGAAAACAGTCTAAAGTTTGAAAGTTTGGGAGGTCCGCAAAAACACGACCGTTCAGCTCAGAAGCTGAGGCGTGTCAAAAACTTTTGAAAAACTGGAGGCGTGTCTCCTATGTACCCGTTCCTTCATCTAAAAAGTTTGAAAGTTTGGGAGGTCCGCAAAAACACGACCGTTCAGCTCAGAAGCTGAGGCGTGTCAAAAACTTTTGAAAAACTGGAGGCGTGTCTCCTATGTACCCGTTCCTTCATCTAAAAAGTTGGGTCCACAAGGCTTATCCTAGCCTCATGGATCCATCAGGTTTTTCCAAGCCATAACTATTTGTAAGCTAGACTGTATAGGTACGTTTTTAATTTTCCTTTAAAAATGTGTATAGAGCTGGCGTTTCTGATGTGTGTTGGTAGTGTGTTCCATAGTTTTGGGGCATAGTTGGCAAATGCCATACTTCCTATCCTTTTTTGGTTTCTGGGCGTGTCTAGTAAACCTGTAGTGGATGACCGTAGCGTTCTTGAGGGCAGATAACTAACTAGGGAATTTGCTATGTATTTTGGGCCTTGCTCATTAAGAGCTTTATATGTTAGGAAAAGGACCTTAAAATCAATTCTATGAGTTATTGGAAGCCAGTGCAGAGTGGCCAGGACTGGAGTGATATGTTCTCTTCTCCTTGTATGAGTTAGTAATCGAGCTGCAGAGTTTTGGATAAGCTGAAGCTTCCCAATGGTTGCTTTGGGAAGACCAGTGAACAGTGCATTACAATAGTCAAGCCGACTTGATACAAAAGCATGAATAAGTTTCTCTGCATCCTTTTTATTTACGAAAGGTCTTACTTTCGCTATGTTTCTTAGGTGGAAGAATGACGTTTTCATGGCCTTATTTATATGAGACTTAAAGGTCAGGTCTGAGTCCAAGTGAGACTCGTCATTGTTTTTAATGAGCCCCATACAAACATATTAATATATTAATATTTTTAATATTAAGTATTAAATATTAATACTACAACTATGTACGTACATCTGATTAATGCTATACTAATTAGTACTAATTTATATATTGTATACCCAGTTTAATCACCTATACATTGTAGATACAGTACTGAATTTTGCCATCCATTTTTAAATACGAATATAGAATATCAGGCCTATAAATGACTTTATTATGGCCAAGTCACACATCTATGGAGCGGGCCAAATCTCCCCTTTCCAATGGCAGAGTTAAATCTGGATTGTATTAACCATATTAAAGTAATTTATAAGCCTGATATTCTATATTCTATAATCATATTTCAAATTGCATGTGTCCGGATGGCAGAATTCAGTACTGTATCTACAAAACCTTCTGTTTAATCATCTTCCCTTTATTCATTTGCTTAGCTTTTTTGTATATGTGATCTGCTGAATGAGCTCAGTGGCCATTTTTCATGTCTGGTCAATTTTAGCATGGTGTTATTCACTGTTAAAGATTAAACAAACAAAAAGAAAAAGATAGAATTGATATTGTTCTATGGTTCATTACAATTTACTCAAGCCTAGTAACATACACAATATTTCTGACACAGGGAAGACATTCCCTGAGATCCATAGATGTCCCTAAATACCAAGAACATGCAAATGAACCTTGTAGAAGTGTTCATTTGAATTAATCAAATTAATTTGAGACTTTATTGTTAATTCATCTAAATGAATCACATTTTAATCGCATATCAATATTTGATGCGAAAAACTACTTGTTTTTTTATTCAAATGAATTTTGGTATACAAGTGAATCAATGAATATACATTATACATACGTTTAAGCAGCAAAATCTTGTTTATTAGCTACTACACAGACCAACAGATAAATGCAATTTTTAACAAAGTGCAAAAGTAAAAAGCAGTACTTTCAAGTACATTCCAGAACAGTTGACCACTGGGAAAAACTGATTTGATTGATTGATCTCAAGTTCTCTTTATTTTTTCAATATTCTGTATGAACAAACCAGAAATGGTTGGCTCTGCTCTGTAGAGGACCAAAGCACTCTTAGCCCCCTATTCATCCTCTGAAGCAAACAGCAGGAGGCTCTTCTTCTTTGCTGGCTCCTCTGTGTTCTTCTCACAACAGTGCCTCACATATCTGCAGTAGATTTAGGAAAGTGATTAATTATTGTACAAAGAGTCTATAAAAAAATTGCTAATAAAAACAGCAGCAACATTTTACTATCGTCATAATCAATATTCAGTACAATCCTTTTGGAAAAGCAATTTAATTTATATTTCACTAATTCACTGTCAATTCACAAAGCTTTAACTCATTCAGCACCGGGGATTAGCCATGGACCTGTGGTCGCATTGCCACGCTTTAAAATATAGGACTGAGTCACCTTGTTTGTAGAGCTATAACTATATTCTATATTATAGCTATGGATACAATACTATGGCCCAGTTGACACCACCTATCTATTGTTCAATATGTGAGAAAGAATACATTTTTCCATCCATACGTTCCCTTGTTATACTGTGGTGAATATAAGTATGGTTTTAGAGCGGTCTACGGTAATTCATGAAATCCTGAGTTAAAGCCCTATACGAAAATTCCACTATAGCCGTTGCCATTTCTCGCCTGTATATGCTATTATCCTCGTTTCTGATTATTTGATTGTCAGTAACGGAATTCGCATTGAACACTAAAAACGATTATCAACCCGATCGGTATGAAAGCATTGCAGGATCAAGCAAAAATGTGCGTTAAATCGTCCTTACCTGTGACCGGGAGTATTCCAAAAATAATATTCCAATTGTTTGATCGCCATCTGGTATATCCAATGTCCATTTGGTCTACGGCATAATCCACCACAACTAGGGATGCTCGATATTGGCTTTTTTACCGATACCGATATTCCGATATTGTCCAACTCTTAATTTCGATACCGATACCGATACCGATATCAACCGATACCGATATATGCAGGGTTTCCCCCCAAAAAAACTGAATAATTTCAGGTAATTAATAATTTCACTGGATGCATTCAAAAGGCTTTCTAAATGTAAGCATTATCTGTGCAAAATATGATAATTAAAAAAGTTAAAATTAACATTACATATCTCTTGTTGTTGAATTAAACCAACATGCATACTTTTGACAATAAATAAAATAAGAATTGGTTCTTACTTGCTTGCCTGGGTAAATAAAGGTTAAATAAATGTAAAAAATAAAAATAATTTTTTTTTTTTTTTTTTTTTTTTACCGATACCGATATTTTCCGATATCACATTTTACTGCCGATATCGGCCGATAATATCGGTCGGCCGATAATATCGGACATCCCTAACCACAACATATGGATCGGAGATATTTGACGCGCTTCGTTGGAACTGGCAGAACGGCTGCCCTCGCCCGACAAGGAAACATGAAACCGGAGACCTGTGGCCATCCCACAGAGAAAGATACAAGGGTATAAAGGGTGCTCGATTCCGCCATCTAGCGTTTTGCGGCCGGTATTGCACTTTTACATTCTCATGATGATTCCCCATGTTAACCCAGAGTCTGTGTGCCTGTAATGAATAGAAATATTGAATAAAAGAAATAACGATCAAATAACGAATATACTCGTTGTTGGCGTTCAACGATTGCTGCCCAATAACGAGTATACTCATCGTTGGCAGTGATCGAGTTAATGGACAGTAACTTGTAATAAATCCCATTAATAAAACAGTTATTGTTGTGGGTGGGTTTTTGTTTACCTGCATGGTTCAAGGAGGGTCTCTACATCTTCTGTATTTTGGTGGTCTACAGTCCACGGCAGTCCAGCGAGCCAGCCAGTGTGTTTGTTACATTGTTAGATGTGGTCTGACTCATCTTGGCTCAGTCTGAACCCTGCTTCAGCATTATCTCTTAGCTCCATGTTAGCTGCCACATGCTTAGCATTGAGGTGATAACGTAGGCTTGAAATGCTCCGGTGATATGCAAAGTCTTTGCAAACACAACCGTTCTCGTATCAAAACTTCCATCTGTTGGGGCGCCCAAGTGGCAAACCACGTAACACGCTCCATCACGGCACGGCCGACCCGGGTTCGATTCCCGGACCTGGTGTTCTTTGCCGAATGTCTTCCCCCGCTCTGTCTCCCATTATTCATCTCTCTCTCTCTCTCTCTCTCTCTCTACCGGACTGCCCGGTAGTAAAAACCAATAGAAAATCTACCAAAAACATAATAATTATTTTTACTTCCATCTGTTTTTTTATATCTAAATCTCCCATTCAACGGGCCAAGCAACGCAGTCTAAACTTGTCCCATATTGTAGCCTACAACTGTCTGACATCACCCAATGCATACTGTGCAATGGTAAACGGTATGCCTGGAACCCGAAATGTTCTGCGGTAAAGTATAAAGTGCGATAAAATGCGTAATCTTTTTTTACGTTTTATTTTTTCTGTAGTTAATTAATCGAACCTCTAGCGGCTTGGGTGTGCATATTTTTTAATACAATATATAGATCGAATTAAAGCCCTATTTGATGCCCTTTCAGGTGACAAAATCCGTTCAGCAGTTCTCGAGTTACATGCCGATATGTGAGGCGTGTGCCGAAGTACACAGTATTGTACAAATACCACTCCCGACTCTCGAGCCTCTGAGTCATTCTACAGAAATGCACACTTTTGGAATAGCAACATGTCTTTTTTTTATATCCACTTTTTCTCCACTTTTTCTATTTTTCTCCCATCCCAATTCCAGTGTGCCAATTCTCCCCTCCCCTGTCTTGAACGTTGCTTGCATATGCCCCCCACTGGCCGGTTGTAGGGAGGATAGAAGCCTTGCATCACGTGTCCCCTCCGATACACAAGGAGGCAGCCTGTCACATCTTTTCACCTGCCAGCGCGGACTCTATTGGCGAGGTGTAACGTGTGGGAGGCTCACACTACCCCCGCCATTTCCTGTCGCTGCTGTGCACTGTGCAGGCGTCCCCAACCGACCTGTAGGAGTCGCTGTTCACAACGTCCAGATTACCACCCATCGACTTCCACCCGCTAACTCTGCCAATTAAATTAGTATGATGGCTGGCCCAAGCCGGAGGCAACGCCGACAGCCGGAGTCGAACCCGGTGTCTCTTGCGTTGGTGACAAGCACAATGTCCGCTGCGCCACCAGCCGCCTGAATTGCAACATGTCTTAAAATGTATTTAATTTTCCTATATTTAAAGATTAAGTTACAATATTGGTTAACCCTTTGACTTTATGAATCCACATTAATGAGAGCTTAATGATTTAAAAACTTTGACTTAAAGAATGCTTGTGCCATCTTTTTGTCACTAATGTTACCTCATACCTTTAACAATATTAAAGGCTTTTTAGAAATGCTTTTTTCACAACCTATTCTGCACATATAGTCAAGGCACAGTAAGATAATGATAATGCAAAACATTAGGAAATTATGTATTTATTTATTTATTTTAATCAGGTTTGTGAAAAATGTGATTGTGTGACCAGGGCCGCCTGGGAGAAATGCGAGGCCCTGTGCAAGATTTAAACGCGATAATAATAATAATATTTTTTTTCATTTTCTTTCATACAGCCAACATATTCTTAAATAATAGCGCTGCCCGAGGCTGGGCATACAGTCAACATATTCTTAAATAATAGCGTTGCCCGAGGCTGGGCATGATACAGTCAACTGTCAACATATAGCAAGAGAGAGAGAGAGAGAGAGAGAGAGAGAGAGAGAGAGAGAGAGAGAGAGAGAGAGAGAGAGAGAGAGAGAGAGAGAGATGGAGAGACACACACCACGGCGGGTGTAGCACAACAGAAGAGAGAGAGAGAGAGAGAGAGAGAGAGAGAGAGAGAGAAGGAGAGAGAGAGAGAGAGAGAGAGAGAGAGAGAGAGAGAGAGAGAGAGAGAGAGAGGAGAGAGAGAGAGAGAGAGAGAGAGAGAGAGAGAGAGAGAGAGAGAGAGAGAAGAGAGAGAGAGAGAGAGAGAGAGAGAGAGAGAGAGAGAGATGGAGAGAGAAAGACACACACCACGGCGGGTGCAGCACAACAGAAGAGAGAGAGAGAGAGAGAGAGAGAGAGAGAGAGAGAGAGAGAGAGAGAGAGAGAGAGAGAGAGAGAGAGACAGAGACAGAGAGAGAGAGAGAGAGAGAGACAGAGACAGGAGACAGAGAGAGAGAGAGAGAGAGAGAGAGAGAGAGAGAGAAGAGAGAGAGAGAGAGAGAGAGAGAGAGAGAGAGAGAGAGAGAGAGAGAGAGAGAGAGAGAGAGAGAAGAGAACAGAGAGACAGAGACAGAGACACGGCGGGAACAGAATAGATTGCATGAAAAACTCACCCTAGCGCAGAATCAATGGCAAAGTTGGAAGGAGACGACGTCGACGCATTTTCCTATACCGTGGAGATGAAAAAGTGCACCAGTCGCATCCATGATATTGTCCCCCCGTTGGGATGAACTTGGGAGTCCTAGTTTATCTGCCACACGTTAGCACTCGATAACGTAGCAATTAGCAATTAGCTAAAGGCAGGGACAGGTAACTATCGTTAGCTAATGCTAGCTAGCTAGCGTTAGCTAACGCTAGTTAGCTAACTAGCGTTAGCTAGCGTTAGCTAACGCTAGTTACCTGTCCCGCCTTTAGCTAATTGCTACGCCGACATAGCTATAGCCTGACTGAAGGTTCTAACACGCAACAACTTTCATCTTCAGTCCATCTGCCGAACGACCTCTTCGTCTTGGCATAACCTAATCATACTTGGTATTGATAACAAGCTTATGGCACACAGTGTTATTTCTTCTGCTGCGATGCTGCTTTTCAAAAGACTGAATAGACCCTATACCTGGCTGTACCCCCTCCCCTCGTGGATCCGGTCTTCTTCACATCTCTCTACCGACTACTGGACCGACGCCAACCAGCTCGGCTCCCCCTAGTGTTATGCTTTGCACAAAAGTAATTGAATGAAACCAATAGTATATCTGCAGAGCAGCAGAGCCGCAGACCCCCGGAACATTATTCTACAAACGTGTCTAATGTGAAATATATAAGCATGTAAGCAAAACAAAATTTTATGTCTGTGATGAAAAAGGGCCTCGCGGGAAGGGGGGCCTTGCAATTTTTTTTTAGATACAATTATTTATTTTTTTATTAAAAAAAATAATATATATATATTTTTTTGCGAGGCCTCCCTTCCCGCGAGGCCCTGTGCGACCGCACTGCTCGCACACCCCCTGAGCGGCCCTGTGTGTGACATTTACTTATTAACACCATCATATCTTTGCTATAATAATAACAATATTTGAAGGACAGTCATACAAATTTAATTATCCTTAACATCCTAACTCTTGAATGAAGCAAAGGTTAATTGATATAAAATCATTTACAAGTAAAATGTGACACTTTGATTTCATATGACCAAAAAAAACACAGTAACACCGGTGACACAATAAAACACCAGTGACACAAAGAACACTAAAGATTGTTTTATTTAATATTAATTACTTATTTGAGATAGAAAATGGTGTATTAGTACAAAACCAAAGATTATCACTGACATTAAGTCAAATAACAACAGTTAAAAACGAATTCTTTTTTTTTATCTACTTTTTCTCCCATTTCGTATTGTCCAATTCTACCCTCCCCTGTCTCGAACGCTGTTAGGCCATGCCTCCCACAGGCCGGCTGCAATGTGGACGAAGCCTTGCATCACGTGTCCCCTCCGGTACACAAGGAGGCAGCCGTCGCATCTTTTCACCTGCACAGCGCGATCTCTCAGCGGCAAGGGTCTGTGTGGGAGGGACACTCCGCCCTCGTTGCTTCCTGATTCTGCTGCGCAGGCGCACCAACCGACCTGTAGGTGTCGCTATCCACAAAGTCCGATCCCCACCCACCAGCTTCCCACCCCTAACACTGCCAATTGCGTTAGTATGAACGACCAGCCAAGCTGGTAGCAATGCCGAGAGCTGGGCTCGAACCCAGCATCTCCTGCATTAGTGGTGAGCGCCTTGCTCACTGTGCCACTTAGCCGCCCAGTTAAAAACACATTTTAACTACTTTAAAATACCACTCTCGGGGCGCGGCTACGTGGCGTAGTGGGCAAGACGCTCGCCACGAATGACGGAGACGCTGGGCTTGCCTGTTCGAGCCCAGCGCTCCACATTGCTTTCAGTTTAGCTGGTCGTTCATACTAATACACATTGGCCGTATTAGGGGGTGGGCAACTGATGGGTGGGGATCGGGCGTTGTGGACAGCGACTCCTACAGCTCGGTTGGTGCGCCTGCGCAGTAGAATCAGGAAGTGTCGGGGGCAGCGTGAGCCTCCTACGCGTTACTCCTCGCCACTGAGAGATCGAGCTGCGCAGGTGAAAAGATGCGACTGCTGTTACCTCAAGTACCGGAGGGGACTTGTGCTATGTATGACTTAGTCCACATTGCAGCCGGCTTGTGACAGGCAAGAAACAGCGTTCGTGACAGGGGAGGGTTGAATTGGATGATACAAAATTGGGATGGGAGAAAATGTAGAAAATGGGAGAAAAAGTGGATACAAAAAAAAAAATACCACTCCCGACTCTTGGGGCTCTAGTTCCGTAAATCATTTGGCGATCTCGAAAATGATTGTGGAGGGTTGTAGCCAATGAGTGTGGCTTTCCAATGATACCCCATCTGGGGATGTATGAATCAGGGATCTAGGTGAAAAACTAATGAGCAAAAACAGGAAGAGAAAAACAGCCAAATGAATTGAAGTCTATGAGAAAACTGAGTTTTTCTTTTGTACAGTTTACCAAAATCACTCCTAATCACTCATTTTTGAATGGATCTTTATGAAATTTGGACATGTACTACATAAGGCTTCATGCTACAGTGTGGATTTTTAAGCCATACCACCTTCTGGGGAAATACTACCTCTGGACCAGTGGCGGCTGCTGACCAAATTTCTTGGTGAAGCACAAAATTATTATATTATATTATATATTAAATTATATTTTTTAAACATCCCCAACGCTGCAACACCCCCATTCCTCCAAGGTGTCAGGCTCCTCATTCGCTTCCATTCATTTTGGGGACCATGTTTAAATATCATACTTCTGAACTATAAACAAACTATACTGCTTTCAATTTCAATAAAACAGACCATTCTGAGTAGCTAACCAGGCTTCCATAGCTAGTCCAGCCCCATCTGCTAGTTTAGCCCCTGCAGCTAACCAGGCCCCAACAGCTAGTACAGCCCCGTCTGCTAGCGTAGCCCCTGCAGCTAACCAGGCTTCCACAGCTAGTCCTGCCCCGTCTGCTAGCTTAGCCCCTGCAGTTAACCATGCCTCAACAGCTAGTAGAGCCCCGTCTGCTAGCTTAGCCCCTGCAGCTAACCAGGCTTCCACAGCTAGTCCAGCCCTGTCTGCTAGCTTAGCTCCTGCAGCTAATCCGGCCTCAACAGCTAGTACAGCCCCATCTGCTAGCTCAGCCCCTGCATTTTGCCAGGCTCCCACAGCTAGGACTGTCCCGTCAGCTAGCTCGTTCCCTATGGCCCCTGTTTCTCTGGTCTCGGTTCCTTGGACTGGCCCTCCAGCCAGTATTAACTATCCTGCTAGGACTGCCCCTTCAGCTTTCAGGATAGGTTATGTCCGTGTTACTCTGACTACTAACACTTTAGCCCTGTCTGTTAGCAGTGCTCCTGCAGCTAGCAGATCTCAGAGAGCTAGCAAGGCTTTGAGGACTAGCTTAGCCCCTGTAGCTAGCCAGGCCTCAACAGCTAACCCTGCCTCTACTGCCAGCCTAGCCCCTGCTAGTGTAGCCCCAACTGCTACGCCCGGTCCGGCTCCCACGCCTGGCCCGGCTTCTACGGCCGGCCCGGCCTCCGCGCCCGGTCCGGCTCCCACGCCTGGCCCAGCCGCTATGACCGGTCCGGCTTCTACACCCGGCCCTGCCTTCTCGTCTGGTCCCGCCTCTACGTCCGGGTCTGCTACCTCGTCTGGTCCTGTCTCCTCGTCTGGTCCCTGCTCCTCGTCTGGCCCAGGCTCCCCGTCTGGTCCCAGCTCCTCATCTGGTCCCGGCTCCTCGTCTGGTCCAGCCCTACGCCGTGGCCTGCGCCCTGGTCTTCGCCGTGGTCTTCGCCGTGGTCTTCGCCGTGGTCTACACAGTGGTCTACGCCGTGGTCTTCGTCTGCAGAAACCCCCATCTGGGGTTCTGCGCCCGGTCCCGAGGTCTGCACCTGGAGTGGTCCCCGTCCGGGGTCGTCGCCATCGCACCTCTGCTCCGGCTCTTCTGGTCCGGTCCCGAGTCCTGCACCTGGAGGGTCCCCCGTCCGGGGTCCTGCTCCGGGCCTGTCAACCTCGCCCCTTTGCTCCAGACACCCTCGTCGGGCCTCTGTCCCTGTTTCAGGTTCCCCTCGACCACCTCATCGGCCCTCTGTCCCTGCTTCCAGTCCCCCTCGACCCCCTCATCGGCCCTCTGTCCCCGTTTCAAGCCCCCCTCACTGAGCCTCCATTCCCGTCTCTAACCCCCCTCTCCAGGCCTCTGTCCCTGTCTCCAGTCCTCCTGATCCCGTGCCCCATGCTCCCTTCTCCAGCCCCCTCTCCGGCCCTTTCCCTCAGCCCCCCTTCTCCTATACCCCTCCTGGGTTTCTGTCGTCGCCCCCCCTGCCCTGGGGGTCCTCCCAGCCTTGTCCATCCTGACTTTTCCCCCCGGACTCTCCCAGTGTTTGCCTTCCCTGGATCCCGACCCCCCGTCTTGCCCGTTCCCAGACAGTTGTTTTTGCCGTCTGGAAGCCGTCCTTGGAGGGGGGAGTACTGTAAGGGTCCACTTGTCCCAGGACCCTTCCCCCCTGTCTGTACTCCTCAAGAGCCCCCACCTTTTCACCTACTCTCCCATGGACTCCCTCCAGCCATGAACAATATTCCTCCTCTCATGAACAATACTCTGCGTTTCTTTTTTTTTTATCTACTTTTTCTCCCATTTTCTATTTTTCTCCCATCCCAATTTCGTATCGTCCAATTCTACCCTCCCCTGTCTCGAACGTTGTTAGGCCATGCCTCCCACAAGCCGGCTGCAATGTGGACTAAGCCTTACATCACGTGTCCCCTCCGGTACTCGAGGAAGCAGCAGTTGCAGCTTTTCACCTGCACAGCGCGATCTCTCAGCGTCGGGGGTCTGCGTTTGGAGGGGATGGGAGAAAAATAGAAAATGGAAGAAAAAGTAGATAAAAAAAAAAGAAACGCACACTTTTCTGTCCCCTGCAAACACTTTAAACAGACTTTGTAGTCACATTTAATTTATATATATGAATAATGTAAAATGTTCTTTGAACAATTATACCTATTTGAGCCAAGAATTGGGCAATATTTGTTTTTAATCAATTATATGAAATTCCAAGTACAAGAAAAGTGCTTGTCCCCAATGTCATGTATTGAGGTTTAGGGGCATATTTAGAGTTTACAAATATATTTCTCTCCCATTTTAAATCCAATAATGTATACACCACTATCACATTTATGAAGTGGATAACATACAAAAATTAAATACAAACTAAATATTATAAATAATATAATGGAAATAGCTGTCCCCTGGTGTAATGTCACTGGTGTTACCGCTTAACAAAAATCCCTATTCTAAAAAAATCCAAAGACATCACTTCCTACTTCCTGAAGAACTGTCAAGAAAGGTACATTGTCAGTCTGCTGTCTTTTTTCAAATGTTGGAAATGTTCTCATTTATCTCATAATTTCTGTTAGGGATTAGTGTTGGTGAAGGACCCAATTGCTGAACAGGATGAGGAGAAAGGCACTAGGCAAAACGAGACGGAGCCAGGGGTGAATGTCAAAAGTATAATGCTTTACTTGAGAAAACAAGGAGAGCACAGCAATGGCTGTCGCTTCCTGATTCTGCTGCGCAGGCGCACCAACCGACCTGTAGGAGTCGCTGTCCACAACGTCCGATCCCCACCCATCAGCTTCCCACCCCCTAATACTGCCAATTGTATTAGTATGAACGACCAGCCAAGCTGATAGCAATGCAGAGAGCTGGGCTCGAACCCAGCGTCTCCTGCATTGTTGGTGAGCGCCTTGCCACTGCACCACCTAGCCGCCCAAAAGTGTGCGTTTCTGTAGAATGACTCCTTTAACTCCGTCAATCATTTGGCGATCTCGAAAATTATTGGACAGGGTTGTAGCCAATGAGTGTGAGAGAGTGGGGATGTCCGAATCAGGGATCTCAGTGAAAAGTTACGAGCGAAAACAGGGAGAGAAAAAATGCTGAATTAATTGAAGTCTATGAGGAAAAGGAAACCAGGAACACTACACAGTTGACCAAAATCAGGCTATGGACCCATGGTGTCTTTTCAGCCATACCAATTTTTGGGGAAATACTACTGTGGACTACTAACTACTACAGAAAAACGTTGAGTAACAGGTTTTTTTACAACTCAAGTTCAGACCTATGTTACTCTATTTCATTAGCACTAAAAGTGAATTTATTGTATCAGAAACTTCAGAATGTCATCTTTCAAAAGAGACCATGGCTCATGCATGTGGTATAAGTATAAAGTATAGTATTTTCGTTTGCAAAAAAAGTATGCAGTCCTCAAAAACGAAAACTAAAATGACCACTTTTGGGGGCGATTGTTAAGAGGTTAAAATCAATCAAAAACATAGTGCTGAAAATATACACTTTGACTGATAGGGTTAGGGTCTTTACTCTTCGCTACAAAAATAAATGCAACATTAATTAATACGTTCTGTATTAATCTATTTATAGCGTGATATCAATCTAGTACCGATACCGGACCGCTCAGGCTTAAGGGGTTAAATAAAGGTTGAAATTAAATGAAAATAAAAACGGCGTGCTTCGAAGTTCCACAATTTTTTTTAAAGATAAGACTCTGGTGGGTTATTGGACTGGAATAAGATATAAACACTTGGCAGGAGAGGCAGATCTTCCCTTCTCTCCCCGGAACCACAGCAGTCACCCTGTTATGTATTCTCCCACAGTGTAGATCTCTGAAACCTTCTCAAAAGAATACAGCATAATCCAAAAGAGAGAAAACCTCTTTTGAAGATAGGTTTAGTCACTGAGCCTCTCTCTCCCTCTCTCTCTCTCTTTGTATCGGCAGCCAGTCTGCTGTTTAGATAAGCTGCTGTTTAAATTCCTCCAAGCCCCTCATCATGGCAGGGGGCTAGCTGCCTTATCAAGGTCAGGGGAAGCGCTGCAACACTTACTGGCTTTTATCGCTACTTCATCATTGCATGGCGGGGAGATGGCAAAGCGGGCCTATGGACTATAAGTGGAGAGAGAGAGAGAGAGAGAGAGAGAGAGAGAGAGAGAGAGAGAGAGAGAGAGAGAGAGAGAGAGAGAGAGAGAGAGAGAGAGAGAGAGAGAGAGAGAGAGAGAGAGAGAGAGAGAGAGAGAGAGAGAAAGACTTATTAAGCCCTATAATGTTTTTGATGACAGGCCACAAGTACGTTTAACTGAAGCCACGCAAACAGACCTGAGGATCGTTACAACCTAAGCTTTAGCTCCTAATCCTGCTGGTTAACCTCATAGCTATGCCTGCTCCTGAACAAATCCTCAACCCTGACTTGGCTTTGTCTGTATTTTTTTAACCAGAACCCATCCCAAGGCGTATCCTGGCCGTAACATCAAAAGCAACGTTTACATTTGTGAGAATCCAGACAAACAAAATCACTCACTCACAAGATGCTTGGTGTGCAGGGAGACTCAAATGATGTTGCCTTGAAACCATGTGCCTTAAACTAGCTTAAAGTAACATACAGCACATGCTGGCTGAGCAGGAAGCGGCTAACAGTGTTAAGGAGGAACGGCAAAGCTGTAATTGCTGGTTTTAAGGAGCGGTTGAACAGTTTGAGGGGGTTAGCCTAATGGAAATTAAAAACAAAATGGAATCCTTTGATGTCTACCTTCCAAGCTTGACAGCGGGGAGTGGAGGTTACGAGCACAGACTCTCAACAGCCCAGGGGCTCGTTATAGAGGAGCCAGGAAACACAAAACAGACATCAGGACATATGGGATACTGCACCATACGTTTCCAAAAGCAGCCTTTGAAGAAAAAGAAAACGTAACGGTTCAATAGCGGTCGATTCTAATGCTGGAACAATTGATTTTTTAAGAGAAATGCTTAGGCTTTCTAGACACACAGTAATAGCTGCTATTAGTATTGATGTTGCAATTGTCTTTATCAGCATCAGCATAATTTTTTATTTATTTAACCTTTATTTACCACCATCACCAACACCACTATCATCACCACCATCACCAACACCACTATCGCCAACACCATCACCATCACCAACACTATCAACACCACCATCATTATCATCTTCATCAGTAACACCACCATCACCAACATCAGTATTATCATTGTCATCACCATGTACACATTTTCATCAAATCATCATAAAAAATATCAAGGCCACTTCCCATTTTACAAATGTACTTGATTAACACCACTTCATTGATTGACCCCATTATCCGCCCTCTGCTCACTATGTGTAGCCGGAGGCTCTGTCATCTTAGTCATCAGCCTCTGTCATCTTAGTGGTCAGCCTCTGTCGTCTCGGGATCAGCCTCTGTAATCTTAGTGATCAGCCTCTGTCATCACGGTGATTAACCTCTGTCATCTTAGTGATCAACCTCTGTCATCTTAGTGATCAGCCTCTGTCATCTTAGTGATCAGCCTCTGTCATCTTAGTGATCAGCCTCTGTCATATTGGTGATCAGCCTCTGTCATCTTAGTGATCAGCCTCTGTCGTCAAGGTGATGTACCTCTGGCATCTTAGTGATCAGCCTCTGTCATCTTAGTGATCAGCCTCTGTCATCTTAGTGATCAGCCTCTGTCATATTGGTGATCAGCCTCTGTCATCTTAGTGATCAGCCTTTGTCGTCACGGTGATGTACCTCTGGCATCTTAGTGATCAGCCTCTGTCATCTTAGTGATCAGCCTCTGTCATCTTAGTGATCAGCCTCTGTCATCTTAGTGATCAGCCTCTGTCATCTTAGTGATCAGCCTCTGTCATATTGGTGATCAGCCTCTGTCATCTTAGTGATCATCCTCTGTCATCTTTGTGATCAGCCTCTGTCATCTTAGTGATCAGCCTCTGTCATCTTAGTGATCAGCCTCTGTTATCTTTGTGATCAGCCTCTGTCATCTTAGTGATCAGCCTCTGTCATATTGGTGATCAGCCTCTGTCATTTTAGTGATCAGCCTCTGTCATCTTAGTGATCAGCCTCTGTCATCTTTGTGATCAGCCTCTGTCGTCACGATGATCAGTACGTGTTAAATGCTGTTTTTCGCCTCGTTGATTTAGATGTGTCACGGCCTGGAAGTGTGGCTCACAGTCGGGGTCAAAGTGAAAGACTGACACTCTTGAGAGGAGAGCCATGGCAGACGTTGTCATGGCTATAATGGTGGTGGCAGTAGCAGTGCGTGCGTGTGTGTGTGTGTGTGTGTGTGTGTGTGTGTGTGTGTGTGTGTGTGTGTGTGTGTGTGTGTGTGTGTGTGTTAATGAGTGTCGTCGTTACAGTAATGACAGCAGTGTGATCCTCCCTCAGTCATTCCGCACAGCAGTCACCTCTGTAGAGGGACCTGTAAGAATGGCGTCCCTGCAAATCACACTGACACACATGACGAGCTTTTAAAAGCTCCTATAAATCAAACACGCTGCTGGGTGGCTCACTTGCTCTGAGACACAGACTGGCTGTGTGTGTGTGTGTGTGTGAGAGAGAGAGAGAGAGAGAGAGAGAGAGAGAGAGAGAGAGAGAGAGAGAGAGAGAGAGAGAGAGAGAGAGAGAGAGAGAGAGAGAGAGAGATGGGGTGGGGTGTGGAATTTTATTTAAAATGTATTCCCCTGATTCTCATGCATGCTGAAGATGAATATGCAGATTATGTTATATAAGACTGGCCTGTGCTGAAGGTTCCTCCATCATGTTTTGAGCTGATGTCCTGACTCGTGGAACATCCTTCAAAACAAACAGATACCGTTTTAACCTACAGTATGCACGGTTTCAAAACCGTCTGCAACTTTTAGCTGATTTATAATGATTTATGCAAATATTATGACTTTGTCTATTGTATGTTCATTTTAATTTACTGCTGTGAATCAATTTGGGTTGCAATTTCTGTATGAAAGATGTTATATAAATAAAGTGTATTATTGTAAATGAGGGCCTCAATGGTCTATGAGCTCAAAATAAAGGTCTGATAATGATAAACTACCAGTTTTTCTACATTACGTGAAGCTTCACTACACTAAAGCTACGAGTTTGTCTACATTACGTGAAGCTTCACTACACTAAAGCTACACGTTTGTCTACATTAAGTGAAGCTTCACTACACTAAAGCTACCAGTTTGTCTACATTAAGAAAAGCTTCACTACACTGAAGCTACCAGTTACGTGAAGCTTCACTACACTGAAACTACCAGTTTGTCTACATTAAGTGAAGCTTCACTACACTGAAGCTACCAGTTTGTCTACATTAAGTGAAGCTTCACTACACTGAAGCTACCAGTTTGTCTACATTAAGTGAAGCTTCACTACACTAAAGCTACCAGTTTATCTACATTAAGTGAAGCTTCACTACACTAAAGCTACCAGTTTGTCTACATTAAGTGAAGCTTCACTACACTAAAGCTACCAGTTTGTCTACATTAGTGTTGGGAAAGTTCACTTTCTACATGAACTAGTTCAGTTCACAGTTCACAATTTTTTAAATGAATTAGTTCAGTTCATAATTAAACATTTTGAACTAAAGTTCATTGTTTAAAAAATGAACTAATTTATAGTTTATAGTTCTTTTTTAAAGACGTTGCTACAAGCTATTATTTGTAAAAATTATTGAACCACAGACAGCAATCGGAATACTGGCATTTCCATAACGCTTTGCTGCCGCCCATTCAGTCCACACTAGTAGCAGCTGCAGCTTTCATCTCTACAGTATATTTTCAAAAACACGAGAAAAAACTTAGCTTGAATTGTCTTTATTATGAAAACAAAAACAGGACTTTTGCTTATTCTCAATGTGCTGTTTAAGGTTTGCTGTTGACGTCGTCGATGTACGGACTTGCTTCTTAAAAAACCGAGTGGACAAAGTTTACAGACAAACGTTAGATTTTTTCCGTCTGAGTCAGTAATAATAATAACTTTATTTGTATAGCACTTTTCATACAGAGGTTGCTGTTCAAAGTGCTTCACAACAGTAAAAATACAGGCATGGGTGAGCATAGCAGGGTATGGTAAATCACAGTGTTTCACATTAGGATCTAGCAGTAAAAAATGTAAATAGCAAGGTTACAGTAAAAAGTGTGAAAAATAGTTTAAAATTATTCAGTTTAAAAATAGTCATATAACCGACACATGAATTTGATAGGCAGTGTAAAATAAGATAAAATTAGCATAGAAAAGTAGGCAGGGTAAGAATAGTGCAGGTAAGTCATTGAAATGCCTGAGCAAAGAGATTTAAGATTTAAGCTGTCTTTTGAAGATGTCTAGCGAGTTGGCTTCTCTGATGTTTTGGGGTAGTTTGTTCCACAGTTTTGGGGCATAGTTGATAAAGGCTGCATTACCGATCCTCTAAGTACCAGTACTGACTTTAACATTAAACTCTTTTGGTAGCACTTCATAATAACACCCTGTTATAATACATGTATAAGGTATTTGTAGATAATGAACTAATCATGAACAAACCATTTATATACATTCATAAATGATTATTAAATAATTTATAACTATATTTGTATAACATTTACAAAGTATTTATAACGCATTAGTGGATAATGAACTAATCATGAACAAACCATTTATATACATTCATAAATGATTATTAAATCATTTATAACTATATTTGTATAACATTTACAGATTAGTTCTACATTATTTATAACTCATTATCAACATTGTTTGTACTTGATTTGTTCATCATTAAATAAGTAAGGGATAATGTATAGCTACGAGGTCATTGTCGCAAAATAATTGACCGACACAGAGTTTAAAATACAGAGGCGCGACAATGACCGAGTATAGGCTATACATTATCCCGCTTATTACATGGCTAACTTACTAACAATATACCTAATTCATTGTACACCATTGACAAGACGAGATCAAATGCAGACGCAGTTCTGTTCTGTCGCTCCTGCTGTCATCGCCGGGGCGGCAGCCGGCAGGTCTGTGGTCTGATTGCACTGATGACAGTGGGCTTGATTGCTACAGCTGCGCACAGCGGTCATTATTGTTCGGCAGAGGTCCGTTATCGCTTAATAACGGACCTCTGACAAGCGCTATTGACCAATCACAAGCAAGCATTTCAGCGAATGTGAAAACGCCATGTAATAATGTTGTTTAATGTGTAGTAACACATTTGTAGATGCTTTGAAAAATGGATATGAAAAAACGACTATACTGTCTCTCCATTTATTTTTCATGTTCAACAAATGATTTGTTAAGACATTCATAAAACATCTATAAATCATTTGCAGATGCTATTGTGGGGGCCAATCTGAAGTGAAGCCTATTCATCATTAACAAATGTCTAATACAGTTAATTATTTGTTTACTTTTTCATCACATGTTAAAATGTTGTAGACAGCTTTCGGATACATCCTTCTTTGTGACATCAAACAGTGACAGAATTAGGACTAAAGATAAATGCAATTGTATTAACATATAAAATACATGTGCATGACATATAGTGTAACATGGGGGGCACTAGGACCCAGGAGTACCCTGGCCAGGTATTGAAGAGTATCTAGAGAGGAAGTCCCACGTGAGTGAGACTTGACGTCACGTGTGTTGCCGTCTGTTTGAATGGAAGCACGATACATGCAGAACCAAGTTATCTGTGCTGCTCCTGCCCCACGCTTTTAATAAGGTATGAGCAGTTTAAACACCTTTTTTGTTGGTAAATCTATTCCACCATTTCCGACCTACAAACAAGTACAACTCTTATATGTTGTGTAGACGTACTTGATGTGGTGAGCGCTAACGTTACATTTGTTCCTAATGTGTGCTCAGTATATTGCGGTATGTGATGATGACACGACACACAAGAGTAATAATTATTTGTATTTTCAGGCTGTATCGGCGCCTATACAGTCTGAAAATACAAATAATTATTACCCTTGTGTGTCGTGTCATCATCACATACCGCAATATACTGAGCACACATTAGGAACAAATGTAACGTTAGCGTCCACCACATCAAGTACGTCTACACAACATATAAGAGTTGTTTGTAGGTCGGAAATGGTGGAAAAGATTTACCAACAAAAAAGGTGTTTAAACTGCTCATACCTTATTAAAAGCGTGGGGCAGGAGCAGCACGGATAACTTGGTTCTGCATGTATCGTGCTTCCATTCAAACAGACGGCAACACACGTGAAGTCAAGTCTCACTCTCGTGAGACTTCCTCTCTAGATACTCTACCTGGCCAGGGTACTCCTGGGTCCTAGTGCCCCCCCAAGTTACACTATATGTCATGCACATGTATTTTATATGTTAATACAATTGCATTTATCTTTAGTCCTAATTCTGTTACTGTTTGATGTCACAAAGAAGGGTGTATCCGAAAGCTGTCTACAACATTTGTAACATGTGATGAAAAAGTAAACAAATAATTAACTGTATTAGACATTTGTTAATGATGAATAGGCTTCACTTCAGATTGGCCCCCACAATAGCATCTGCAAATAATTTATAGATGTTTTATGAATGTCTTAACAAATCATTTGTTGAACATGAAAAATAAATGGAGATACAGTATAGTCGTTTTTTCATATCCATTTTTCAAAGCATCTACAAATGTGTTACTACACATTAAACAACATTATTTAATGATGAACAAATCAAGTACAAACAATGTTGATAATGAGTTATAAATAATGTAGAACTAATCTGTAAATGTTATACAAATATAGTTATAAATGGTTTAATAATCATTTATCAATGTATATAAATGGTTTGTTCATGATTTGTTCATTATCCACTAATGCGTTATAAATACTTTGTAAATGTTATACAAATATAGTTATAAATGATTTAATAATCATTTATGAATGTATATAAATGGTTTGTTCATGATTAGTTCATTATCTACAAATACCTTATAAATGTATTATAACAGGGTGTTATTATAAAGTGCTACCACTCTTTTAAATGCTCATACGCCGACGTCGTAGAGGTAGAGTCTGACTCTGAGCGAGTGCTGCTGCAGCTCTCGGCTTCGTCCATGATACTAATGCTCGCAGATTCCGCGGTTCCACTGTTTGTTGTGAGGAGTCTGATGACGTAGCCAGGGGGTGACAGGTGCGTTGCCAGATTGGGTGGTTTTCCGCATTATTTTGAAGCCTGTTTACGGTGTGCTTTAACTGGGTTTTCGGCTGAAAGGCATATGAAATCTGGCACACCCTTGAACACGGTTATAATAGAGTGGTGAGAACACACTTTTGAATGCCGTTATACAGCGCTGAGAATGAACGCGTTCTCAATTACGTTAATTTAGCGGAAATACAGTACGATCAGTTCACGTTCACCCAAAATACGAACGCGTTCATGAACGATCGTTCATTGAACGCATTCAGGTACATTGATTGATTGATTGAAAAGTTTATTAACAGATTGCAGAATGGGTACAGTACAGTACAGCTCAATACATACAATTGTTAAGAGGATGCAGACCTGAGAAAGACTTTCGTCTTGTTTCCATCAGGGTCCCCCATTTTCAATTCATCATATGACACACACGACATACAGATAGACAGTACTGCTACATCTATACATTTATGACATACCAGATTTTCAAATACAGTACTGTTTGTGATACTAAAAAAAATCCAGAAAAAGAGTGTATATACATTTGACATAGAAACTGTGCATTGGAGGAGGTTGGGTAGGTGGGGTGGGGCTGTACATTGGAGGTGGGGGGGGGGGACACTGTACATTGGAATACTGACATACATTTGACATAGAAACTGTACATTGGAGGAGGGGGTTGGGTGGGGCTGTACATCACGGCCAGTTACTCTACATTAAGTGAAGCTTTACAATGAAGTTTGTCGACATTAAGTGAAGCTTCACTACACTGAAGCTACCAGTTACTCTACATTAAGTGAAGCTTCACTACACTGAAGCTACCAGTTTGTCTACAATAAGTGTAGCTTGACTACACTGAACCTACTAGTTACTCTACATTAAGTGAAGCTTCACTATGCTGAAGCTACCAGTTTGTCTACATTAAGTGCAGCTTCACTACAATGAAGCTACCAGTTTGTCTACATTAAGTTAAGCTGCACTATGCTGAAGCTACCAGTTACTCTACATTAAATTAAGCATCATAGCTTCAAGAAACATAGCAAGCTAAGCTACAGCAACACGGCAAAAGTAGTTTACTACATCAAAGCACATTTTTATTTATTTATTTTTTACATTGAACCAACTTCATTCCAAGTCAATGCTGTCTCTGTGATCAATAAAGCTGTCAGTCAAACAAATAGGCAGACAATACATTTTCAGTTACAATAAACTGTGCTCTCTACTCTCGCTGCTCCAAAACCAATTTGAAAAAAAAAATAAAAAAAATGCTACACAGTGTGTCTTCATCTATTGTTTTTTAGTTTTGTGTGTGTGTGTCTCCACTGCGCCTGAGCTTCAGAAATCTTGGTAAAATTGATCTTGTGTGGAATTTGTCACATTATTTGATCAATAAAAGAGCTTCGCTATTGAAAAGCAATTTGATTGAGAAAACAGCTATGCTCCCACCACGCTGCTGAGCACGAGCACAACGTAATGCTGATGAGTGTAGATATGTTCCTGTGCCCCTATCCCCAACGGCACAGCGGCCAGAACCTCCCCACAGACACTGATTACAGTAGGTGCACATTTTCCAACATATGATAACTGCTGCTCACCCTTTAGAAGTTCAGATCCATAAATGTATGACTTGGCCACAATAAGGTGATTTATAGGCCTGATATTCTATATTCTATATTCATATTGAACGTGTCCGGATGGCAACATTCAGTACTGTATCTACAAAAAAACCTGTAAATAATCTACCCTTTGTTCATTGCTTTGTTGCTTTGTTCAAGCATGATCGCATCATGCTTGGATTTTTTGTACACTTGATCTCAATAAGTCGCTGAATGAGCTTATGTGCATTTGCATGGTGTTATTCACCAACAAATATGGGGGGTAAAACAAATAATAATAATAATTTATATTCTCCTTTGGTTCATTATGTTTCTGGCAATAAAAAACAAATTAAGAAGCAACATTCAAAAACATTTCATGGCTAGAGAGAGTGTTTATAATTTTAGAGGGACATTAGCTTTAAAGCTATGTGAAAAGTATGTGCATTGCCTGTTTGTGGGGTATCAGTCTGGAATGGTCTGGATGCGAGTATAAATTAAGCAAAAATATCAATCAATTTAAAGGTAGCTATTAATGTAAATTTGACCAGAGCCATCTGATCCTAATACTCTACTCACTTGCGTTGTGTATGGCTCTAAGTCTTTTACCAAAAACTGTGTAGCACGGCGGAAGAAGAAAACAATGAGAGGTTTCTATTTCTCATGTGGTTGGTTTATTCAAAGTCCACAAGTATACAAAAATGTTCTGGTTCAATCAATGAAAGCGCAATGATACTAGTAGGAAAAGCACTATGCCGAAAGTCCACTAATATCAGTCTAATAAAAGTAGTTAAGAGTAACAATCTTCAATGTATCTTCGGTTGTTGATTCTTGTTGTTATGGTAACAACAGACTTCTCTGTTCTCGTGGCAAAACGTCTCAAGCGGGTCCTTCTCCGTTCTACTGTGCATAAAAGATTTCAGGAGGTTCTCTCCTTGTTTGCTCCTGTGCAGACTCTTTTAACAGCTAAGTCCCGCCCCTGGGCGAACGTCAAACTGATGTTCGTCAGGGGGCGGATATCTAAGTCCTGATTGGCTAAAGCTTCACGTCAGCCATTTTGAATCTTAAAGGGGCAGGTCATTCCTATTTTTGGGGACTAGTTACCGTTCTGGAGTTTAGCGTTTATGTGTATACAGTATCTGATATTTACTATCTTAAGAATTAGAGATTAGTTATTACTTGGTTCAGACAGTTAATTCAAGTCTTTTCCCGAATTCTGTGGCCTTCTAAATACCTAATTAAACCTATTGTTGGTTTTAAGACAAAGTGTTATACTTTATGTATTCTAGGTTAATATCTTTGAAGTTAGTTTGATGCTTTCAAATAAATTACATTTGGATTCCTAAGTATAATCCCTTGTGGTCTTAGTATTTGCTAAACATTTAAAACTAGAAGCATAATAGTCAGAATCCATCTCCCCCTCTTTACAAACAGAGGTGGGGAAGAGGATTCTTCCTGCCCCTCCTTCAGAGCAGCTGTATCTATAGAATGTGTCCTGTTTAGTATCAGTTGAGTGCCTGAGGGGGTCGTTTCTCAATTGTCCTATTGTTATACTCTAGCTTAGTAAACAGACCCACCTCTTTACAGCTGTCTGTCTCTGTGTGTCACCATGGATCCCAGCTAGATAACAGTCATGTGACCCATTGTCTTAAGCTCTTCCTTGGCCTGGCAGCTATGCTCAGGTTTCCTGTTGTAAATAGAATTATCTGACCACTCACTCTATTTGTAAATCGAGACACACACACTCTAGGGCAACTGGAGTCCCACTATTGTTCCAGCTGTGTGTCCAACTACTCTATGTAAATCGACCTGTAGTGAGCACAATGTCAATCAATCTCTGTAGTTGTTGTTAGTTTAGACATCAAATTGGTATTCTCCTAAAATAATCTATTGAATAACAGCAGAATTGGGCCAGAAATGTATTGAAATATATCAGAGTATTACTGAATTTAACTGTTATCTCCTATTACAAAACTTACACACAGCTTTTGGGACCGGTCGCTGGAGATTTCTGGGAGTTAAAACATGGTTCTGATTCAGAATATACCACAAATCCACCCTTGTGGGTTTCATAACCCACATATGTCACCAGTATTTTCTAAATCAAACATGTCTTTAACCTTATATATACCATAATATGTTAACCTTAGCAAAGTCACCTAAAAAATCAGAAAAATACAAAGAACACCAAAAGCCCAGTTTCCTTCTGTACTGTACAAATCCTCCTTGCATTCATCCCCCCTCCCTCGTTATCGACTTTCACACACATTTATCAGTTATGTTTAAGGACACCAAGACTAGGGCAGTCCTTCTATACAAAGAAGACATCTCCCCATATCAGCTTTTTTGTTTTATTTACTATACTTATTGTGTAATATCCAAATGTGTCTAGATTGTGTGTCTGACTCTGAAAGAAAAAGATTAATACATCAAATTAAAAAGATTAACATTCTAAGAAAAGAGGGAGAGCAATCAAAAAATATATACAATTTCTCCCTCCAAGGAAGGACCACTGAGGTCTAGATTATCTTTAGCTTTCAACCCTGTCATTTTATCCCTCATCTATACATCTGAGGTCTCTTGATAACTCATTTTAACCATTGCTCCTTGTTGGATCTGCGCTAATCGCTATCTCCTTGGTTGTGTGCAGCCTTGGTACTGCCCCGATCTCCACAGAAGGAAATGATTTTCCCTCTGTCCTTTTATTGCTTTTGGGATTTGTTATTACAAAACACAATTGATTGGAAAATCACATTTTTCCCCCTCAGATACATTCCTCTACTGTTCTGCATTGACAATACATGTTTCCCAATTTATTTATCTATATATTCCACGGCTCTTAGGTTACTATTCAATTAAATCACCTTTCTCTCATTTATTTTTGTGCTGTACTATATTACTAGATCAAATGTCTCAAGTTCAACACAACACTACTCCACCCTTGAGAGTGGAATAACCACTATTACACAATCATACCTTATTTCCAGACAGTTCCTCGGTCCGGACAGCCAGCTCTGACGAGTCCTATTCACCAACAGACCCTATATGCATGGTAACAAACCACAGTCCCCTTAAACACACATCTTCCACACACTCCGCCAGCCTTCAACAAGCCGGTGCAGAGTCCCCCATAAGCCAATTATCAATTACACATGTCCACACCCTACACAAAAACGATTTGGCCAATGGCGACCAAAACCTACAGAGCTTACCTATGTACAGAGAACCTCATTTCCCCAACTCTTACCACACCCCAAAACATGACACAACCTCCCAGATGCTACATCTGGACTCCCAATGAGCGGAAAACAAAATCATGAACCAGCTCCAGGCCACCCTCCATGTTTCCAGCCCATCATATAGACATTTCCTACCAGTCCCGCTGTGTCACCACCAACCTGCTACCCTGACCGGCGAGAGTCCCCTCCCAGCCCGTCAGTTCCTAAGAAAAAATAGAGAAAAGAAACGAAAACAAAGAAAAACGCCAAAAAAATAAACAACATTTTGAGTGTCATCATGCAACACACCCATCAAACAGAATCAAACCACTATCCCGAGGCATAAATACCCCAGATGGGACTAAAAGAAATTAAAAGAAACAAAATACCATGTACACATTCTCTCATGATTTTTTATTTAATTTTTTTTAAGTCTCCTTGACCACCCGTGGATCAAGTATGTATAATCACTACTAATCACTACTGAAGTAGTCCTTTTTTATTACTCTGTCTAATATTAAAATGTTCCACTTTTCCTGTTTAAAACCACCGTTTGTGTTAGTATGATTAGTCATGCAGCGCCAGTTACTCCATCTCCTCACATTCCACTTACCAACGTTAGTCACACACCCTTTTAGTAACTTGCATACATAATCTAACCATCCAACTTATCTATATATCTTCTTTTCTATTTTTATTCTATTCAGTCGCATTTTTTATTTTTTTTACATCTATCTCTATTTTCCTGCGCGTCATAGCGTCGCCTGTGCATTTCCTCCTCGTTCTATTCAGCCTGTGGCCTCTGCAGACACAACCTTTGATAATGACCCAACATCCCACAGGTCCAGCATGTCTGTCCTTGCTTTCTTCGTTGTGGGGCGAACCCACAAGCCCAGTGGGCCCCCCGCCTGTAATCGTATGGCCTTGGTACCACCCTTAGCAGGTTTTTCGGCCCCAGATTCTGTCCTTGCTCTCTGCCATTACCTCCACAGCCTTTTCCTCTGACGGTCCCTCTTTGGGCTCGCCACCCTTTGCCATATGATCTGACCAGGTGTCCCAATTCACCACAACCCCAGCATACTTTCAGCTGGTATCCCACAGTTCCCGACAGGCCCACACCTCTCCGGTCTTCTCCTGGCAGGTCCTGCTGTATGGAGGAGAGAGGCACATAACTGTTCCTTTCAGTCGCTGCCCCTTGGGCCTGTTGTGGGGAGGGGCCTGGAAACTCACCCCTCCTGTGGTACCTGTCACAATGCCCTTGCTGCCCAGCTCCCTGTCCGGGCAACGGAGCACGTGGCATTTTTTTATCACGGCGCCCTAGTTCTGTAGCTCGAAACATTACTTCACAAATCACATCACTCAGCAGTTCATTCTTTTTAGCCAGTTCTTGCTTCCATCCCGTGCGCGGCTCGATCTATAGCCTGCTGTCTCTCCACCAGGTCTCTACGAACTGTCTCATGTTGTTCGAACGCTTCTACAAACGCTCTCTGTCGTTCTTGAGAGAGGCAAGTCTGCCTCTCCTCCTCCATCCTGGCGCTGGCGGTCTGACTCCCCGTCACCGGGCCCCCGCCCCGTTCTGGCTCTGGTGCCGGGGAAAATCTGGACAAGGGAAACTGGTGGGCTGCGTCCCCAACCCCTGTCCAGCCTCTGTTCCAGCCGTAAGGCCAGGTTGGGCCTCTTGGGACTGCCGTTTCAATGCAGCCTTCCACTGTCTATATCTCGGTCCTCTCGACAATTTGTAGTTACCTGAAATGGTTAGTCCAGTGTGGATCGGCCCTGTAGACTCTTGCTCGACTGACACTGGTTGGAGTAAAACAGTTGTCTCTGTTTGTCCCTCCTCAATGACCCCCTGTGTTGGAGTCAAAGTCATCATTTCAAGTCCCTCTATCGTACTGGTCATCTGAGAGAAGTCCATCCCATCCCAATCAATCAGATTATCATCACTGGTAAAGTCTATCTGGGGGGTGTCTGCAGAGGTTATTGGCATTTCCCCACTATTGGCCTGACTATTTTTGGCCATTTCTATATCACCTCTACTTGTTATACTACAGGTTATTGAACTAGACTGATTGTCAACACTCGTTTTCGTTATCTTATTTACGCTTCTAGTTGCTCCTAACAAAGTTTCACCAAGGTGAACTTGCTCTACATTTGACATTCACACCCTTTCAACCACTTGTAATATTACCGTTTGGAAAAACAAGTTTCTCTGTGTTTAAAACTATTTTTACCAACTTGAGTTAAAAATCACTCACACTTTCAGATTTTTACCGGTGCAGACAGGGATTGATAAGTTTCTTATCATACTATACCAAGGCTTTCAATAGCCACTTTTTCCCATTTGGAGTTGGAATCGTCAGAACTACCTCTGTCCTCGCCGAGCACCTGTCGAGAAAGAAAGAAAAAACACACGCACTTAATATCAGTGGTATTTCCCTTTTCATTCCATCAATATTTTACGCATGGAAATGTCGGGCGTCTCTATACTAATACACTTAGAGAGCTTTGGTGCAATTTATTTGAACATAACGACACAGCCTTAGCTTCGTTTTGTCCGTTGTCCAATCGGAAAACTGGATGTTCCAATCACTTGTCGTATCCTCTCACACGAATCTCTGGGGAATACAAATTTGCATCAACATCTCCCGTCCATTCCTGTTATGCTGATAGTCCTCCTTTAGACAATGAGAATTAGTTCCACACAGCCTATCAATGTCTAAACCTTTCTGGTGGATTTGGTCATTTATCTGTTCCAATTTCTTTTTGCCTTAATGAATTTGTCATTTTGATCCCATAAAATACTTTGAATGACAACCTCAGTGTAATGACTATGTGTAAATGTAATGTTAACCTTTTCTCCTTGCTTTTTGTTTGCTTTTCAAAACCTGCTATGGGAAATCAAAAATTTACTTCTCCCTACATTACAATCTACATTTACATTTCATCCTTTCATCACATACTTCCTCTAACATTATTTACATAATTAATAAACACATCACCCCTTCCAACACCAAATGTTTGGTGTTGACTTCATCCACCAACATCTACCAAGGAAAAAATAATACATTTTTAGTGGCTTATACCATTAAATCCTTGATCGTTGTATAGTGCCCAGCCGTCCATGTCATAAACTCATAGACGCCAGCACCATACTACAGTAATATCCCCACAGACCCTCGACTTCTCAAAGGCCTGCCACCTCTCAGCCCAAAGCATTTTCCCCTCAGTATCGATCCTGAACGAAAAAACCCAGGCCCCCTTTATAAGGAATATCACAAATACCGTCCCACCATACTTGTACCCAGACAGGCCAGTGCCCATCCGGTACCCACTCTCGCATACATAATAACAACATCCCTACCCAACTAAAAACACACACAACCTGGCGTAAAGCCAACCCTGTTCCCAAGTACTCCCCCAACACAACCTACAACCATTTCGAAGGGCAAGTGTTTATGGAACCAGGGAAGGAGGGGAGGAGGGGCAGGCAGGGAGAAAGGGAGGGAAAGAGGGAGGGAGGGAGGGAAAGAGGGAGGGAGGGAGGGAGAGAGAGAAGGAGAGACAGAGGGAGGAGGGAGGGGAAAGCCTCCTAAACGAATAATAATACTATCTCAATCCTATGCAATCAGAATCTAGAATTAACTAGCAGACCTTACAGTATCCCAGTTTACAACCAGGGCCCTAAACACCATCCACAGCTGTTGCTGCAAAACAATAGCGTTATAGAAAACCTATAAAGAGAGGAAAAACATCTGAGTGTGCTATAGGTGTATGTTAAAAAAACACTATCATATCATAATAAATTGAGTTGATGAATTTATCAAGCCGCTTTAACCCATTCCCCAAATGTTTGGGAATGAGATTAACCTTCCAGGAATAAGCAAGCATATATGAAAGATATATACTGCCTCTACAATTAGTAATACCGAGCAACTTAAAGAGAGAAAGAGAGAGAGAGTGTGAGAGAAGGCAAGCATGGGATACAATACTTATTATTTTTATGTGTTACTCACAGACTATATCACTATCAATTACTATTACTGCTTATCAATCTAATCTGCTATTAATGTATTCAACCTTAGCCCTAATGTGACTGTGATATAAAAGATAAGCTATCATGAGAGTGAAAGAACAGAGGGAAAATGAGAGCAACTCAGAATGGGAGCATAAGCTTGCCTCTACTGCCCCCTACTGCATTTTTAACCAAACACCATCTTTACTGACTAACACGGCTTCCGCCCCACACATATGCACTTATAAACTCAGTGCGCATGCACAGGCTTTACACGGCCCACCGAATCCCTAACCATAATCACATTGCCAACTGGATGTTAAACAACACTGTAGGTTCACACAATCACACCGCAAACACACCACACATTCATATACACGCTGCATCAACATCATAACATTCACACAACAGTACAACCCATCCATTCACAACATTAGTATTGGGTAGCCACGTTAGCATGTAGCATCGCTAGGTAGCCTTAGCTAAACTAGCCATGCTACACAGTCCGCCATTCATAACAGTAGTCGCATTAGCTACATTAGCTTCCAGCAACGCTTGTTAGCTTGCAGCCTAGCTTAGCATTAGCTACGAGCTTAAACGGCAGTCTATTCCATTCACCGAGCATTATAGCAGTCTGCGACGTCAGCGTTATGACGACGTCAACCCGCAACAGAACTTTGATCCAAGGTAAGCGCTATTCTACAGATTAAACAATATAAAACATCATACACAGGACGACTTCCGGTTCAATCTCTGTTTACGCCGGATATGTAATTGCTAGTTTGACCCTTATAGCCTAGCCAGCCGTTAGCTTTAGCCATTTAGCCTAGCCTAGCTTAGAACGACTTCCGGTTCAAGGGCTTGTTGTCCACGGATGTGAAGATACTAGCTTGACCTTAATAGCCAGCTGTTAGTTCAGCCGTTAGCTTTAGCCATTAGCCTAGCTTAGCCATTAGCATCGCCACGTAACAGTACTCATTTGAACACTTTCTATATACACATTCTTACCGCGCTAAGTGCATTCTCATCACATTACGTGCAACAAACATCTACATTGTATGGTCTAAACCAGACCTGGGCATTGTACGGCCCGCGGGCCGGATACGGCCCGCGGGATGATTCTGACCGGCCCGCGAAAGATTACATGATAATAATTTTTTTATTTTTTTTACTTTTTTATTTTCATATCAACGTTCACACGCACAATATATACGCTTACCTAGGATTTGACTTGATTCAACAACAAAGCAGTCGGGGCAAGCCGAAAATGGTCGAAAGTGTGGTTATTTGAAGTTTGGATTTCTTTTTTCACAACTGAGGTAGGTAGATTACATCTTTAGAGACTAAAGTACAGAAAAAAGGTACCGTTGGGTACCGGTATCGATTCACAGGTACCGGTACCGTATCGGTTCAAATGTGAACGGTACCCATCCCTACTGACAGGGCCGCCTGGGAGAAATTTTTTTCATACAGTCAACATATTCTTAAATAATAGCGCTGCCCGAGGCGGGGCATGATACAGTCAACATATAGCAAAAGAGAGAGCGAGAGAGAGCTCCCGTTCTACAGTCAAAATACAGTGTACAGAGAGAGAGAGAGAGAGAGACACATTGGAAAGAAATTGAAATGCTATTTGGCCCTAAACAGAGAGTACACAGTGGCAGAATACCTGAGCACTGTGACTGAAGATCCTTGACTATGTACAGACTCAGCGAGCACAGCCTAGCCATCGAGAAAGGCCGCCATAGGCAGACTGTGTGTGTTAGAAAGTGAGAGAGAGAGAGAGAGAGCATGTGTGTTAGAGAGAGAGCATGTATGAGAGAGAGAGAGAGAGAGAGAGAGCACATGTGTGTGTGTGTTAGAGAGAGAGCATGTATGAGAGATCCAAAAGGACAAAGATCAACACTTAAATCCAAGAGAGAGAGAGAGAGAGAGAGAGAGAGAGAGAGAGAGAGAGAGAGAGAGAGAGAGAGAGAGAGAGACACATTGGAAAGAAATTGAAATGCTATTTGGCCCTAAACAGAGAGTACACAGTGGCAGAATACCTGAGCACTGTGACTGAAGATCCTTGACTATGTACAGACTCAGCGAGCACAGCCTAGCCATCGAGAAAGGCCGCCATAGGCAGACTGTGTGTGTTAGAAAGAGAGAGAGAGAGCATGTGTGTTAGAGAGAGAGCATGTATGAGAGAGAGAGAGAGAGAGAGAGAGAGAGAGAGAGAGCATGTGTGTGTGTGTTAGAGAGAGAGCATGTATGAGAGATCCAAAAGGACAAAGATCAACACTTAAATCCAAAGAGAAGAGGGTCTATACCAGAGAAACCAAAGCAGCAAGGAGCCAATGGCCGACATCAGCTAAATAGGCTAGCCAGGTACTGTGACACCAGGCCACACACAGCTTTGGCCAACGGCCCAACGCTACCCAAGCTACACAAACGACCAAGACATTCACACACAGCACATGTCGTATCTCCAAATGTTGTGAAGTAGCATATGTTTTGCCTGGAAAAAAACATCGTTATTAACAAAACATTCGGGAGGGGAAGGAAGGAAGAGTGGGGTAATGTCATGACATTTTCATTAATCTTACCTGCACCAAGGAACGCAGGGCGAAAGGCCGCAACACAGGTCTCCACGTTGACGAAAGGCCTCTCGCTGTCGGGACAAAAATAAGCTGCTGCCAGAGCCTTGTCATGGTGCAGGCCCGACTACATCTTCTGTCAAAGATGATGTCGTAGTCAGAGTGCCAGAACCCCCTGCTATTCTCACGGCTAATGTCAATGGTCGTAGCACAAGCTAACAGCTAACTCAAGGCTAACTGATAGCATCAAACGAACGTTCCCAGCCGAGCGCAGCCGGCAGTTAACGTCGAAGCTAAACAGCTAACTGGCTAACAGTTAGCTCAACCAGGCTATCGCTAACCATTAGCTAACGCAGAAGCAAGCTATGCGGCTACATACAGCCAGGTGCTGACACCAGGCACACACCGTTAGCTACTAGTAGTACTACAATAGCTAGTCGGCCAGTTTAGCTCCAGAGAGAGAGAGAGAGAGAGAGAGAGAGCGATGTCCACGGCGGGAATAGAATAGAGTTAATAGAATAGGTTAAAAACTCACCAAACGTTCAAGAGGATGGAGACAACCGCGTGGAGTTGACGAAGTTCATCTGCCAAACGACCATCCTCTTCATCTTGGCTGCAGGTTAGCTAACGCTAGATAGCCTTTAGCTAAGCTAGCTACTAGCCGACATCATCATGGGCCATGGCTATATCCCGACTGCATCATGACAAGGCTCCAGCCATTTGTCCCGCCTTTCGTCAACGTTCCTTGGTGACTGACCGACTGATAATGACCGACCTTGGCTGGCATAACTAAGCATAATAGTCAAAAGCTGCACGCGCGAAATATTCAAACACAGCTGACTCTTCTTCTTCTTCTTCGTTTAAGTTTCCGGCGGCGTACTATGATGTAAGTAACCACTCCCTTCGTTGAAACCAATAGTATGTCTGCTGCAGAGCACCAGAGCTCCAATAGTGACCCAGGTGCAGACCCAGGAACAAGTCAGACACATTCTACAAACGTGTCTAATGTGAAATATATAAGCATATAAGCAAAACTAGATTTTAGGTATGTGATGAAAAAGGGCCTTGCGGGAAGGGGGGCCTCGCAAATTTTTTTAAAAAATAAAAAAAATAAAAAATAAAAGAAATAATAAATAAAAAATATATTTTTTTTATTTTGTTTTATTTTTTATTTTGCGAGGCCCCCCTTTCCGCGAGGCCCTGTGCGACCGCACTGCTCGCACACCCCCTGAGGCGGCCCTGCCTACTGAACACACAACTGCAGGGCAAGGGCATTTTTGCTCATGAAATGCATAGCCATGTGAAAGCCTTCATTAAAAAGTTGCAATTAATTTCAAGGCAACTAGGCAGCAACAATCTCAAACACATGAAAACCCTGAAAGAAGTCAAACCATCAGCTGATCACCGGCACAGGTACTCATCCATGTTGGGAGCACTGCATGATGAATTTTCAAGGCGTTTTCAAGATTTCAAAAAGGTTGAGGATGAAATGCAGCTGGTTTCCTCTCACTTTACCTGCAGTGTTGATAGCGCATCCACTGATGTTCAGCTTGAACTCATTGACCTGCAGTCTGATTCACTACTGAAAGAGCACTTTAAGTCAGCATCACTGCTAGAGTTCTACTCTGCTCTCAAGGAGGATAACTTTCCAAACATGAGGAGACATGCTCAGAAGATGTTGGTTCTCTTTGGATCCACCTATATGTGAATGTGAACAGACATTCTCAGTCATGACGTTTACCAAGTCCAGGTACAGATCCTCTCTCACTGATGAACATCTGGCAGCTGTGCTTCGCATCTCCACCTCAGACATGCAACCTGACTTTGATGGACTTGTTAAAGCTCAACAGAGACTGGATTTATCACACTGAATGAAAAAAAATAAAGAACTGAAGAACACTAAAATGTGGAAATATAACAAGTGAAATGGGACACTTGATCTTTTTTTTCTTCTTTTTTTTGCACAGTTCTGAAAACATTAAATGTTTAATATAGGCATGTAAAGTAAAAAAGGCTACTGGGACACTTTTCTTTACACAGTTCAGTGACATGTCTTGTTTATTTTGGCTATAAGATGATGTGATGTCTTTAGAAAGCTAAGAAAAGAAATAGTATATGAAACTCAAAATAACAACTTTATTTGTATAGCACTTTTTCATACATGCCCTTTGTTATTAATGTTTCACATTTTGTGTATCATTTTGGAAATAAATTCTATTTGAATAAATTATATTTTTGAAAGCTAACCTCACCTTTTAATTGCCAAATAATAACATACACTCTTACCAGGGGTCAAAACAATTCCATTTACTGCTTTTTATATAGAAATAAAATGTATATTATGTATAATTGAG
The DNA here is from genome assembly GCF_963971535.1 of Notolepis coatsorum. Classification (NCBI taxonomy): domain Eukaryota; kingdom Metazoa; phylum Chordata; class Actinopteri; order Aulopiformes; family Paralepididae; genus Notolepis; species Notolepis coatsorum. The sequence continues at coordinate 77,743,002 of NC_140180.1, read as the reverse complement.
TTTGGAATTTTGGCCCGGCCCTCCAACATATTTTCAGTTGCTCATTCGGCCCCCCGGGAAAAATAATTGCCCACCCCTGGTCTAAACTAAACGATCGTTATAAGAGCTTAATTTACTTAAGTCGTGCGCCGAAACAGTGATATTATGGGATATTTCCGAATATTGCCTTATTTAAACCAACTGTCTCACGGCTAGCAGGCAAATCCGATCCCGTCCCCAACCCAGCACTAAATGGCCAGACCGAGGTAGAATAGCTTGTTACCCCAGTGCAAACTTGTTTTGATGTGAGAGCCACCGTGAATGGGCTATAATTATGTAAACCTCATCAACCCTTTTGTACATCATGTCTTATGTAAAATGATGAATAATCCCTGTATGTAACTGCTGCATTCTCACCTTTGGGCCTCTCGGCAATAAATACATGAGTGTTGAATTAGAACTCTGTGGTCTTGACTGCACGTTTATTCCTTGCTGGCTATATTTGAAGTCAGATGAGGAGACCATTCTATCACTTATGATCTTTCTCTCCTTCCAGATAACAAACCTCATTGTACTGTAAATAACCTTATGTATGTGCTTAGAATATACCACACAAATGTACAAATACCGTGTGTGTTGCGCCTCTCCATCAGCGAGGACCAACAAATCTTCTCATAAAGGACACAGTGATGTGTGTCATATCTATTATAATAATTTATTAGTGATGAATCTGAGGGCAGAGTGATATACAGAGTCCAAGGATTTAAGGCCACACACCAAGATATTAATATTCAGTGACTCTCTCAATGCTAGAACCACTTACGGTAGATAAGTGTAACCATCATATTCAATGTTTCTGGCTCTAGAAAACCGCATACATTTAGTTTAACTAGCATTAGTTTAATAAGAGCTTCCTGGTGGGCAATAAAGGAAAGTTGTAAGTTCTCAATGGCCAATTGTACAGTCAGCAATACAATACACAACACTATCATCTGCATACAGATGCGCTTGACAAGCATTCAGCGAAGACACAGTGATCAGTAGTTTATAGTTGTCCTCCCCCCAGGAAGTGCGTCCTTGCACGTCCTTTCATCAACACACACTTTCCCGGGGTTAAGGCACTGAGATCCCACCCCCATTGCCAGGGCCGGACCTAGCACATTTGGCGCCCTAGGCAAGCTTTACCACTGCACAAAAACTGTGCTCCAAAAACCTTTTTCTTTGCCGTTTTTGGCGCTCTAGGCAACCGCCTATGTCGCCTGTAGGAAGCTCTGCCCCTGCCCATTGCTACGTAAACCTAGATTCAGATTCACAGGGCAGTGAGATCCCACTGCTGCCACCAATGTAACTAAATCGATTTGAACCTGGGACCATAGGATCCACAGGCGAGCACACTAACCAGCTGAGCTAAAGGGTCAGACACAGATGCTGGTTGACCGAGACAGACTCCTCAGTAGTTTACATCATTATTATAATGTTAACAGTATTGCAGTGCTGCTCAAGTCTAACTTCCTGGCTCGGCTGTTCTCTATTGAGAGTATAGCCAATCCACCAGTTTTTCTTGTCCCATGCTGCTCTTTTAAACTTGGACCTAATGGAACTAGATGTCATTGGCAACGGTGAGCCAACCGGCTGCACGTCAACATCGCTAGCAAATGACAGGAAGCAAGGTCACTGGACAAATTAGCATATTTCACAGCAAGCCTTCTTCATTCTTAACCTTTGAGCAACCCAATTAAATAGGTGGGTAGAAATCATGTTTATTTTTAATAAAACATGCCGTTTTGGAACATTTCAATGTCCAAAGGACAAATAGAAATACAAAAACATATGACTCAAAACCATAAGTGTTATAAGTTGGGAAGATGGTAATATACTATTACAATTAGTTGAATGGTTACTTTGAAGACGTGGTGAAAGGGTCAATATGTGAGAGGGCCCACCTACAATAGTAAAGTGTGGGTGGTTTTGTTACACCTCAGATCAAAACAGAATGATATAATATTAGACACTGGAAAAGACAATATGTCTTGCATTTATTGAACAATAATAATTGCATTAATCATTGGGTGGTCCATGGATCACAACAGGCTTTTGAATGACAAAAGGCAGACAGCAATGCAGGGTAGCAGAGAGGAAAGTAGCTCTACCGCTTTCTCAGCTTTACATTATAATATACTCGTCTGGCTCGTCTTGCCGACCAATCCAATACGAGACACGTGTGCGTTTTCCCATATGATCTAGTTTGGACAGGGTTCTCATGGATGTATAGAGACACGTAACAAGAAAATGCACAGGTGTCTGGCCTTGGACAAACCATGCCACCAGCCAGAGGAGGACAAAGGGGCCTCTTCAGCCTTGTACTAAAACACACTCAATGTTCTATTTAAAACCCACCTAAATAATGTCCCCAAATATAAGGTGTAATATATAGTAATTTAAAACCCAATGTCAACTGAACATTCTCAAGCCTGAGAATATTCCCACAAAAGCTACCGGCAAAAAATTGCATTCTGACATGGAGCCCTTGACAGCTTCTGGGCCATGGTGCATTGCAGTAACTGCTACTATCCAACACTGTAAATAAATTAAACAAAATATAAATTACTGTATCGGATGCTTGTCTGTTGTCTAGCATCATTTTGTTAGCACAACCAAGCCTAAGCTCTATGCCTTATCCAATACACAGTGGCCCCATATTGGTTCACTTAGGCTACGTTCACACTGCAAGCCTTTAGTGATCAATTCAGATGTATTGATTCAGATCCGATTCTTTGGTGTTTGGCTGTTGTTCACATCATTTTTTAAATATCAGATTCCAGTGTGAACTGGTCACACTCCTGAACTGACCCACATGCGCAAATGAACAATAACGAAGATGGATGTAAATAGGGATGACACTGAAGTCAGTTTATGGTTTCAATTATACTTTTATGTGCAGTGGAGGCCAGCTAATTTGTGAGCAGATGATAATGGGGGCGAGGAGGAGGTGAAAGAGAGACATTTCTTTCTACAGTACAGTATGTGCTTTCAAACACAGACCTGTTATGAAAAGTCCACAGACCACCTCGTGTGAACATAGCTTCATGGTCAGACTGCAGGCAAAAGTGGCTCAAATCTGATTATTTTGCTCATATGTGAACAGATCTGTGAACAGGAATCTGGTCTTTTCAATTCTGATTTGGGCATATGTGGTCTAAATCAGATCCAGGTCTGTTTTTTTTTGCAATGCAACCTCAGTCTGAACAGTCATATACCAGGACAAAATCTGGCCGAGTTGTCTGATCCTGGATCACGAAAAAATTATCGGATCTGATTGAGATTAAAGGTTTCCAACTACTGGGCCCAGGCCATCAGGATGCTCAATGACCCATCCATCTATTCTACACTCATTGCACAGACTCACTTTAAACAAACACTCCCCTTTTTACTGTATGAAGCACATTCTAATGGGCTCATACAAACCAAGCATTTCACTGTAATGTACATGTACTTTATACATGACAAATAAAAGCAAACATGAAACTTGTGAGATCTTATAACCAACTAGAGCAGTGGTTCGCAAGCGAGATGATTTCCAGAATGTATTGATTTCATAGAATGTGTGAAATAGGCCTATAATAAAAAAACAATTAAAGGGGACATGCATTATAAATGGCTTTTTTCTGTGTTTAGCATAGTAATACAGGTTAGTATCAATGGGTCTGTGTCTCTAATGACCATATTGACTCATCAGTCTAGTCTCGAGTTCACGAGATCCTCCCTCACTCAACTAAGCTGTTCTGATTTGACGGTTTTGCTGACGCTAATATATCACTGATTTGCATAACTAACACCCCTCTATGGTTGACAGCGACAGCAAACAGAGCGAGGCAGATAGTGTAACCCGACACTTCCTCAAACAGAGCGAGGCAGACAACGAGCGAGTGAGAGAGAGGGAGGGAGAGAGAGAGAGAGGGAGGGAGAGAGAGAGAGAGAGAGAGAGAGAGAGAGAGAGAGAGAGAGAGAGAGAGAGAGAGAGAGAGAGAGAGAGAGAGAGGAGCTTCTGTCGGGGAAACAAACTTCTGTCGGGGAAACAAACCGCACGCGTGGAAGCAGCAGTAGCACATACTCATTTACACACAACCTGGACCTCGCGGGGAAGCAGCACTAGCACACAGTCTGAAATCCAAAGTGAGAAACATTTGGCTTTTGAGTACTTGATTAGAAATATAAAACAATGCATTTTTTTTTATAAAAGCTTACAGATGTGTTCAATAGACTCACAGGAATTGTGTAAAGTTGCCCAAATAGTGCTAGGAATAGCAATTCATGTCCCCTTTTTTTAAATATATTTTAAAATACATTAAACTGGTAGAAAAAATGCTTTTGAAATGTAAAAGAATATACCTAAAATGCTCATAATAACTAATATTCAGCCTATGGATTTCCCTTGTCCTACATAATGCACGTCATACGGCGCACGCAAGTGTGTTGGTGTTTGTACCGACGGTGTTGGGGCGATGCTGGGGGAAAAGAAAGAACTGAAAGCAAGAGTCTTACAAGTGGCACCTCACATGAAGTTCACGCACTGCATTATTCATAGAGAAGCTCTTGTGGGCAAAACTCTCGACGCAGAGCATAAAAGTGTTCTTGACACAGCCATGAAAATAGTCAACTATATAAAATCTCGTCCACTCAACACCAGGCTGTTTGCATCTCTCTGCAATGAACTGGGCTATGAGCATGAAGGCCTGCTGTTCCATACTGATGTGGGGTGGCTTTCACGAGGAAATGTCCTGATGCGCCTGTTTGAGCTGCGGGATGAGGCACGCTTGTTTCTGACGGAGAATGCGTTCCAGCTCGCTGCCCACCTCTCCGATCCCGACTGGATAACAAGGCTAGCATATTTGACTTGCATATTTGCTCAAATGAATGGACTTAATCTGTCACTACAAGGTGAAAACACAAGCAGCCTGTCGCTCAATGATAAAATACAAGCGTTCCGGAGGCAACTCGAGCGCTGGATTGCATAAGTAGAAATGGGCCGGATTGATATGTTTCCAGATCTTGATGAATTTATGGAGGAAAATTAACTGAGTGTGAACACAGTGAAGATGTCTATAACAACTCACCTCCAAGCCCTTCTTGAACGGTTTAAAAAGTATTTCCCAGAGGCAACAGCACCGGAACAAGAACACTATGACTGGATAAGATAACCATTCACTGTAACAACAGCCTCACACCTGCCATCCGACCTGGAGGACACGCTTGTTGAACTATCAAGCGACCGAACCATATAATAATAATAATACATTTTATTTATATAGCGCTTTTCAAGAACCCAAAGACGCTGACAGTGTTTCAGTCCAAGCCGCTGGCTGAGTTCTGGATATCAGTTGAGGGGGAATACGCACAGCTACTGTATCCAATGCCACAATGGATGTATTGATGCCATTTTGATCTACAGTACCTATGCAAAAAAATATTCTCTGCACTGACTTATATAAAAAATAAGTACAGATCACATCTGAATGTGGAGGATGATCTCCGAGTCGCTGTCTCTTTTTTTTATCTACTTTTTCTCCCCATTTTCAATTTTTCTCTCATCCCAATTTCGTATTATCCAATTCTTCCCTCCCCTGTCGTGAACGTTGTTAGACCATGCCTCCCACTGGTCGGCTGCAATGTGGACGAAGCCTTGGATCACGTATCCCCTCTGATACACGAGGAGGCAGCCGTCGCATCTTTTCACCTGTACAGCGCGATCTCTCAGTGGCGAGGAGTAACGCGTGGGAGGCTCACGCTGCCCCCGATACTTCCTGATTCTGCTGTACAGGCGCACCAACCGACCTGTAGGAGTCGCTGTCCACAACATCCGATCCCCACCCACCGGCTTTCCCACCCCCTAATACTGCCAATTGTATTAGTATGAACGACCAGCCAAGCCGGAAGCAACGCAGAGAGCTGGGCTCGAACCCAGCTTCTCCTGCGTTAGTGGTGAGCGCCTTGCCCACTGCGCCACTTAGCCGCCCTCCGAGTCGCTGTCTCCAAAATTAAACCCAGACTGGACTTGTTGTGCTCCAAGCAACATTAGGTGAGTTGAACATTAGCCTACTAAATTAAACGCGCTATATGTATTAACTTTATGTTTGTTTGTGTTATGGTTTGACACCGACCCCAAACGCTAATGACACAGAGAGAGTAGTTTCAGAGTTAGCCAAAAACTAGGGCTTGTTTATTAAACAGAATAGCAGCAGAACTTGGTTGAAAACAGAAACAGACTGGGATACAAGCATTTGAGGAATGTTGCTGCTCTGCAGCTTCTCCCGGGGAGGTTATGTCTGAGGAATCTGTCAGTGACATCAGAGCCGCTCTGCAGAATCCTCCCGGCAGTAATCCGAGGTGGTAGCGGAACAGGGAGAGAGAGAGAGCGGGTTAGCTCAGAGTACAGTTGGGAACAGACAGGTGACAGGTGAAGTGACTTGTCCCAAACAGATAATCCAAGTGACAGAATCTTCGGTGTTAATACACACTGTGAGCAATGTCCCAACAACAATCCAAGTAATAGAATCTTCGGTGTGAATACACACAGTGAGCGATGTCCCAATAATAATCCAAGTGATAATATCTTCGGTGTGAATACACACAGTGAGCAAAGTTCAAACAATAATGAATCCCAATGAACAATCCAAAAAACAGGCAAAGGGTGAGAGACAGACTGAACAAAAAGCAGGATCTCTTCAGTGTTTACACACACGAAAAATGATAGAGTCAAAAGACTGTCTTGCAAAAACTCACCAAAGCGCTGTGCGAAAAGCGAGCAGATCAAGCGAGCAGATCAAACAGGGCGAGCGCTTCGTAACGGGGAACGGGTTGTCCAAACGGAATACTCCTTGAGAGTCCTGGGAGGCAAAGCACAGGGAACAGCAGGCAACGGAAGGAACGGCAAATGCAGAGAATATATCAAAACGATCCAACAACACTTGATGGGGAATCAGGGTATATATAAGCAAAGGAATGCTTAATGACAAGCTGTGACAGCTGCAGGATGAGATTGACAAGCGTGTGGTTGGGGAAGCACCAATCAAACGGCGTCTACAGGAAGAAGCGTGTGAAGAGGAGAATGCAATTAATTAACTGAAAACTTAAAGGAACAGAGCGAGTAGGTGAGCAGCGGACAAAAACCTCACAGTTTGATTGTGTTATTTTGTGTCGTTATTGTGCGTGTTAAAAGCCTCCAATGCTTATTAGTGCGTGTGCGTGTGATCGTTTGCATGTTTCAACCACCTTATTATTAGGTTTTTTGATAGTGCTGAAAATATAGACTTTGACTACTGTTTTGGTAGGGTTCGGGTATTTACTCTACATTTGAAAAATAAACACAATATCACTTAAGACTGATCTATTTGTAATGTGAAATTAATCTTGGCCTGGTTACTGAGGTTTTAAGAGGTTCAAACAAATGATAAGGCTTGCAGTGTGAACGTACACTGTAAGAAAAAAAGCTGCAAGAAAACTGTAAATAACTGGCATCAATGGTTGCCAAATACTTACTGTGAAATTACAGTAAAATCAAATACATTTACAGATTACAACCTTTATTTAATGGTTAATATTTTTGATAAAAGGTTATTGACTGTATTTTTATGGCATTTACAGTAGAAAAACAAAGGTAATCTGTAAAATAATACAATGAAATTCGTGTGATTTTTTTTTTTTTTTTTTTACAGTGTAGCCATAGTGGCTCAAATCAGAATTGAAAAGATCAGATTACATGTGTCATGAAGAAAACCAATCTGGGGAACATATGAGCAAAGAAATAAAATCTGATTTGGGCCACTTTTGCCTGCAGTCTGAACTAGACAACCGCCCTCAGCAAGCTACGGTAGTCTTGGCGTGAGACTCTGATGCAACAGTGTTAAAGGTGTTGCGCTTCAATTAGCGCTGCGCCGTCCGGCGCTGGGTGACGCCAGACGAGTTCACAGGTTCAGTCCAACAGCCCTTATCTTCTGCTGCCAGCTGGACGCAGCAGAAATGACTCCATTTAATATCCATGACTGCTGCGTGATAATGGTCCCACTTCTGACGCCATGGGAGACTCCTCAACAACCCTTCAGCTCTCTCTCTCTCTCCCGTCTGCTGACACTTAGCATTGGGAGAAGTAAAGTTGTCATCTTTTCTGTCCTCTCCTGTCCGTAATTTTTTACCCATCCATCACACATTCTATTTTCCTTTCCTCTCCTTTCCTTCATTTTCTTCCCTCTGTGGAAGGTATGTGTTTTCCCCAAAGAGTCTGACGACAACAAACGGCTAACGTGAGTGTAGGAGTTAAAAATCCGTTAAATTCCTCCTATCCTGTCTTCTCTGATTTGTTCTGCCGCAAACAACCCAAGGCTTCTTCTCATGCACAGATCAGTGTTTCCCAGGAAAGGAACACTGGTAGAATGTCAGAGAAGATACATAGTTTCCGTGTAGCCATTCCTCAAGCGGACTGGAACCATTGATCTAATGTATACTAGTATAATATATAATTACAATCCGCCATGATTCATCCCCTCATACTTATATCCCAGGGGTACTTTTCCATGTACATTAGTTTAGTAATTTATTACATGTAGGTCATACAGCAATTTATCTCTTGTTTACATTTGGATGAATGGATGTACAGCGTGTTGCTGAGATATGAGTTGACCTGGAATTAATCTCTGCCCTCTGCTGATGAGATTGAGCATATAGGAATAAATGAATTAGAATCACGACAAGACGGGGCTGAGTGATTTCTAAGTAAACAGTAAAAGCAAACATCAACATTTCTCAGACACACAGAAAAACAGTGGGAAGTTTACCCTATACCCTTGTCTCTCTCTTTCGCTGATATACATTCATGGAGGTTTACAAGCACACGCATACACACGATTGATAATGATTATGGTTGGGTGATCCAATCTCCATGACTGTTGGAGGGGGGAGGTGGGGGTGGTGTATGTCTGCAATAAGCTCTCTACCAGCTCCACACTAAACACTAGCGGCGAATTTACAATTGATTTCCACTATAAATGAAAGTACAGCCTAGTGTCCCATTAGCTCAGAGGGATTTGTGTACATCGGATAGGATAACAGCTATTAGTGTGATAATGCCGCATACTGAATGTCACGGACATTTGATATCATCATGATCATGTTCATTGAATGGTCGACGGTGTTATCCCCTAGTGTTTGGAGGAATATAAAAACATCCACCAACCCAGAGGCACACCGAGAGAGAGAGAGAGAGAGAGAGAGAGAGAGAGAGAGAGAGAGAGAGAGAGAGAGAGAGAGAGAGAGAGAGAGAGAGAGAGAAACAGAGAGACAGAGAGACAGAGAGACAGAGACCACGGCGGGAACAGAATAGATTGCATGAAAAACTCACCCTAACGCAGAATCAATGGCAAAGTTGGAAGGAGACGACGTCGACGCATTTTCCTACCGTGGAGATGAAAAAGTTCACCAGTCGCATCCATGATATTGTCCCCCCATTGGGATGAACTTGGGAGAGAGAGAAAAAAAAGGCCTATACTGCCAGCCCATCGTTTCAACACGATTTCCCCCGTTGATACGAGCGTGACCCAGTGTCGTGTTCTTCCACCAGATGAGACCCTGGCTAACCTGCATGCTGCCTAGCGTGAAGTGCACCTTATCCCTCATGTGAGCCAGGAGGAGGCCAGTGGTCTTGCCCGTGGCGTTGCCCGCCCAGCAGTCAATTCCAGAGGGAAGGCTGTATGGCCTAATTGTTGCCTTGCTTTAAAAGCCCTCTATTAGATGGCTCTGGTGTGGCTGCAGCCAGGAAGTCAAAGCTATGGCTAATGCAATTTCATGAACTATGGAGGACTTCATACTGGGGCCCACCTGAGAGAGAGAAGGAGAGGGGGGGGGGGGGGGGGGGGGGGGGGGGGGTGGTGTGTGTGTGGGGGGGGGGCATGAGCAGACACACATAACTGTTGCCAGATCAAATGATTGGACTCGATTTGCTGTATTATCTTTGCAGATTAACATATTTACGAGGCGGTGAAATTACCCATGAACCTCTTATTACCATACAATGCACCGAGGCAGCCGAGCCACCACGCCACGGGGAGAGGTTAAAAGGAATGTAAGCAGAGGAATGGCCATAACCCCCCCCCCCCCCCCACAAATACAAAGAGAGCTCCCATGGGTACCGCGCACAGCCCAAGTCAATTCCAGGTTAAACTAGTGAAATGTTTTGTAGGCCTGTAAGTGGCTCTGGACTCAGCGCTGACATATCAGTCTAACATGGAGGTCGGCTCTGTAAACCAGGGGCACTCAGCGAGAGGCGGAGGTGAGAGTAGCGAGAGGCAGAGGGGAGAGTAGCGAGAGGTGGAGGGGAGATTAGCGAGAGGCGGAGGGGAGAGTAGCGAGAGGCGGAGGGGAGAGTAGCAAGAGGCACCACGAAAGTGATTCTGTGTGGAAGGGTTTCAGGTTCTACCATCGCTCGTACGTTTCTCCCTCTCGCCTTGTACGTCCCTCAACGCCTCGGTGAGAAAAGGCCGGACACCTACGGTAAAATATATTCCTCTTATCGCTGCGGTGAAGTATTGCTCTGTAAAATTGGAGGACTTATCTTGATCACTGTTTCACGGTAAAGCTTTAACAGGGATGAGCGCAGAGCCAATCGTGAATGGAGGTTGTTGAGGGTGTTTTTCTTTTTTTATCTTAAAAGCATATGGTTGGGAGGGTGAGGGATGTAGTCTGTATCAGTAGCCAAAGCCTTTAGTTCCTACAATGCTCCTTGATAACCGTGTTGCTACATTAAGAGCAGGAATAAACATGCATATCGCTCTCCAACACAATATACCCTACACACACATACATAGGGAGAGATATCTGCCATCCATCTATGGCTTGTTGACATAAACAGCAGAGACAAATACATGCTTGTATACTCGGCAGCCACTCTACCTAAGAGGCACTCAGAGAGTGGACATACTGTATCTCTCTCGCTTCACTTCACGGAGCAGAACAGACGGCACAGATAGGTTTGTTTTTATCACAGACCGCAGGAAATTGATTCTGAGGTTATTCTTCCTCCCGTTCGACCTCTGTCTGCTCTAAGGAATGAGGGAAAGGCCGCTATTCCTCGTCGCAGTTCAACATTGATCGCCATGCTAATGTGGTAACGGCTAAGCTAAGTGGTCAAATCTGATTGACCAGATTTGTTTGGCATTTCATAAGGCGGTGAAATGGAAAGGTCACCTTGGAGATCAGGTGAAGCGGGACACCTTCAGGTAGAGCTTTAGTGGTAACATTGTCTTGCTGGCGGTCAAGGCGAAGTGTATAGGGTTTCAGCAGAGAAAATACAGCATGCAGTTGAAAGCCCCTCACCCCAGATCTTAGATGCCAGCCTAAACTTGCTTAAAATATGTAAATAAAGTACAGCACTTATCGGCCAGAATAAAAAGCTACCAATTGTATCTTATGTTATAGCCATAAGTAATATATATGGTAAATGACTGCATTTAAATAGCGTGTTAGGTGTCTTTCTCAAGGACACTTCAACACGCTGCCTGGGAGGAGCGGGAATCAAACCAGCAACCTCTGGATAACCAGACGACTGCTCTACCTACCGAGCCACTGTCGCCACAGTACATTTACAAAAATGTACAATGTGTATGTTACGCACCCCAGTAAGGGGACCCAACACAAGGCCACGGACAGGATAGGTGAGGGTGCAGTGACACAAAACTACAGAAACAATTTGCAAAATAATAGTATTTATTTCACAAAATCAAAACACAGCAACACAGAGAGCAAGGAGGACTAGTGGCACCATATAATACAAAAGGAAATGAAAACCCACCCTCCCCTTTACAGGTGCTGAACGCCCAAAAGTACAATCTAAACGCTCACTCTAAAGCTGGTGTCTTTAACATCAGGTCACCCACGTGATGCAAAATGTAGACCCAGGGTATCTTCCTGTCCTCAATGTCCCTGTGTGCGAAACAAAATATTAATACACACGAAAAGTAGTCACCATAGGCTGGGTGAACAAGGGAACCAATATACAAAGTTGCTGATTGACCAGCTGGCTGCTGGAAGCTGGAACTGAGAGACACCTGAGAAATAGATATGTAGGCACAAGAGGGAGACAAAAGACAACAACAACCATGCCTATATACACAACAGATAACATACATAACTCCCTATACTGTATATATACATAAGGACACCGTCCGTAACAGTGTACATATTACAAATAGGTAATATATTACGTATTCAAAATGTTTTCACTTTTAACGTTTTCAGAACAAACCCAGCTGCGGGCACTCACATGAAAGGCAAGTGCCTTTACCTCAAGACTATACCAAGACACACCAAAACCCTAACCCTATCCTTAACCACACTGTTACCTTAAACCAGGGGTCGGCAACCTGCGGCTCCGAGGCCGCATGCAGCTCTTTAGCCAATCAGCTGCGGCTCCCTGGCCCCCACAAAAAAAGAAAATTTAAAAGAATTAAAAATTCTTTTTTTCTTTTTTATTATTTTGGAGATCGATGTCATACTGTGACACTGAAATGAAAAAATATTTCATCGACTAAGATATTTAGTCAACAAAAATATTTCATCAACTAAAATATACAGTACGTCACACTCCGCACCTCTCCCTGCCGTCTGCAAGTGGCTAGTTTCCGATCCCCCAGTAAGCTAACCATGGATAAATCCAAAAAAAGGAAAATCTGAGGAAAATAGAGGGTTTGTGGACAGCGTGGACAGATTAATTAGCTTTCACGACTAACGATGCAGGTTTACCTGTATGCCTGATATGTGGTGCAAAATTTGCGAACAACGAAAAATTTACTTTTTATTTGATAGATTTTCCACAAATAAGGGAAGGACTCTAATAGAGCTGCATAGTTCAGGGTTTTATTTCAAAGTAGGTCTACAGATGCCAGTGTTTTTTCTCCTTTTCTGTGTTTTATTTCAAAGTGGGTCTACACATGGTAGTCTTTTTTCAAAGTGGACTACGTTTTTATTTGATAAATGTTCCACAAATAAGGGAAGGACTCAAATATACCTGAATAGTTCAGGGTTTTATTTCAAAGTCGGTCTACAGACACCAGTGTTTTGTCTCCTCTTCTGTGTTTTATTTAAAAATAGGTCTACACAACCAGTATTTTTTTCCCCTCTTCATAAGAGTTTGAGGTTTTCCTTTGTTATAACAGGTAAAAACAGCAATAAAAAGTCAAAATCCCATTAATGCAACAAACTGTGTGCTATAAGTATAAAGTATAATAAATAGCAAATTACTTTGGGTATGCAATTGTCAGGTGTTTTATGCTAATTGTGGGGTATGCTTGGGGATATATAAAACGTTATACACTGTGTTATCTTCATTTTAAGGGTAAATAGGTTGTGCGGCTCCCTGAGCATTTTATTTTGTGGGATGGGGGAAAAGTGGCTCTTTTGATAGTAAAGGTTGCTGACCCCTGCCTTAAACTAACCATGACCTTAACCCAATCCTAACCTTAACCATAATCCTACAGATGTAGCACACAGATCTGTCAACCATTCTACACTCGGCAATAGGTGGCGCTGACGCAGGTGATTTGAATGTAATTTCTTGATGAAGTGCTGTTCTATTATTTGCCACCAGGAGGTGCAAAGCCTGACAGAATGCTGTGATGTTGTGTTTCCGAATTGTAGTGTTGATAGGATAGCCACAGTGAAAGTCATAGTACACAATGAAAAATATTTATATCAATTTGACCTGCATAACTTATGATGATGAAGTCAAGACAAGCTTTCTCTAGGCTTTTGAAAATGTAGGGGAGCAGCCGAGATGAATCTCTGATCGAAGCACAACTTTCCAAAAATGATTACTAATATTTCCGAAATGAAGATACAAGATCATAATTAAATATTATTTCACAAACCCTACTTTTCCATGTCCCATGCCGTTCCAGTCTCCCCAGTTTTTTCACATGGATTGTGGGCCAAGTAATTGCTTATCAGTCGAATCCATTACTCATCAGGGCTGCCCCTCTCATAATGTGTTCAACAGTCTACTATTTATTGTTCACGTGAATACATTGATCATATTGATTAGGTTCAGTGTTATTTAGTCAACGAAAATTATGATGATGGTCGTCAACGAAGCTTTTTCCCCTGATGATAACGAGACAAGACGTCACGTTAATGTAGATCATGTGACACTAACGTGACAATGCAATGTTGTTGACTACAAACAACGACACAAAATGTAGTTTACAAATAAAATCATGCCAAAATGTCTCATCATTTTAAGACGAGACAAAATAATTGAAACTTTTAGAATAATTAATGTTCTGTATTCATAGTGGCTCCGCTCGGCGTCACTCATGCACTGTCCTCGCACACGTGCACGCGCACTGAATAAAGACCACAATGTACCTTTATATCCCAATATTTGTCTGACCACACCCCTATCAGCTTACCTACATAAGCAGGGGTCGGGCCACATACTCGCCTCCTTCTCGCTTTCACCACAAGGTAGTGCCTCAGTAGATCCCCACTTGACGTGATGTGATGGTAGGAGAAGAGTTGGAAAACAAGAGATACGTTGACATCATATCTTTATTTTCTCTCTCACTATTTTCGAGAAAATACGGCGATATTGTCTTCGTCACTGGAGTGTCTGGAAGATGGTGATCATTCTAAAAACATCCACCAGTTTTCGTATTGGGAGCACGCCGCTACATGCCTCCCAACTACAGTCTTCCTTGCTGCGGCTGGTTGGGGTGAAACCCTCCAGCGATACAGCTGGACTGTAGGACGCGCCGCTGTTGTGAGAAGCGGTGGGTTCCAGGTTGGTGAGTAATGTTTGCTTGTGAGCTTCACTTGTCTGTTAGTGCTATGGGGGCTAGCTGACAATGTTTACGAAGACCGGCCCCAGATTAGGGTCCTTTGTTCAGCCTCTTAGGCGACGGCGGAGGACCTTGGTCTGAAGCCCATTATAGTCAACTAGTGGGCCACGACCAGTAACACTGGTGCTCCCTGTGTTCTCTGGAAGAGTGGATTTTTCTCTGTCACCGTGTAGGCCCCGTCTTTCATATACAAATGAGAGTATACCCTCACGAGGAAATATGGGCATGGCTGTTTGTTAGCGGAAGATCCGTGTTCAAGTCAGCTACGGCCCAGATGGGACTTGTGCTGGCTCCGTCGGATGTTGGTAAAATCACTGTTGTAAACTGTGTTAACATCTCGTTTCTCTTCTCTCTTAAACAGTGAGGAGGGTTTCAGAACGGCGGTATGTCTGAGTGTGGCTTGTTATATCATTGTGTACAAGTTCAGGTGATAGCTGCTTAGCTTGCGTGCTAGTTGTGGCCTACTGTGTTAGCCAGTCAGCTGTTAGCTGCGGCGCTAGCTCGCTGTGTTTACCAAGCCTGTTGTGTCACTAGGCTAGGTAATGTTAGCTTGCTGCTATCGGCCGAGAGCGGCCGTTAGCTTAATGCTACACTGTTGAACGTGCTGTGACTATAACATGTTTTAAACACTCTTGACTACGACGTCATCTTTGACAGAGGATGTTCGTCGAACCTGCCCTGAGCCAGGCCGGCGAGGACTGCGTCAACAAGGAGCACCGTAGCGGCGGGTTGGAGCAGCGAGCTGCCCATGTCGTCAAACACTGGAGGCTGTGTTTACTTCGGTGCCATGTTAGAGACTGCAATTCGCTTGATCTGCGCTCTCGGTAGGCAAGGTCCTGACCAGACCTTGAACACTTTTTCTTGCTTTCCCTTCTAAATGTTTTGTAAATAACGATGTTTTCCAAAACGAGTGTTGCTGCACTACATTTAGGATACGACGCGAGTTATGTGTGAATTGTCTTGTCACTGGTCTCCATGCAAATCGGGTTATTGTTACAGATGTGAGAATGATCTGGTATGTTGTGTTGAGACACATTGTGTGTTCATGTACCGTGTACTCACAACTAAGGGGGTTAAACTAACCTATAAAGCTATGCTTAGTGACATATGAGTAAAGAATGATTCTTTTCTCAGCCTGTAATGACAATGAACAGTGTGTTCACATATTAACAGGTTTACCTGTTTAACTGGCCGTATTAAGGGTAAAGTAGGAGGGTTGTGTTTTCCCCCGGTTCCCTGGGGACTTCTTCATCCTCCTCTCAGACATGTTGTTACACTATATTGTGTCACTGTGTGGTAGGGATACGATGTAACCCTTAGCTTCGTTGTTGGGGTTGTGCTAACCGCTTGAGAAACTTTATTTTCCTACAGAAAAGATTGTTTGGTCACTTTTTCGTGTGTGCTTAGCAAGGCCTGTGGCCGATACTAATCGAGAATTGTGTATTCTCTCATTATGAAAAACGGCGTTCCTCTGTAGAGTGTTTTTGCCTTTTTTTTTGTGATAATGGGTTGTGTGTGTCGTGTGACCTACAACTGGGTTGGGCTGGCCACAGAAGCACATGTGTAAGTCTGGTACCGGGGCTCTTGCGAGGGCCCTCTCTGTTCTGTGTTTTTTCCTTAGTAAAAATCAGATAGCAGGTTGGCACATGCGCTGTGTGAAGCTGTTAGACGCTTCATGGGGCTGACTATGACTGCATCATACTCTTTTTGTCATTACATCGTATCATGGGTGTGGGGTCGTAAAGGGGTGAACTGGTAACCTTTCCTCCCCCTTTTTTCTGTTGGTCAGGGGTAAACCCCCCTGTCCTTCAAGGTTCCTGTCACGTTGCGGTTCGGCACGTTACAGGGTGAGGGGGGGGGGGGGGGGAGGGAGTTTCCTGGTCCCACGCCCAATATTGGGTGTGTGCACCGCAGAAATTCCCCCGCCATAGAGTACGTCACTGTGCGTGTCTCTGTTGGTAGGACTTCCGTGTGCTGTTCAGGTCCATATGATGGATCTGTTTCGGGGGGTGGTCAGGGCTCCTCCTCACGAAGCTCCTATTGGGGCCTTCTGTGAGTTGGGACTCTCCTTCCATGTGAGGGAGCCTCCTCAGAGTACAGAGCCTCCTCCTCAGATTGTCAAGGTGAGTGGAACCTCAAGAAGGAGTCCTACTCTATTGTGTGTGTATTCGATTCAATTCGATTATTGAGTGTGTATGGTTTCAGTGCCTCCTCCCCGGAGAGCCCTAAAACCAAACTTTTACATGGCTCAAGGTGCAATATATTCTTTTCAATCTGTACAGCTCGCATGGGAAGTCTCTCTGGGGATTTCCGTCTCCTCCCTATGGGAGGGTGGTGGGATGTAAAAATGTGAACAATTTTTACCCCCGGCTGTGTAGACTGGGATACATACTGTTGGTGCTTCCTTCTTTTCTATTAAGAAGAGTTGGCGTTAGGAAGCATCACACCCCTCTTGTAGTTCCCCTGGGCGCCTTGGGGATTCAATGACAGGTCTAAATAGCCTGTTCATTGATGTGGTTGTGTCCCGACGCACGTATAGTGCTAGCTCGGGGTGTTCTGTAATCAGGCGAATGACTGGCACGCCTTGGTTGCTTGAGGTTAAAACAGTGTTTTTATAAGGCAACTGGGATGGAGGTTTTTCCTCTTCCGACGACCTGTTTTGGTTGTCGACGGATTCTCGTTCATATCTGGGGGATGATGACGGAATGGATCTGAACATATGTAGAGGGGTCTCACGCCCTGGGGGTGGGCCACCGGGCGCGGTTCGCACCGAACGTCTGGGTGGCGCCTTCTTTTCATGTTTAAGATCAACACGCATATCTGCCCCTTCTCCTGGAGTAGGCATGTCGGCGTGGTTAGGGCACGGGACTGGTTCTGGTCACGCTGGTCCGGATCAGTTAAACCCGTTGTCCGCCGGGGATGCAGATCTGCTGTTCTGGTACCCTGAGGGACTTGGGCTTTTTCAGGGGGAAAATGCCAGGTCGGTCCGGGTGTCACAGGGTTAAGCGCTATGGAGACCCTGGTTGGGTACATTTTGTACTCTGCACTGTCGTAATGGCTTACGGCCATGCCAACCTGTACACGCTCGATCTCGTCAGATCTCGGCCGCTACACAGGTTGGTCCTGGTTAGTACTTGGTTGGGAGACCGCCTGGGAATACCAAGTACGGTGTGCTTGGGGCTGGTTCTCCATTATTTTCGCTCCTCTCTCACGCATGGCGAAGAGGGGCCTGTTGGGGTGGTCTTTGACCTCCTCTGGTGACCCTGTGCTTCCCGTATCGCCGGGCCCGGTCCGAAGTAATGTTTCGTCGACCCGTAAGCCTGGGTTAACCCTTTTTTGAAAACTGAAACACACTGCCGTATAGCCGGTGTTTTGGAGTTTTTTCTTGAGGGGTTATAGGAACAACCACCGCATTGGGTAACACCAAGGTGGTAGATTCCCTGGTGTGTTGGAGCAGTGTCAACTCCCGGGTTACCCGGTTGAGGGTGCCCCTGCACGTTCATGACGTCTGCCAATCGTGTCAGCCTTCTCTGCCTCAACTCCTATGGGTGGGTTTTTTTTAAATGGAGGCTTGGTCATGCAACAACGCCAGCATACGCCCCTTCCGCCGGGGCGGCTGTTTTCAGCTGACTCCTTTGGCGCCTGTCTCCTCCGCAGTGCTCCAGGCTCAGGTTACAGCCTGTTGCCTGGTTTTTCCCCGGTGCGCTCCCTGCTTCCGTTGGTTAACCTTTTTTGTGTGCTTACGGCCATGCTGACTGCCTGTTCTGCAGGGTCAGTGTGCCAGGCGGTGTACTATTGAGGGGACAGGAACCGCTCGGCTGAGGGGCCTTTGTCCGAATACGCTGGCGATGTGGGGGGCGGGGTCACTAAGTGCCCACCTGGTGGGGTCTTGATGCTGGCATCATGGACTTCTCCAGGCCCCCGTTCCAGGGGGTCCAGTCCCTTTGGTGGGTCTGGGCCTTCCTTCGTGCTCCGCTGCTACGGCCTTGCCACGGGGTTGGGTTTGCCCTTGACCCCGTGATTCTGGGGGCAGTAACGAGGTTGTTCCCTCCGTTCGTTCCCGGGTGGCATGCGGGTTGTGCGTGTGTGTAGTCGTGGGGTCAGGCCACGGTCTGCTCACCCTGTGCGTTGAGTTGCTTGAGTGCCTATCCGCACGGTCGGGTCCGTCGCCCTCCCGGGAAACCTCCAATAGGGGGGGTGCCCTCCATTAGGGGGGGTCGGGGGGGCTCGGCCTTCCCTGTTCTGATGGTTGTGGGTGGCCTTCAGCGGGGTGTATTTGTCGGCCGGTGGCTCCCGCTCGGCCTCCCTTGTGCATGAGTGACGCCGAGCGGAGCCACTATGAATATAGAACGATAGGTTATGACTATAACCAAGTTCTGTTAATAGTGGTGACGCTCGGCGTCCGACGCCGCTGCAGCCCTTGATCTCACCTTGTGGTGAAAGCTTGGGAAGGAGGCGAGTATGTGGCCCCACCCCTGCTTATGTAGGTAAGCTGATAGGGGTGTGGTCAGACAAATATTAGGATATAAAGGTACATTGTGGTCTTTATTCAGTGCGCGTGCACGTGTGCGAGGACAGTGCATGAGTGACGCCAGGCGTCACCACTATTAACAGAACTTGGTTATAGTCATAACCTATCGTTATTATTAGTGCATAATTTCCATTTCCTGTGTGCAGCGCAAGTGCCTTGATTAATTTCCTCACGCGTTATGTTCTTAGCCAGCATTCTATAGCAGTAACTGCACACAGCATGGGTTTAATGGAACAATGGCGGGGCAACAGGGTCTCGTGGTATTGTATGCAGTGGGCTTGGACTTAGCAGAATGTATTGTAAGACGAGGAGGAGACTAGTTTGAAACTAACTGCTAGTCTACGTTACTGTTAGCATTAGCAACTAGCTGTCAAACCATCTCTAATTCATTCTCGCATTCCCTTTAATTCTCACGCTGGACACTAATGCAGGAAACAATCCCACCGCTGCCACCAATGTAACCAAGGAATAGTGTGCCTATACTTTCAAACTATAGAAAAATTTAATCACGGGAGAATTGATATCTGATCATCAACATAACAGTTTTCTTCCTCTTTCCACTCCACAACACAACAACGGACCTGTCACAGGTGCGCGCCCTGCAACTCCAACCAATTTATGAGGCTGTAACTGAGTGCCGAGACTAAAAGAAAAAGACTAGACTAAAATGCTCAGACCTGTAGTTGACTAAAACTTGACTAAACGAAAAATGTATGAAGGTGACTAAATGCGATGAAAACGAAAAAGAGCATTTGACACATGACTAAGACTAAAACTAAAATTCAAAATAGATGATGAAATTAACACTGGATTAGGCTAACTAAAGTAGCGAACAAGATTTTATATATCTTTTTCTCGGATCAGCTGTAATAATGTCAGAAGGTTGCGTGGAAGGAAGTTGGTGTGTGTGCGTTTCATGACGTTAACATTATTGGGCAAACAAGAAAAAGATGAACATATTCAGCATATTGTGTGTTGTATTATTATGTGATATTATTCATTAAAAAGCATGTCATTTAATACCACATAACAGATGTGATTTAACTGGACAGTTGGCATATCATTATCATTAGTTTAATGTATGAAAAACGAGTTTACTTCTGTTTTCTTTTAATAATTTTTTGCATTTTTACAGCTTTTCTGGTCACGCAGGACCGATAGAGGAGAGGGAGAACGGGAGGAGATGTGAGGAAGACATGGGACAAATATCGCCAGGAGCGGGAGGCGAACCCGGGACGCTTCTATATTAAAGGCGGCTCAAGAGTGCTTCCGCGTTTCTCTGATTGGCCACGACGCCCATGTGACCGCGGCAGAGCGGCGCGCGGCAGAGCGGAAATAGGCTGCTGCTCCGGCGAAAGAAAGACAGGCATTCTATTGCCATGCTCTAAGACAAACTCTAACCTTAACCAACTCCGAAAGAATGCCTAAACGTAACCGGCGAAAGAAAGACAGGCATTCTATTGCCATGCTCTAAGACAAACTCTAACCTTAACCAACTCCGAAAGAATGCCTAAACTTAACCGGCGAAAGAAAAACAGGCATTCTATTGCCATGCTCTAAGACAAACTCTAACCTTAACCAACTCCAAAAGAATGCCTAAACTTAACCGGCGAAAGAAAGACAGACGCTAGTTACCTTTATATAGAGATGATAAATTAATTAAACGTAAAAAAAAAAAAAAAAAAAAAAAAATTGAAGTGATTCGAACTTGTGACCAACTGACCGCAGGCTACACAGCAAGCTACAAGTTGAGCTAACCGTCGATGTTAAAACAGGGGGGATTACGAATGCATAATGCCGCGGCAACCTATGCGCCGCTGCCGCTATGCCGCGGGGCGTGCTAGCGCGCTGTCACGTGGGCGGCATGGCCAATCAGAGAAACGCGGAAGCACTCTTGGGCTGCCTTTAATATATAAGCACCCGGTACGGCCGCGTAGGTGTGAGAGGCACTATGCGGTGCCCGTGATTTTTTTCCGTAGCCGCAGTTTTGCGAAGACGCTCTCTGATTGGCTAGCCCGCGTACAGCGAAGACCCTCTCTGATTGGTTTAGCTCCGAAGGGTCTCTTCCGCCTTGTACATATATATTCTCTGCTTCGAAGTGGTTATGCTTTGGCCCTCTTTTGAAGTGGGTTATGCTTAGAGTTAGGGTTAGGGCTAACCCTAACCATAACTCTAAGCATAACCCACTTCGAAAGAGGGCCAAAGCATAACCACTTCGAAGCAGAGAATATATACAAGGCGGACATTTCTATCCCAGAGCCCTTCGGAGCTAAACCAATCAGAGAGGGTCTTCGCTGTTAGCCAATCAGAGAGCGTATCCGCAAACTGTGGCTACGGAAAAAAATCACGCATGCGGTGCGCCACGAGGGCGCCCCCTCTTTTCTTTTTTTGATGGCTTCAGCTGCATTTAGTGGGAAACAGGCTAGGTATTAGTGCACTGCAACCTTGCCCAGGCCCGACGGGGCCCGGCCCGGCCCGGCGGGTTCGGGCTGGGTAGGGCTTTTTTTTTAATAAATAATTCGGGCTCGGCCGGGCCCGGGCACCGCCGTTTTTTATTTTTTATTTTTTTTTATTGTGTTATATGATAACCTTCGTTTTAAGATTCGCTTTCTCTTTTGCGCCAGAGAAACATTTGGATGTAATTACTGCAGCGCGCAGGGAGAACTCAGGGGACAAGTTCAACTCGATTGGTTGTGTTGGAATATAGCCAGTTGACGAACGTTTTAATTTGTTCTTGGGATGTATGTAGCCGGTTTTGTTAACGGTGTTCAACGCGTTGCTGACGTCATGGTGAGTGATGTTTACTATTTGCTGGGTCGCGACTCGCTACTTGTTTTGTTGTGATTTTCATTACGTTGCTCTGCTCGAAATCTGATTTCTGTTTTCTGTTTGTTTGTTTGACTGAGTAGGCTATTGTGTGTCGTGTGTGTGTGTGTGTGTGTGTGTGTGTGTGTGTGTGTGTGTGTGTCAAAGAAGATTCTATAGCCTTCAATACGTTTTACGAGGCTAATGTGTGAGTCAGTCTATATAAGCGAGCACTGGGAGAGACGGCATTGCGAAACAGGCTATGTAAATGCTTCTTAGTTTTGTTTATTTAATACGTTCATATAAAACCGTGTTTCGAATATTTAAAACAAATACAAAAAAAATTATATTTTAATAATAATAATAATAATAATAATTTTTTTCGGGTTTTCACGCGGGCTAGGGCTTAAAATATTATTTACAGTCGGGCTTATTTTCGGGCAGGGCCTGAAGTTCACGGGCTCGGGCAGGGCTCGGGCTTTATTTCAAGGCCCTTGCAGACCACTACTAGGTATGCGTAAGATGCTATTTCATTGAAATGCGGGACATTTTTTCTTCTGTTGCAGGACACGGGAAAAAAATGATCATTACCATCCGATACATGTAAAGTGCTTGCATGATGACAAGTGGAGCTGGAAACAGTCTGCAGAGGTATGTCGGGCAGGACTTGAGGCTCTGGTCTCTGTCAAGCGACTTGTCTCTGTGGTGGAGCCAATGGAGCTGTAAGCTGGGGGGTTCGGAAAGGGAGAAGGTGAAAGAGCCAAGCAAAGTGATGCTGCCTCCTCATCTCTTGATGGAGTAAAAAGCTGGCGACTTGAAGGCCGACCGGTGACACCAGCTGCAGTCTGTGGAGAGTCCAGTTCGACCAGCCTTGGTGTTGGATAATGGTCACAGCGGCAGCCTTGGTTCTGTAGCTTGGCCTCTGTCAGCTCTTTCTCCATGTCAACCTGTCGTTTGCAGAGATAATCATTCTCTTCACGCAGCCTGGTTATTTCTCTGGCATTCACAGTCATTTCTTTTTTTAATAAAATCATGGAAACATAACTGTTTGTCCCTGTATTTTTATTCAACAACAGGCTATTATGATGCTACTGTATCTATGAGAAATGATGACAAAGGGATTGGGAATGCTGAATTGCTCTGGGATGCATTATTCGGGACACCTGTAGTAAAGGAGAGAGGAGGAGGGGAGAAACTGCCCAGTGCTTGTCATCATGAATTTACAAGCAACGTCAACGTTTTATTTATCATCTGAATTTGATGATAAAATCTAAATATTCTTTAAGCCAAGACTTTGTTTGCAACGTGCAAAGCATTTGTGAACGGATATAGTGGATAGTACAAAAACATAATCAGAATTCATATATTTAAAATTTTAAGCGTTTTATGAGCAAACAAAATTTGTTGATTGGACATTTGATTCATTATATCAAGTGGAGAATGGAGCAATTTGACAAGTCGGCACCGGGCTATTTCTCCCCTCCCCTTCTTTACTACAAAACCATGGATGAATGACAAGTTTGGAGACCTATTTCAGAACGCGCTGCTTATTCTATCCCCACTCCATGTTTCCGACTCGGGAGCACAGCATCACAACATTCTGTCTGTATGCACACACTTACTGTCTTGCTAGGTTCAGTGTGGATAACCCAAAGCCGGCAGATTGGGGGGGAAAAGACAATCCATATCACTGTACATGCTGCAAAGTCTATGTGAAAAGGGCTTGTGATTATACTAAGAGTAGCTCTTTTATAATCACAGGTACAGATAAATAACACAAACAATGTTGTATACAACCGTCTTACTATTTATTGTTCACGTGAATCCATTGACCGTTTTGATTAGGCTAACTAAAGTAGAGGACAAGGATTGTATTTTTTTCTCTCAGATCAGCTGTGATGATGCAACTTGCCAGAGAGAAAGTCGGTAGAGAAGTAGAAAAGAAAATTCAAATTGGGTGTAATCTGGTGTAATACTGGTTGAGTATTGTTAATACCCGGCAACTTCCTGGTTACCGTTTTGCCGACTGCGGGCAGCACTCTACTGTGCTCCATCTGTAATGTTCTATCTTAACCATAGCTTTTAAACATTAAAACTAATTATCATTGTGTACTGTGTTTGTATCAGGGTGGGTGGATGTCTTAGTTTAGTGGTGAGTAGGGATGCCCCGATCACGTTTTTTGCCACCGATACCGATCACCGATCGTCTATGAGCCATATCGGCCGATACCGATCGTTTTTGGTTTTATAAAAAAAAAAAATATATATATATATATATATATAGTTTAAATATTTTTTTTATAAAATATATATATTATATAATTATACTTGTAGTTGTATTATCTGCGAGACATCGCCACCACGCAACAAGTCAAAATGCTCGCTATCTCCACTGTCTGTGTGTATACTCTGCTTTGGTCAAATCACATTCAGCATGCCCTCAGCAGGATATTTCTGCGGCTGCGGCTCTGCAGGTATACCCTACTCCCTCAGCGAGCCCCTTTCGTGACTGCGATGCAAGCCGGGGCTTGAATACGCATCGAATCAATGTTATAAGACATTGATATCAGGAGCTATCTAGCCGGCTAGATAACGTTAAGACAACGACTCAGTGAACTATTTAGTTTAATGGGACATTTCGTTTTGAACAGTGAGCTAACGTGAGCTAACGTGAGCTAACATGAGCTAACGTGAGCTAACGTGAGCTAAGGTGAGCTAACGGAGGTATCATGCACTACTAGACTATTGCTGGAGCATTTGTTGATATCAGGAGCTATCAGTAGCTAGCCGGCTAGATACCGTTAGGCAATGCCTCATGTATTAAACTAAAAGTGAATAGTTGACTGGGTAATTTAGTTTAAACAGTAACGATAGCTAGGTAGTTAACGTTAGCTCACAGAGGTTGCATGCACTAGAGCAGACTATTGCCGGAGCATTTGTTGACACGGGTAAGGGAGGGGCAGGGGAGGAGGAGAAACGGCAGTGCGCTGCAGTTCTGTGTGTCTGAGAGAGAAGTCAGCGAGTGAGATCTCCGGTAAGAATTGGATCATGTTTTTCGATCGGTTTTAACGATCGGCGAAAATAAAGCATTATCGGAATTCACCGATTTCATATTTATACTGAATATCGGCAGATACCGATCGCTGGCCGATCGATCGGGGCATCCCTAGTGGCGAGAGCACTCACCCTCAACCACAAGTATTGTTACTTCAACTCCCGGTTTTTTTGGAGCTTTGTAGGTACGAAATGTAAATATATTACTTATACAATAAGTAAATATTACTTCAGGCTATAACATAATGTATATTATGTACCTTTTTTCTTGTGTTCAATTAGTACTTTATTTAAGTTCTGACGTGTTGCAGATGCACACATGTAGTGTTAAATAAAGTGTTACCCCCTTACCTATTCTTACTAGTTATACCACTGGCCCAGTGGCGGCTGGTGAATTCTTCTCCGGGGGGGGCGGAACTAATTAGTATCCCCCTCTATCTCTTTCTCTCTCTCTCTCTCTCTCTCTCACTCACACACAGCGCAACGTGGAATCGATTCGTTACACAAGGAACTGCAAAAGATCAGACCTATGTGTAGTATATACCAAGAATAACTTCAGTATGAGTACAGGGCTGTACACATATTTTGCATATTGTTAAACGAGCCAAGGCTAGCTATTAAACTATCGATATGAATTGAAAATGGGGGACCCTGATGTAAACAAGACAAACGTCTTTCTCTGGTCTGCATCCCCTTAACAATTGTGTGTATTGAGCCGTACTGTATTGTACCCATTATGCAATCTGTAAAATGAAGTTTTCATTCATTCATTCATTCATTCAAACATAGACTGGGCGAGATATTGAACAAGCCATAATCCACTTATTTTAAATCCAAAAGAAACTCCACTCTCTCTCTGATCCATCCAATAATAAACACATATGTATATCTTGTCATTTTAAACAAGTTACCATTCATTGTCCGGTTGATTATGCCCCACCCGCGGCGAAATTAATTAGTTAGTTCAACAACAACACAGCATCGCTCTAACAGAGAGAGCGAGAGCGAGAGCGAGAGAGAGAGAGAGAGAGAGAGAGAGAGCGAGAGAGAGAGAGAGAGAGAGAGAGAGAGAGAGAGAGAGAGAGAGAGAGAGACCGCAACTCACTTTGTTTAGTTGAAACGCGGTCCAGGAGGGCTTGATAAAGTGTATATCCACTGTCCAGACTGTTGATGTATATGTCCACTGTCCAGACTGGTTATGTATATATCCACTGTCCAGACTGCATCCAGCTAGCCATTATAGCATGTTGTTGTTTGTTGTCGAACCAGCTAAGACAGAGTATAGCCTACCCTTCGAGAAGCTTTGTGGTCCAGACTCCAGGCTTGAACTTTCCATAAAAGTGTCCATATAAATCTATTTAGTTAGATCCAACACTGTCTGAATGTACAGTATCTTGTGATTATTATCAATTTCCGACAACTACTATTTCCTAGTAGCCCCTCAAATAGTATATTATCTGCAGAGCCAGAGCCCAGAGCCCAACGTCTGGGGACGCGATGTCACGTGCCACTCTCAGCCAATAGTGACTACATCGGGCACTCGAGCAAGCGCCCTCTGGTATCGTATTTGACAGCGCTATGTTGTACGTACGTATTTATTTATGCGTATTTGCATTTTGCCCTGTGAGTTGCGCAATTACAGCGGAGCAGAAATGAGCGCCCATGAAAACGGAGTGGAAGGGGCTAGGCGCTGGGGGATGAATAGGCTGCTTCCTCCTCAGCAAATAATTCTTTCTTCTTCTTCTTTTAACCAGGGAGGGCGGCGCTCTAGTGCCCACTATCGGCCGGCCGCCACTGCACTGGCCAGTATGGCTACTACCATGTATGTACTGTAACACATCAGCTGAGCATTTGTTAGTAATCAGTAGTACTCATTTATATATATATATATATATATATATATATATATATATATATATATATATATATATATATATATATATATATATATATATATATATATATATTCCAGTTTAATCACATTGCATATCACTATTGCACTTCACTTTTATATTTGCACCCTGGTTAGAGGCCAACTTCTTTTTCGTGTACTGTACTCGTGTATAAATTGGAATACATTTTAATCTAATCAACCCTAACGTATGGCCGGACCGCAAATGACATCACATCATAAATCAAGCTCGCCAGACTGTCTGACATAATTATAGTTTTTTTCAAACATATTCAAGAATAAACATCATAACCATGTCAAAACAGCAGTTATAATGTATATTTTCATCAATATGTTTGTTTGGTTAAAGTGTTATCACAGTAAACTGCACAAACTCGGACTGAACACCACACTATGCAACTGGATCTTGGACTTTCTCACAAATCGCACACAACATGTCAGGATTGGCAAGCACACATCCCCCACCCTGGCCATTAGCACCGGGGCCCCTCAGGGGTGTGTACTCAGCCCACTTCTCTACACACTTTTCACACACGACTGTTGTTCCTCCTCTCCATCTAACCTCATAGTAAAATTTGCAGACGACACAACAGTGCTTGGCCTCATCAGAGGGAATGATGAGACCTCATACAGGAGGGAGGTTGAGCAACTAGTGGAGTGGTGGATGGTCATAACCTTGCTCTCAACCCCACGAATACCAAGGA
This sequence comes from Notolepis coatsorum, assembly GCF_963971535.1. Lineage (NCBI taxonomy): Eukaryota > Metazoa > Chordata > Actinopteri > Aulopiformes > Paralepididae > Notolepis > Notolepis coatsorum. The sequence goes on along the minus strand of NC_140180.1, from coordinate 77,715,138 downwards.
GATGATCATCGATTTCCGCAGGACTGGTGACCTCAGCCACTCTCCACTCCTCATTGGAAATGAGGAGGTGGAGAGGGTTTCAAAATTTTAGTTTCTGGGCGTGACGATGTCTGATGACCTGTCCTGGGGGGTCAGCATTGCCTCTGTTGTGGGCAAAGCACAGCAGCGCCTTTTCTATCTCAGGAAGCTTAAATGGGCTAAACTCCCACAGGGACTGATGGCCAACTTCTACCACTGCGCAGTAGAGAATGTACTCACGTACGGACTAGTGGTGTGGTTTTCTAGCTGCACCAGGGCAGAGAAGGAGGCCCTCCACAGAGTGGTCAAGGCTGCGAGGAGGATCACTGGAGCTAGCCTCCCAGATATCTCCACAGTCTTTACCTCCCGCTGCCTACGGCGTATAAATAACATCTTACAAGACCAGTACCACCGAGCACACCATCTCTTTCAACTGCTGCCCTCTGGTCGAAGGTATAGATCCATCCAGTCCGGAACCAGCAGACTGACCAACAGCCTCTATCCACGGGCTGTCAGGCTGCTCAACGACCAACATCAACTTGCTCCCCCCGCATCCCACCCCCCCCGCACCCAACCCCCGGTGACATAACTCCCACTTCCACATTACAACAATAACTGTGAACCGGACTTGCATTGCTGCACTATACACTATTTCATCCTTTGCAAGTCAATGCCCCACCCCCCCCCCCCCCCCTCCTTCCATTAACTCACTGGACTGTCACTGAAATATTTATATTTATTAATTTATTTGCACTAGCACTAAATGCACTTGGGACAATGATGGTATGTTATATATCGAGGACATTGGGACATTGATACTTTATTACTATATTACTATTATTATTGACATTATTATTTTGCACATGCTATATCTTATGTTTGTATGCCAGTGGTGATGTTCCTAACAAATTTTCGTTGTACCAACAATGACAAATAAAGATCTATTCTATTCTATTCTATTAGTGAGATTTTCGTTTTTGAAATGTGTTTGTTGTGGTTGCGGAGATCCGCCATTTTGAATAAGTGGCCCGCGCTGAATGATGGAAAATGTAGTCATTTTGAGAAGAGGACATCCAGAGCTTTCAATGAGCGTTGGAATTTTTCAAAAAGACACTTCCCAAAGGCCTCTAGCTTTCTTCACGCAAATGACTTCATGCTTATTATAAAAAAAATATGTAGGATTATATACCACAAAACTGAATGTGCATTTAATTTGGAGCGCAGTTAGTTGGTCTCCCCTATTTTGAGCATTTAGCAAACATCTGATTTGAAATCAGTTTAAAAATGGCGGAGCTCTGGCAAGAATAAAGAACCTACTGTATATACAGTAGATTTCATTATCTGTTCTTATGCACGCCTGGTGATACTAAATCCAAATTGAACTCGGCCATTTGAAAGATAAGATTTGGCCCAATCCATGAATGTGCGAATTGGCTATAATAAAGTCATTTATAGGCCTGCTATTCTATATTCTATAATAATATTTCAAATTGCATTGGTCCGGATGGGAGAATTCAGTACTGTATCTACAAAACCTTCTGTTTAATCATCTTCCCTTTATTCATTTTCTTAGTCATCATCTACGGATGATGGCGTGACCCAGGTCAGTCGCCGTCGGTTTTGCTCTGCAAAGATTGTGCATACTTTTAGTTATTATGTTTATTTTTACAACTTTTTTTATGGAAACTACACTGGCGGGGACGTCATACGACCGCCAGTCACTTATAGACCTAAACTCCGGACTTAAAGAGGAGTTTAGAGACACTTTATGCCAAGATTGGCCATCGGAGATCAGGCGGGACAGAGACAAAGGAGGGGACAAAGGCGGCGGCGGCAGGAAGAAACACAGGGGTAGGAGAAGCGGAATCAGAATAAGGCTAAAAATATCTGCTTACCGTCCGGCGATACCATCCATTTTTCTGGCAAATGCACGTTCGCTGGAGAACAAGATGGATGATTTACGGGCGAGGGTTTCGATTCCAGCGAGAAGTGAGAGACTGTAACTAGGGATGTCCCGATCCGATCACGTGATCGGCGCCGATCACGTGCTTTTCAGAGGATCGGGATCGAAAAAAAAAATTAAAAAAAATCTGCAGTAAAAAAGATAAAAAAATAAATGTATTCAACAAACATGACAATGTTCACATCTTAAACTCATACGGAGGCCTTAGTTTTGGTTTTAAATTACATATAATATATCATTAATGTATTTATTGTCACACAGAGCAGAATAATTGTCCACAACAAACACATTCCCTTTAATTTACACCGTTGCAACAATCACATTCCCTTTAATTTAGACCGGCTACACACTCACATAACAACAACAGTACAACACGTCGCTCCCGAAACACTGTTATCCACTCACTTGAGCAGCTAGAGGTTTGGAAGTTGGAACTAAGCATTTTAAAATAGAAAGTCAAGCCAGTCCAACAGCAATTGCAATGTTTGCAAGGACGACATTCCGTGTGGAGGAACAACTCATAAAGCAGCAGGCTGGAGCCTGGAGGCGGACTTTTCAGACTAACTTTTCACCTGGATAACGTCATTTATTTGCTGTGACGACTTATTTGGCGTTTCAGACCGTAAGTCGAACACTGAATGTATACTAATGTGCAAACATATATTGAAACTTTTAATATTTCTCATGAAGCACATTTCTCAGGGTGAATGTAACGAGCCGCCGCGCTCGCGCCCCTCCAGGGACTATAGCCAACAGAGGGACTTGTCTTGCTCTGCCAGTTTCTGACAAAAATGCGTCAAAATTGATTACTAATGTGAAAGATCGGATCGGGAACGATCGGAATCGGTAGATATTTAAAATCACATGATCGGAATCGGATCGGGAGCAAAAAAAGGCGATCGGGACATCCCTAACTGTAACATCATGTGCTTCACGGAGACATGGCTGAAACCAGCGACTCCGGATCACAGCGTCTCTCCTTCGGACTCCTTCACTGTCTTCCGAGCGGACCGTACAGAAACCTCCGGTAAGAGCGTTGGCGGGGGTGTCTGTCTCCTTACGAACAATGGCTGGACTAGCCCAAAGGAGATTAAGATACTCTCCAGTTCATGCTCCCCGGACCTGGAACATCTGGCCATTCAATGTCGCCCGTTTCATCTCCCCCGAGAATTCACCGCCATCATCATGACTGCGATGTACATCGCTCCCCAAGCGAACACCGTCAGGGCCCCGGCGGAGCTGCAGGGACATCTCAACATCCACCAGATCAAGCACCCGGACGCAGCAATGATCGTAGCCGGCGATTTCAACCAGGCGAATCTGAAGAACGTGATGCCATCTTTTTTTCAGCACATCGCCTGCTTCACCAGGGGAGGAAACACGCTGGATCATTGCTACACCCCGTTCAGAGCCGGCTATAAAGCGGTACCGGCTCCGCCATTAGCGGGGGCTACAAGCACGTCCAATCATGACTCCATTTTCCTATTTCTGGGCTACAGGCAGAGATCACGTGACGCCGGCGTGTCACGTGAGGTAAAGAGATGGTCCGACCAATCAGAGGCCACGCTTCAGGACGCTCTAGAGGACGTAGACTGGGGAATGTTCCAGGGAAGCGCCAGTGACGTCAGCGAGTTCGCAGAAACTGTTGTTAGCTTCATAGCAACTGTAACTGAGGGGTACAATTCCCTGACTGTATTGATAAGTATGGTATCATTAAACCACTACCGCTTTATGTACTTTAACTACTGGCCATACAGTACACAATATCTAAATATGATGAACACTTTCCACAATGAAATCGGTTCCAGTCAAAGGTAATAATCAAATATTTAATGGAGCAAAAGGTACATAGAATATTTATCTTACATTTATCGTTTGAATGCACTTGTAAGGCAAATGAGTACTCGTAGGCAAATCAACACTGAATGTCCAATCTCTGGTTACGCAGGAAGCAAGTATACAACCTGGCTCTTAGGGAATTATATCTATGGTACACTTAATTATATAGCGGGATATTCTGGAGGGGGTCCTCCCGGTTGTAAGCCGGTAGGGGGGGTAGGAGAGCCGTCGGTAGTAGACCATCTGGTCAACGATATCTATGGAGACTTCAAGTACAGAAGACAGTGCAATAGACTCTTGATCCGCAGATGAATACACCTTGGTTCTCTTGTAGACTGTAGCTCCACAATGAAGAAGAAGCTAGGCGACCTCAGTCTCTCTGAGCGCCGACTCAACTTGACTCCTCTCGGGGGTAAATCCAACACTCACAGGCGTCGGCGATTATCCGCTCCACAAATCACAGTACCAAAGCAAATATATATTCCAGCCGCATAGGGCTCAGCAGTCGTCGGGTAGGTAATCCAGTGTACATGTCCCTCGGTCCTCGCCTAGATCTCCTCGGATGAAAGCGCCATGTGGTCGGCCCAACCTGGATAAGACTCTAGATAACACGAGGAAGCGTTGGAGATGCTGGTCACTTTAGAACTCTAACCGCACGATGCACCATACACGATAGACTATTATTACTTGATAGAAATACGTCGCACTCGACGGTACAGTGCCAAACTCTGACAATTCAGTTATTAATTCGCACGAGGTCTCAATGCTATTCTAAGGCCAAACAGGCCATACTTCACCGCACGTCGTATCGCGGGTGAGGCTTCACGTTCTGTTACTAAGTTGGGAAGAAGGGTAAGGCACTTCTACATTTACTTGCGCCATATTTATATGCACGGTGAACAAATAGTGCCACTCTCATTTCGGTAGCCGTATCCCTGAGCGGAGCTGGGGCTAGTACGGACATGTCTCGTCGGTACCTTTGAACTTGACGCCAGGGGCTGGTCCCCTGGCGCCTGGTCCTTTGTCCAATAAGAGAATGAACTATTATGGGCTATAGTAGGCTAAAGGGATATTCCGTGCATATGTACAAGGAATATACAAGGGATATCAAACGACATACAAATACTATTCAATATATATCCATAAATAAATATATATATTCGGTTTAATCTGATCCTTCGTAACAGCCGCCCCCTAATTTGTCCCACCTAATTAGCTAAGCAGAGACAGATTAACCGCACTGTCCACTACTCAATGTCCGCTGTGAGGGTCAGTCAGTTCACAAAGTCATGGGGTCATGGTCATCATCGATAGTATCGGGGAGCCTTGGCAGTTATATTAGCCTCGCCACGGGTCGGGTGTAGGTCCGCCCTTGGACGAGCACTTCAGCTGCTCGGACCTTTCCATCGGCACCGGTGATCACTTTGCTTACGCGGCCAGCCGGTCACATAGCTCGGGGTAGTGACTGGTCGATAATCATGACGACTGTTCCTTCTGTCAAATTGTCTCTCTCTTTCACCCATTTCTGGCGGGTCTGTAGAGACGGTAGGTAGTGGAGTAGGAAGCTGTTCCAAAACTTGTCAGCCAATACTTGACTGTACCTCCACATTCTTCGGCCGTTCGCTTCTTCAGGCCTGTACATTGTCTGGGGTAGCGCAGGGTCCAGCCGCACCATCAAGAGTGTGTTGGGGGTGACTGGGTCGACATCTGCTACATCACTTGAGACGTAACCGAGGGGCTTTGAGTTCAATACTCCCTCGATCTCCGTGAGGACTGTCATTAAGACTTCTTCCGCCACGGTCTGGGCCCCAAGCACGGCGTACAGGGCTGTCTTTATGGAACGTACTTCTCGTTCCCAAGTTCCACCGAAGTGAGGTGCGTTCGGGGGATTAAACTGGAAGTCAATCTGGGATGGAGCGAGGTGGGTCTTAAGTTCTGGGCCCATAGCTTGGAAGCTCTCTCTCAGCTCTCTTTCTCCGCCTTTGAAGTTTGTCCCGTGATCAGACAATAATGTAGACGGTTTTCCTTTCCGTGATGTGAATCTTCGGAAGGCCATAAGGAATGAGTCTGTGCTCATGGTTGGAAGGAGTTCGATATGTATCGCTCTGGTGGTCATGCATTTGAATACAATACCCCACCGCTTCTCGGTTCCTCTTCCTTTCTTTATATACAGCGGGCCGAAACAGTCCATACCGGTGGAGTGAAAAGGCTTGTCGCCGAGTCGGAGGCGACAGGGAGGTAGGTCAGCCATCCGGGGTATACTGGGCTGGGCTCGCCACTTACGACAGTCTAGACAGGTTCGCTGGAAGCGCCGCACTGCTTCTCTCCCTTGCAGTATCCAATAACGACGTCTGATCTCCGCGAAGACTCTCTCTGCCCCTGCGTGGTGCACATCCTCGTCGTATTTCTTTATGATCAGCTCTGTGACCTTGTGTCGGCTGTTCAAGACTATCGGGTACTTGACGTCATCCGGTAAGTCTGGGGCTCTCCGCAGACGACCACCCACTCTGATGAGACTATGGGCGTCGCTCTCGGGGGCTAGGTGGAGCAGTCTGCTGTCTGATGGGACGGGCTTTGCTCCCTGTAGACAGTCTAGCTCAGGGGTGTCAAACTCATTTTCACAGAGGGCCACATCAGCATTATGGTTGCCCTCAAAGGGCCAAAGACCGTAATGTAAAATAAATGTAGCTATACATTTACATATTGTTAAACATGGTGTTTCTGTATTTATTACTTATTCAAGTTATACATATTGCATATTCATTTGCATAAATGTAAAAATATATGTTAGCTTATGTTATTTTAACAAATAATTTTAGTTTATCAGAACCCCATATTACTCCACCAATCAATGATCAAACCATTCAAGTAAATAACAAAGAAGAATATCATCAAATACAAGCTATGATATTAAGTTTGTTCAAAACCTTTTTGTCACAGTCAAGAGGGGCAGAACTAACAACTGTGAGCTACAAAGAACACGTGGGACAGATGTAGCAGATGTTACAAAAACAAATGGCTGCACACAACCTTGCAGAGGCCATACATCCAACTAATGGAAGATAGTTTAATTAACTTTAATTAACAGTTTGCAGAATGGGTACAGTACAGTACAGCTCAATACACACAATTGTTAAGGGGATGCAGACCAGAGAAAGACTTTCGACTTGTTTACATCAGGGTCCCCCATTTTCAATTCGTAATGAAATTGCTATTATGTGTCTGCATGAACACACAACTGTAACTGTACTCAAAAATAACAAAATAAGGGTTGTCTCAGTTCACAACTATATTGGTCAAGTTTTGGGTGGGACTTGTTTGCGTCCCTACAGCTTCTTGCCTTCTTATTCAATTGAGCGAGATGCTCGGTTATGTCACACAGCCAGTTTGCATCTCACAGTTCAGACAATATTTCTTCAACCCTTTGTTACCTATTCCGCCTGGATATTTTTTGTATTTTGGGCTGTAAAATTGTCAAAGAATGTCTGAGGAGTAAGTGCTTTTGGCTTTTTTCCTTTGTTACCTCAGATGTTCAACATACATGTATGTGTAAGAATGTGTAATAACTAAGGCTGTCAAAGTTAAAGCTTTATTAACGCATTAACCCACAATTATTTTAACACTGCTATTTTTTAACCCAATATTAATGTAAAAAAAAAAAAAAAAAAAAAAAATTTTTAACCTGAGCTCTTGGGGGGCCACATCAAATGACGTGGCGGGCCGGATTTGGCCCGCGGGCCGTGAGTTTGACACCTATGGTCTAGCTCATCGGGGAACGAGTCTCTCTGGGCTCGTTGTAGTAGAAGAAGTTCTGCTTCTTCGTAGTCAGCTGCTGAAATGTCAGTCGTGGGCTGAACCTCTGGGTGGTGCCACAGAAATGTCTTTAGCTGCGCACTCTGTAGGGTGAGGCAATCGTCTATGTAGGGGTCTGTGGAGACGAGTGTGTTCAATCCACAGAACATAGGTTTCTTGTTTTCGGCCTCCTCTTTACTCGCCTCCCGTGGGGTGGGTGTAGGCCACTCTTCTTCGGGGAGCTTGAGAAACTCTGGTCCGTCACTGTAGAGGTTGTGACGGGTGAGGTCATCCAGGGACATTCCCCGGGTGATGACGTCAGCTGGGTTGTGTTTGGTGTCCACATACCTCCAGCTCGCTACTTCTGTTAACTCTTGAATCTCGGTGACTCTGACTCCCACGAAGACCTTGTATCTGCACGAATCAGACCGGATCCATGTGAGTACTGTCGTGGAGTCTGACCACAAGATTGTTCTTTGCACCGGGATGGTGAGTTCACGTTGGATTAACGTGGCGAGCTGCGCTCCTGCTAGGGCTGCGCAGAGCTCTAGACGCGGGATAGATTGTTGCTTTCGTGGGGCTATTCTTGAGCGAGCCAGGATGAAAGCAGTATGTATTTCTCCTCCCTCCTCTCGGGCACGCAAGTAGGCCACCGAACCGTAGGCTACTTCGGAGGCGTCGCTGAATACGTGCAGGTCCATCTTGCATGTCTCTGGCCTCACTGTGGGTGGGAAGTAACTGCGGCGTATGTTAACACCTGGGAGTGAGCGGAGTTCCGTCTCCCACTCTCTCCATGTGGATGCAAGGTGTTCGGGTATGGGGTCGTCCCAGCCCTGGTCCTTGTCCCATAGCGCTCTTACAATCATCTTTGCCCTGGTGGTGTAAGGTAGAATACATCCCAACTGGTCATATTGTCTGGCGAGTGTTCTGTATACACTCCGTCTGGTGGTCGGTATTGCCGTCGACCTTCCCTGCTCCTTGGTCAGGGGTTTGTGTCTATAATGGAGCGAGTCTGTTTTGAAGCGCCAGACTAGTCCTAGTGTCATTTCTTGGGCTTCTCCTGGGATGGTCGCCATCCAGGTCTCGCTGCTCGCTGCCTTGTCCTCGGGGGAGAGGCTGCGCAATACTTGCGGGTCGCTGCTGGCCCACTGCCTGAGATCAAAGCCGCCTTTGATCAGGGAGGCGCGGAGCTTGAGTAGAAGAGCCTCGGCTTCTTCTGGCGTCGAGACGCTTTGTAAACAGTTGTCCACGTAGAAACTATTTGTCACACTTTGTCGGACCTCTTCATCTGCTGCTGGGTCCTCTGCGACGTGTTTTTGTAGTGCAAACGTAGCACAGCATGGGCTGCATGTGGTTCCGAAAGGGAGGACTTCCCATTGATAGATGGCTGGGTGCTCATCTCCGATCCTCTCTCTCCATAGGAACCGCAGCAGGGGCTTGTCCTCCTCCACTAGTCTCACCTGCAGGAACATCCCTTTGATGTCGCCGCTGATAGCCACCTTGTCCTGGCGGAAGCGTAGTAGCACGCCTAGTAGAGAGGGGCCGAGTGTTGGGCCGGGCAAGAGCTCTTTATTCAGATTTTGTGATCCGATCTGGTAGCTGCAGTTAAACACAATACGATCCTTGCCGTTGTGGTGGACCTTGTGGTGCGGCACGTACCATGATTCGGTCGTCTGATCGGCCTCTTTAATGTCAATTTTCTTTATGTGTCCCGCTGTGATTAGCTTGTTAATCTCAGCGCGGTACACAGTCTCTTGAGCGGGGTCTTTGGCTAGGCGCCGCTCTGTGTTCAATAGATACCGCTCCGTCGCTTCTTTTGTGGCGTGAAAGGTGGGCATTCCCTCTCGCCTCAGGAGTGGAGTTGCGTATCTCATCACTCCATTGACTGTGACTCTCTTTGTCCCTTGCTCGAGGAGGGCTATAGCGTAAATATCTTCCTTAGAACGAATGTCTTTCTTTTCGTTCTTAAAGGGCATTGTCTCTAGTGTCCATAGCCTCTCGACATGCTGCAGGAGAATGGTGTCTTCTTCTGTCACTCTGGAGTGGAGGCAGCTAGTGGCTGCTGTTCGGTTAAGAGACTTGGCGAGGGGGCCTTGTAATGTCCATCCTAGGCGGGTCTCGACTGCTGCAGGACAACCTCTGGGTCCTGTATGGACCCGGTCTATCGGGACTATGAGGTCTGCATGGTCGGAGCCTATCAGCAGGGTCGGGGTGGCACCGTCTATGAGCGGGATAGGTAGTTGACGCAGGTGCACATATTTATCCATCAGCTTGGCGATGGGGTAGGTGTACTGCGATAGTCCTATTTCTTGGCTGGTGAAAGCATTAGTAATCCTATACCGTCTCTCTGGCTGCCCGCTTGCTGCGATAGTGAAGGAGACATTCTCGCCCTTTATCGTCTTTAGATCTCTTCTTATTGTCCGAATCGTCATCTGGTTTTCGCTCCCCCGCAGCCCCAGCTGGGCCGCAGCGGACGCAAGGAGAAGGGTCTTCTCTGACCCGTCATCAAGGACGGCGTAAGTGTCCATGACCTTATCTTGGTAACTCAGTGTTACGCGGACCACCTTTAAGAGCACCTGGGCGCCCCCGCTGCTAGCGGGGTCAATGTACATAACACTTGCCTTTGTGCTGCTGGATGGTGCAGGCTTTCTTCTGTTACTGTCGTGTAGGACATCTAGGTGGGCTCCGTCACACCGACTACACCTCTTCTTTAGGCGGCACTCGGCTGCCATGTGACTGCGCGCACATCGGTAACAGCGCCTGTTGGACTTTATCCAGTGACTCACTTCTTCAGCGGTCATCTTCTTGAACAGGTCACATTGTGACAACCAGTGTTCCTTTTCGCAGTACGGGCACACCATCTTCCACTTCTCTTTCATCGAGGGGGTACTGTGGTTCTTGCTGCTCGGTACTGATTCTGATTGGTGCATGACAGTCACCAATCTTCGGCCATCGTTTGCTCTCCTAGGTCCCTCTCTGGAGCTTGGTGTGCTCCGCACGAACGTATCCAACCGTAGGCTGCTGACTTCTCTCGCCAGGAAGTCGGCTAGGTCTAGGAGGGATGGCTCGGGACCGTTAGGATCACGGTGGTCTCTTTGCCGCCTGAAGCGCTCCTGTCGGGCGGGCGGCAGCTTCTCTAAAATCCTCTCGACATTCGAGTTTGCGTATAGTTCGTGCATACCCTTTTCTCGTTGCGCCCCCAGCATCCCTACCAGGGATTGTACTTTGATAGACAGGTCGTCTAGTGAGCGATTGTCTGTTGCTGGGGGTAGGCGGTCAATATGCCTTATCTCTTGTATTACGTAATCCCATATACGTCCATATCTTTGGTCTAGTGCTGCTAGAGCCGCGGTGTATGGGGTCGTAGAGGTGGCATAAGCTAGCGCTATGTTGTGCGCTCTGGGCACTTTCAGGTGCTTCAATAGGATAGCATACTTGTGGCGTTCATCAGCTACATCCACCATCATTGTCTCTAAGCACATCCGTAGCTCCGTGTACTGTGCTCGGTTCTCATGGGTGAAGTCTGGAAACGTCGGTGTGCCAATGTATGACGCCGTGGATGGCTGGCACATCGGTGAGCGTTGGAAGAGAGGCCTCCTAGGCGAGTCTCCTCTTACGCCTCTCGGTGGGCTGGTACCGGCAGGGTACCATGGCCCGCTGGTCCAGGTGCTATTCCTCGGGACTGGTCGTGCGTCATGCTCACCCGTGAATAGAGTCGGGGGTCTGTAGCGCAGAGCCGCGGGGGTATAGCCTGGGCTGTACTGGACCTCCTGGTCCTGTGGAGTACTGTGCTGCTGTCGGGCTTGACTCTCCTCCTCTCCCTCTTCTTCCTCTGTCAGGTCATCTAGATCCTGTAGTCGTCTATTTAGCCTCTCTGCGGTGTACGCCGTTCCTTCCTTGTAGCTGGGTCTCACTGGGACCGGTCGGGGAAGGGGTTCGGAGGGGGGTATAGGCTCTCTCTGGTGGTCGGGCTCAGGGTCGCTTAATCGGTTAGGGGAGGGTGCCCTTGACCCGTGTCTTGACGAGGCCCTGGAACCCCTTGTGGAGGGAGGGGGTGTTGCCCTGGCGATCAGCTGCTCCATTAGCTGCGCTTGTAATCGGTCGCGCTCGGCTTCGCGCTTGGTGAGAGCGATGTCGCGCTCTGCTTCTCTTTGGGCACCGGCAGCGGCACGCTGGGTGTCGGCCCGGTCTCTTGCCATATTCTCTTCCGTCTGAAGGCGTCTAATCTCTAGACGTATACGATCTTCGTCGCTCCGTTGCTGCGCTTGAATGCGTTCTCTTTCCATGGTAGAATGTTCGCGCTCACTAAGCGTCTGTGCTTGGAGCCGATCGCGCTCTGTGGAGGCTGCTAGGCTGGCGAGGAACGCCTGTGCCAGCATCTTGTCCGCCTCGCTGGGGGAAGACGCTGGTTGAGGTGATCCGCTCCTGGCAGTACTCGTTGGGGATGCGTTCTCCTGCGGGGAATCCTGGAGCTCTATCTCCTCGGCGCTCTCCTCATCTTGTTCCGTGCAGAGTTCCATCTCTGGAGGGTTGTCTTCCTCCCGGAGCTCTCCGGGGACTACTTCTTCGGTCTTGGCGGGGGGTAAAGTCGTGTCAGTTCCCTCCTGGTCCCCACCGTGAGCTTGGTCAGTTACATTAGAACCCACTAGGGCCTCTGTGGTCGGGGTATCCTGGTTGATAGGGTCGGACATAATTTTACTTTCTACTTTTACCGCGTTTACCGTTTGTAGAAGGCTAGGTAGTATACTGGCAGCGTAATCCTCTAAGTACTGAGGTGGCTGCCGTCTACGCTGCGGGCGTTCTACTTTAGGAGGACCGTTTCGTGGAGTGTTCATCATAGGCCATTTCAATATTAATACCACTATATTAATATTACACTAATTACCCTCCGGCTCGAAGGACCAATTGTAACTGAGGGGTACAATTCCCTGACTGTATTGATAAGTATGGTATCATTAAACCACTACCACTTTATGTACTTTAACTACTGGCCATACAGTACACGATATCTAAATATGATGAACACTTTCCACAATGAAATCGGTTCCAGTCAAAGGTAATAATCAAATATTTAATGGAGCAAAAGGTACATAGAATATTTATCTTACATTTATCGTTTGAATGCACTTGTAAGGCAAATGAGTACTCGTAGGCAAATCAACACTGAATGTCCAATCTCTGGTTACGCAGGAAGCAAGTATACAACCTGGCTCTTAGGGAATTATATCTATGGTACACTTAATGATATAGCGGGATATTCTGGAGGGGGTCCTCCCGGTTGTAAGCCGGTAGGGGGGGTAGGAGAGCCGTCGGTAGTAGACCGTCTGGTCAACGATATCTATGGAGACTTCAAGTACAGAAGACAGTGCAATAGACTCTTGATCCGCAGATGAATACACCTTGGTTCTCTTGTAGGCTGTAGCTCCACAATGAAGAAGAAGCTAGGCGACCTCAGTCTCTCTGAGCGCCGACTCAACTTGACTCCTCTCGGGGGTAAATCCAACACTCACAGGATTATCCGCTCCACAAATCACAGTACCAAAGCAAATATATATTCCAGCCGCATAGGGCTCAGCAGTCGTCGGGTAGGTAATCCAGTGTACATGTCCCTCGGTCCTCGCCTAGATCTCCTCGGATGAAAGCGCCATGTGGTCGGCCCAACCTGGATAAGACTCTAGATGACCTTTAGATTAATCTGTGTAGTTTAGTTATGGTACAGGGTACTACATGGTACCACTGGGTAGTTTACTATAGGGTAGTTTAGTTAGGGTACAGGGTACTACATGGTACCACAGAGTACTACATGGTACTGCATGGCATTACAGGGTACTACATGGCTTACATAGCTCTACATGGCACTACATGGAACTACATGGCACTACGGGGTACTACATGGTACCACAAGGCACCACAGGGTACTACATGGCACTACAGGGTACTACAGGATACTACGGGGTACTACATGGCACTATGGGGTACTATAGGGTACTACATGGCACTACGGGGTACTACATGGCACTACAGGGTACTACATGTCTGCTCCTTTGCAGCACCACAAACATGGGAACTCTCTAACTCTTCCCCCCCCCCCCTCTCCCCCCCCCCCCCCCCCCCCCCTCCCTCCCCCTTCTCTCTGAGTACCCGTCTCCTGGCGCTGACCAAGGTGATGGATGCCTCGGGGTCTTGGCCAAGCTTGTAGTGACTGCTCTACATGCACCTCCGAGGCCTTGGATCAGTTATTCTCCGCCGTCTGTCCGTGGTCCTGTCAACTGATTAACAGACTGTTAACAGATTAACAGTCAACGCGGTTTCATTGCTGGGTTAAGTACTTCTATTCTATTCACATAATACGCTTACTTCATATATCTACTCCATTCACATATATGCCTACCACTTGTATCTATTGCTATGTCCGCCTACTACAATCTCATGAGCTGTCTAACGCCTGTCCCGTCTCCCTGTCTTCCTATGACTTGCTGTCCTGGAGTGTTGTCCGGAGTGTTGGACGTCCCGTGACGAAGGCCGGGAGATTGCGACCCCCTCTGCGTGCCCCCCTGTCTCCGGAGGTCTCGTAGTGGTGACCGGAGTGCCGGATGTCCCGCGATGATGTCGGGGAGTTTGCGACCCTCTCTGCGCCACCCCCTATCTCCCTGTGTCCGGCTGTCCCTGAGCAACGACCGGAGTGTTGAATGTCCCGTGACTAAGACGGGGAGGACGTGACCCTCTCTGCGCCGCCCCTGTGCCTCAAATAGATCCGCTATCAACTCTATCTTTAATCTTTCAAAATGTTCAGTTGCTATCGCTATTAGCTCTATCTTTAATTTTTCAAAATGTACAGTTGCTATTGCATGCACTCATCTGTGTTTCACCACACACATGAGTGCATGCTTACCAACTGTCCGTCTGCAACACTACTATCACCAACATCTAAGAAGGGAGATCCCCCCTTGAACGGCCCTTCTAAGGTTTCTCTCCTCCACACTGCCTGTGGAGCTTTTTTCCCTATTGTTAGGTTTTAGTGAGTTTTTCCTTACCTTCGCGTGGGGTATGTCTGGGAGTGCTTGCATTCTTTCATTTATTTGCATTCATCTAAAAAATGTTTGGACCCTATGGTGTTCTTGTTCTGTTCTTGACTTATTGTTATGTTGTCTTCTTGACCTGTTTAAAGAAGACCTGTACGGCCCATGGGGACATTAACGTGTGTTGTCGGGCCCTATAAATAAATTTGATTTGATTTGATTTGATAACACGAGGAAGCGTTGGAGATGCTGGTCACTTTAGAACTCTAACCGCACGATGCACCATACACGATAGACTATTATTACTTGATAGAAATACGTCGCACTCGACGGTACAGTGCCAAACTCTGACAATTCAGTTATTAATTCGCACGAGGTCTCAATGCTATTCTAAGGCCAAACAGGCCATACTTCACCGCACGTCGTATCGCGGGTGAGGCTTCACGTTCTGTTACTAAGTTGGGAAGAAGGGTAAGGCACTTCTACATTTACTTGCGCCATATTTATATGCACGGTGAACAAATAGTGCCACTCTCATTTCGGTAGCCGTATCCCTGAGCGGAGCTGGGGCTAGTACGGACATGTCTCGTCGGTACCTTTGAACTTGACGCCAGGGGCTGGTCCCCTGGCGCCTGGTCCTTTGTCCAATAAGAGAATGAACTATTATGGGCTATAGTAGGCTAAAGGGATATTCCGTGCATATGTACAAGGAATATACAAGGGATATCAAACGACATACAAATACTATTCAATATATATCCATAAATAAATATATATATTCGGTTTAATCTGATCCTTCGTAACAGCAACCTTAGCTGATAGTATCGTCCCCACAAAAAAGGCGAGGGTGTTCCCAAACCAGAAACCGTGGGTGGACAGTACTATCAGAGCAGCTCTGAAAACTTGCACCACTGCTTACAACCTGGGCAGAGAGACAGGAAATATGGAGGAGTACAAGGCAACAGTCTATACTCTGCGCAAGGCTGTTAAACTTGCTAAGAGGACGTATGCTGACAAGATGGAGACACAAATGGCACAGAATGACGCAAGAGGCTTATGGCGGGGACTGTGGACGATAACTGACTACAAAGTCAGCGCCCCCTCAATGGGGAGCGACAACGCCTCTCTCGCTGACAAACTCAACTCCTTCTACGCACGGTTTGGTGCAAACAGTGGCGACGCTAGCTCACCAGCTAGTGACGTCACCGACGCGCCTGCTGTCGTGGAGGGGGGGGGGGCATCCGCTAGGGGGCGGGGACGCTCTCTCATTGACGGAACACAGTGTGAGAAGAGCATTTATGCTGGTGAACACCAGGAAGGCTGCTGGCCCAGATGGAATAACAGGACGCATACTTAAGTCCTGTGCTAACCAGCTAGCCCCTGTGTTCACCACCATATTTAATCTATCCCTGACGGAATCCGTGGTACCTGCCTGCTTCAAGGTGTCTACTATTATCCCGGTACCAAAGAAATCCTCCCCAACAGGTCTCAATGACTACAGACCGGTGGCACTCACCTCTGTGGCCATGAAATGTTTTGAGAGGCTGGTTAAGGATCACATTTGTGCCTCCCTCCCCAGTGGTATGGACCCTATGCAATTTGCATACAGGCCAAACAGGTCCACTGATGATGCGGTCTCCCAAGTACTGCACAGCACCCTCTCTCACCTAGACCGCCAGAAGGGGGGCTATGAGAGACTGTTGTTCATTGACTACAGCTCAGCGTACTAGCAGCCACACACTAGCAGCCACTTTAACATGAGCACACACTCACTCATGCTGCACACGCTCACACTTATGGTCACTTTACAAAAGGAAAGGTCACTTTAAAAATATATAGTATAACTTGAGATTGTATAATATAGCATTGTATAGCAGCGTACCTAAAGACCCAGTGCCTCATCCGTAGCTAACAGTGTATTGCACTATCACAGGACCTAGCACGTCTTACCATGCTCTGTAAAAACTCATGTACATATACCGATATGCCCTACTTTGATTACTTGTATTATTGCACAATGTCGTTCTATTGGATTCTTATTATATTATTATTATTGTATTATGCACAATCGTTGCGTGCAAGACCCCCTGCATTTCACTGTATACTTGTATGCCATGACAAATAAAACTCTTGACTTGACTTGACTAGATTTTTTTACACGTGATCTCAAGAAAGTACTGAACGAGCTCAGTGGTCGTTTTTCATGTCTGGTCATTTTTAGCATGGTGTTATTCACTGTCAAAGATGCAAAGAAAAATCCTAATTCATATTCTCCTTTGTTTCATCACAATTTAAGCAAGCCTAGTAATAGACACAATATTTCTGACACTGGGAACGGGGGCGGACCTGCCCCCCCCCCCCCCCCCAAATAAAAACATCTTAACCCTTTCACTGCCGGCCTACCAAACGGTTAACCCGTTTCACTGCGACAATACACAGAAGGTTTACCCTTTCACAACCATCGGTTGTGTGATAGTAAAGGGTTAACCCTCTGTCGTGTGGCAGTGAAAGGGTTAACAGTTATACAGTAAAGTACTGCACCTTTATTTTTTACAAGCAAGAACAAGAGCTAAGAATAAATGTAAAGTGCACACTAAAGATATAAAACACACAACTTAGCTAACAATCAATAATAATAATAATAACAATAACACACAATAAAATAACGTGCAAATTTGCTTTAAAAGAAAATTATGTATTGTAAAATATGTTACACATATATAATCAAAATATAATATGCTAAATAAACAAACAAATAAATAAAAATTACAAATTCACTTTGTCTGAAGAACTATTTACATTCCACTCCCTATCATCACACTTCAAGGTTAGCCTGTAGCTCCTACTGGTTTCCATTTACAGT
The DNA here is from genome assembly GCF_963971535.1 of Notolepis coatsorum. Classification (NCBI taxonomy): domain Eukaryota; kingdom Metazoa; phylum Chordata; class Actinopteri; order Aulopiformes; family Paralepididae; genus Notolepis; species Notolepis coatsorum. The sequence goes on along the minus strand of NC_140180.1, from coordinate 77,697,644 downwards.
GCAATCCTTCTGGCCTTCCTTGCTGCAAAGTCATCAATCACATCATCATATGAAATCTGACCACCAACCTCATGGTTAATACTGATTACAGCCAGACCACTGAGGCGTTTTTGAGCCATGGTTGACCTCAGGTATGTTTTCAAGAGTTTTAATTTGGAAAAACTCCTCTCGGCTGAAGCTACTGTTACTGGTAGCGTTGCAATGATCCGCAGAGCAATACACAAGTTGGGATATATTTCTGTGAGCTGCTTTGTGTGTATGAATTTCAACAACTCAAGAGTTGTCATGCTCTTTGATGGCAAGTCAGGTACATTTTCCAACTCCTGAGCCAGCTCCTTCCCATCCAAATCAGATTGCCCTCGATTGTTTAAGGTGTGTACAAGTGCCTCTGCTTGCTTCATCAGCTCTTGGTGTGGCAGGTCTTGGAAGTAGTACAAATTGCATACCTTTTACCTTGGCACGTTTCTCTTCTTCTTTTCTTCTCTTTTTATACTGCGACCCGGATGGCTTTTGTCTCTTCATGGTTCTCTAACATTAGTCTTTCTTTCCTCGACGCTCAATTCTTTTTTTTTATCCACTTTTTCTCCAAATTTTTTTATTTAGTCAATTTAGCCGTGCCAATTCTCCCCTCCCCTGTCTTGAACGTTGCTAGCTTGTGCCCCCCACTGGCCGATTGTAGGGAGGATAGAAGCCTGTCACATGTCCCCTCCGATACATGTGCAGGCAGCCAGTCGCTTCTTTTCACCTGCCAATGCGGACTCTCATTTTGGCAAGGAGTAACATGTAAGAGGCTCACACTGCCCCCGCCATTTTCCTGTCTCTGCTGTGCAGGCGCCCCAACCGACCTGTAGGAGTCGCTGTTTACAACGTCCAGATTACCACCCATCGACTACCCACCCGCTAACTCTGCCAATTGAGTTAGTATGACGGCCGGCCCAAGCCGGAGGCAACGCCGACAGCCGGATTCGAACCCGGTGTCTCTTGCGTTGGTGATGAGTGCAATGTCCGCTACGCCGCCCAGCCGCCCTCGACGCTCAATTCTATAAACACTTGACCGATACCCATCAATGCACAGCGCTCTAGCATGTTTTGACTGTGAACACCTAAAGCTGAGGCTCAGACCGACCGACCGCTTTAGATCTTTGGCAAATTTTCCCTTATGTTAGAATTTTTTTTTAATGTAAAAATAATGGTTGCAGATATAGAGCGGGGTGCCAAGACTGTGGCAAGCAAAAAAATATATAAAAAATATATATAAATTTTTTTTTTTTTTTTCGCCCCCCTCTGGGTGGCGCCCTAGGCAACTGCCTATATCGCCTGTAGGAAGCTCGGCCCCTGACTGGGAATACATTCACTGAGGTCCCTAGATACCAAGAACATGCAAATGTTTTGGTGTCGGCCTTCCTTTTGCTTTTGATTAGGAATTGTTGTTGTTGTAAATTTTGTGAAATCATTTACTAATAGACTCGACAAGATCTCCATCACCTTCCATTATTATTAACTTGGTTGCTCAACTGGCTAGCAGTAGAAACTTCGAACGAGGCAATGGCGTTGTCACGTTTAGCTTTTAATGTGATTTGATTGTTCTTGAACTTGTCGGGCAGGCTGAAGCCAGTCTCACCTGGAATCCACAGTTCACCAGGATAAAATAATCATATAATAATCAAAATAATTCTACCAGCAGTGTACCTGGGCTGCCTCAGCTGCCTGCCAGTCAGTGCAATGAGTGTTATAGTGGGCGCAGTTTCGCTTGTTCGATTAATTTCTCCAGGAGGGAGAAAATTATTATAAGACAGATGAAAAATAATGATTTTTATTGTAAACTATATATATATATATATATATATATATATATTCTTTTTTTTTTACCAACCTGCTCATTGTCTTGCTCAAGGACACTTCAACATTCTGGAATCGAACCGGGAACCTCCGAATTACCAGACTACTGCTCTACCTCCTGAGCCACTGTCACCCCGGGTCCAGTGGTACCTAGGACCAGCAGCAAACCTGCTACCACATACCCTAGCAATAGTGGAGCAATGAGGAAACAAGTGATCAACCAGGACAAGTATATATATTTGTAGCCTCCTTTGCTCTCCAGGTGGAGGTAGTCGACCGACACCAGCTTGAAGGGTGTACTTGTATGGTTATTGACCCCATGGGCGCTTTCTCAGTGAGACAGGGTCGCTTCTGCTTGACACATGCACACTGCCTTATCACATAGTCTTCAACCTCACACTGTATGAAAGGCAAATAGAACCGTTGTCTAGCTAGATGGACCACTTTGTCAGCTCCAACATGTCCCATATCATTATGTAGATTCTTCAGTACTACTGGTTTCAGTTTACTTGAAAGCGCTAACTGTTTTCATTGTCCAACCTGTCTACAGGATTCCTCTGTCCAGTTTCAGTTTGTTCAGGTGCACCTCCTGTTGGTGAGCCATCATCTGGTGAGTTGAGCTGTGGTGCAGCCACCCACAGTACATCCTCATCTTGCATAGCTTTGTTTCCCTGCCAGATAGCGGCGATTATGGCTGGAGCCATGGCCTCTGTGTACTTGCTCAATGCTCATGTGGTCATAGAGCCTTACATGATAACATGACAGTGTGTCATCATCTGCATTAATCTTCCCTGGTCTGTGTTTGATATCAAAATTCAAGTCCAACAATTCCCCTACCCAGCGGTGACTGACTGCATTTAGGTCGGGATCCACAAAGAATGGATTGCACGGTGCTAATTGCACCCTTACTTACAATTCATTATGAATTGAAAATGGGAGACCCTGATGGAAACAAGACGAAAGTCTTTCTCTGGTCTGCATCCCCTTAACAATTGTGTGTATTGAGCCGTACTGTATTGTACCCATTCTGCAATCTGTTAATAACATTTTCAATCAATCAATCACCGCGCAGGTGAACAACAACAAGAACAAAAAGAACAACAACAAGCCAAAGCATAGAGAAACAAGCGCTAGTATGAAAATAGGATAAATGTCAAGGCTCATTAGTAGTAGAGATATTGAAATCAATGAGTCTTGAAATCTGTCACAGATCGCCCACTTGAAAGCTAGAAACTCTAACTTCCCAGAGTGTAGATGGTAGTGTGGTGTAATTCTTCAGGTAGACGATGGTCAAGGATGTTACATGAATTACTGTTGTTGGATAATGACTCTCAGGATACTTCTTAATTACAAAGCTTTATTACAAATAGATGGTAGTTTTTCTCATCTGGAGACAGTGTTCTGGACCCATACCCTATGACCCTTAGTTTACCTCCTTGTTGCTGGTAGAGTACCACCCTGAGACCTTCGTTGGATGCATCAGTGTGTAGCACAAACAGCAAATCGAAGTTTGAGAATGGGTGGGTTGGCTTCTTGTTTGTAAACTAGAGGATGACATATTTTCGGGATTCCTGCGGGATGGGAGTCAATTTCACTTTGAATCACGTGATTGGGCAGGACCCGGAGTAAAAGTCAACGGGAGCAGAAGGGAGTGGGAACTATGACAACAAAATCAATGGGATTTGAAGGGGAGTGATATATCGGTGCATCACTAATGTAAATGTTTGGTGGTTTTATATTTAACTAAGGCAGACATCAGGGTTGTACAGCGTGCTATGAAAAAATCGGTCTGTGCGATGAATGAATTTACTGCACTAGCATATATGAAACCCCATATAGAATATGTGAGGGCTAAGATGGCAAAGAGCATCTCAATTATTAGTAAGGTGAGACATGTACTCAATCCCAAGTTAACTCATTGCACACTCTGTACTGTGCAATGATCTTGCCTTACCTGCATTACTGCACAGAGGTATGGGGTAACACATACAAAACAACCATAAATACATTGACTATCCTACAAAAAAGAGCAATAAGGGGCGCCCTCGTGGCGCATACCATAGTGCCTCGCGCACCTACGCGGCCGAGCCGGGTTCGATCCCAGCACCCGACGTTATTTGTCGCATGTCCTCCCTACCTCTCCTCCCGTTCGCCCTCTCCTCTGTCGGTCCTGCGTCACCAAGAAAACCTGTAAAAATGCTAAAAAATAAATAAAAAAAATATAAAAAAATAGCAATAAGAGTAATAAACAATGCAGGATATTGGGACCACACACACACACTGTTTCTACAATCACACATTTGAAGTTCATTGATATGGTAAACTTTAAAACTCTGCAAGTTATGTACAAAGCAAGAAATAATCAATTACCGGTAAATGTAAGAAGCAAATTTCTGGATAAAGAGGACCATTGAACTTAAAAAAACATGTGATGAAAACCAACCTGGAAATAATGTGTATCTCCTCTTACGGAGCCACCCTGTAGAATGGGCTACAGGATGAACTAAAATATTGTGAAAACATAAATCAATTCAAATCTAGACTAAAAAAATCTATTTTTTATAGGTACAGAAGGGAAGAAGAGCTTTAATGGCATATAAAAAAAAATATATATAATAATAATAAATACGTATGATACTGTATTGTGCGCTATATCATATCACATTATATAATCATATTATAATTCATTTGTATATTATATTGAACTATATTTGCAGTATGTACTATTATATTATGGTACTATATTGTATTGTATATATCATGTACTATATATCTCACATCACATTATATATGTGCTGTATACACTATTATGTACTATATACTATTATATATACTATTATATACTGCAGGTATACTATACTGTAATGTGTACTGTAATGTGTACTATATGTGTGCACTGAAATGTGTACTATATGTATCTACTATGTATGTATGTAAATGAAAAAAAAATTCAAGTATGAAACGTAAGTCTTCAGGGGTAGGGCCCGACAAGCCTAGTGCTTCACCCTAGCCCTTTTCGGACAATTGGACAATGCTGCAATAGCAGCTGGTAAAACTTTGGTGATTTATGAAATGACCGTTGTTATGTGTCCAAAGCCCGAAATAAAAAATAACTGAACTGAACTGAACTGAACTGCACTAGCACCCGTGCGATAGGCATTCGGTTCATATCGATACTCTTATTTTGAAAATCATGTGGCAAGTCTCATTTCCGCCCAAGCGCAGCTCCAGCCATAATATCTATGGCACCAGCAGCTAACAACATTCGGTTCATATCGATACTCTTATTTTGAAAACCTGTGGCAAGTCTCATTTCCTTCCAAGCGCAGCTCCGGCAGCCCAACAACAACAGCGTGCTATGTTATGTTAGAGTGCGCATTTTGCGACCAGGAAATAAGTCCCTGCCTGTTTTTCCCCGCAACGCTTCCAATGCATCTTACATGCTTTGCATCCTCACCAAAACTAACTAGTTAGCTGCTACCGGTAACTAAACTAAGCTAACCCGGCTCAGAGGCAGAGAAAACTGTGAGGAAAGGGAGGGGGCGGGGGAGCCTCAGCCTCTCTCTGTCCCTCTCTCTACGTCAATGATTTTAAGTGGGTGAGGTCAAAGGAGTTTGATAGTATTTACTGAGGATGGCCAGATAATGTTGATATTTAAACATAACAAATATAATACATAATAAATGTATACATGATCATGCAACATAAAAAAAATTAGGAACTGTTTGGGAGAGGGAGGGAGGGGTTTTAGGTTGTGTGTTGTGAGTTCCAAAAAATGTAACTTAGTTATTTCAACTTTAAAGCTCAATATATCAAAACGTGGCACTTTACAGTGAACAGGACATCTATTTGTATTAAAAACAATAGATTGGTTTTCATTTAAATGTCTGGACTTGACTTACTTGACTTAAGCCTTTGCACTCCCTGCGGAGCATAGGCCACATTTCTTTCCATGTTGCGCGGTTTTTGGCCTCCCGAACGATGTTGTGCCATCCCAGTCCAGCCTCTTTCATTTCCCCTTCCCAAGAACGGCGCCAGGTGTTTCGAGGCCTGCCGCGTTTCCTCTTTCCAGGTGGGTTCCATCGTAGGGCTTGCCGGGTGATGTTTGTGTCTTCCTTTCTCAGGGAAGCGAAATGTCTGGAAGAGCTACATTTTTTTTTTCCAAAAAACTTTACCTTTTTTGAGTTTATCTAAATGTTACTGATTGTGTTAAATGGGCTTATGATATCGTCTCATATCGATTGCAGGCACCTGCATTGTATCGTATCGTGGCAGACTTTGTGATATCGGTAAATATCGTATCGTTGTCCAAAGAATCGATATCGTATCGTGATGAAACTGGTGATTCCCACCCCTAGTAGAGTCCATACATCCAACACCAAATCCCATAATTCATTACACGTAACGTGTCTGGCTGTGTGACGTCAACTTGTCAGCATGAAAATGACAGCCAAACATGGCACTGCAACTAAATAACACAAATACAATAGGCACATTTGTGACTGTTACAAATATAACACGTTAGTATACTTTTGACAAGATTTTGGCCTGTGCTACAAAACTATCAACCTCTGTAGCACCAGTACTATGTGCAAAAAAAGTTAATGTAGAGCCCTACAGACATGATGTGACCCATGTACTGCATATTTTATACTGAGGAAGAAAAACTGAGCAGGATTGGTAAACGGGAGTGGGATGGGAGTGGGATTCTATAAAAGTTTGGCTCGGGATTGGGACAGGATTGGGATCAGTCCTCTGTGGGAGTGGGAGGGAGTGGGATTTTTTCGAAACTCTCACTTGGGATTGGGATGGGATGGGATTAATTCTTTGGGAGTGGGAAGAAGTAGAAGTCAAAATCCATTCACATGTCAGCCTCTATTGTAAACCAGGTAGTATCTTCAACATGCACATCCAAAGAAAATCCAAAATGTGATCCAGGGTATAATGAATTAAATTGTAGTTTTATTTGAGGAATCTAAAGAAAACATAAAAATAAATGTCCCAAAACTCATAACTCAAACACCAGAATTCTCACACAGATGTGGTTTAAAGAAATATTTCTAACCTGGCACCTTCAACAAACATTTTGACCATTTCTTCTCTGGCCTGGCCAATAAGCCACAATAAGATGTCTACAGAGGTACAAAAAGATTATGTAAATAAATAATAAATACACTAAGAACACAACAGAATGGCTCCAACAATGAGAGATAACTGCACTGCGGTGTTCAGGAGTCCACTGAACTGGTGTTTTAGAAGTCAGTTGTCCATTTTTACGAGGTAAGGGGGATTGACCTTTAAAATTGAGTTTTACTGACCCGTGTGATTAAAACACTGCCCAAAGGCAGCTTAGCCACATCTAGTCCATAAAACTGCAGATGTGCACTGCAAAAGCCACTGGAGGAAAGCTTGCATCTGGAGGTGGTTTTAGTCAGCCTGTTAAGAAATGGTTAAATGAAAATGAATAAATATTCGATATGTATGGTGAGGACTGAAGTTAATAATGATATTCATGAAAGAAAATTGGAACAATACTTGAAAAAGATATGTTTTTACTGAGATCGCAGTTTCGGTCACTAGGGAGACAGGTAGTGGGTTTTTTAAAGGTTGACTCGAGGGTTAAATAAATAAATGTTGTTCTATTCAAAATAAATTTTCTCAAATACTATATCTTTTATTTTCTTTAAATTCCCTTGTTGTCTAGGAAACCACCCAAAAAAGCCCATTTTCATATTTTTCACATTCTGAAACTTCTAAATCTCCATACATTTCCCCAAAACGTTGCTGTCATTTTTACTTGCGTCCAAACAAAATGCAACCCCAGACAGTTTGATATGTTCAGATAAAATGTTTGCATTGCAATTAGATGCACCCTAGCATCTGGTCCTGCCGCTTTCCTGGTATTCACTTTCTTGAAGGTCCGCCTCCTCACATCGTGCTCTGTTAACCTGAACACTGAGTCTATCGGCAGTGGCTCTACTTTCTGTTGTAGTGGCCTGTAGGCTGTTGTTGGTACCTACAGCTTCGAAGTGTGCATATAGTACATTTACATTTAGTAATTTAGCTGACGCTTTTATCAAAAGTGACTTACAAGTTCTGTACGACAGTACGATAGTATTGAGCAAATTTGCCAGTGTGCCAGTGATGGGTGGGGGGGGTGCCTTTGTACTCGTCATCGTTCTAAGGCCTTGCCACATACCTCTGAAATCAGCTTGTACAAATTGAAGTTCCACTTTATCCCTGTACCGCCCCTTTGCCTCTGTCACTGTCCTCCATAGGTTGTAGCACGCCGCCTTGTGCTCGTCCATGTTGCCTGTCACGAACCCGACGTTGTAGGCTGAGGTGCGCGCATTCAGAGCTTCGCGGACCAATTTGTCTACAGAAGTCTTTTGGTTTGGGAAAACTCAAATCGGGGTGAATTTCTTCTACCAGAGTACCAACAAAGTCTAGCACTGTTTCTGTATAATCTTCGATGTCGTCTGTGCTCTCACAAAACACACTCCTGTCTGTGCAATCAAGTGCATTTTGGAGCGTGTTTTCTGAGTGCACCGACCATCGCTTCACTTCATGCGTTTCCACGGGAGCGCACTTAAGACGTTGTTGATACTTTGGTATGAGAAAGATGGCGTCGGGGTCTGATTTGCCGAATGGACTAAGTGGCTGTGACTTGTACCCATCCTTGAATTACGAGTTGCAGTGATCTTATATACTCTCGCCTCAAGTCACATGCAATCACAATCACAGCATCTACATTAGCTGTTTGGAGTTGGTTTACCTCGTCATGCAGCTCTGAAAGCAATGCCCCAGTGTTGACTTGAGGGGGGATGTAAACTAAAAGATGACCGACATGAATTCTCTCGGGATGAAGAATGGACGACACTTGATGGATATGAACTCCAGGTTGGCCGATCAGTGGTCTGATAGTCTCCTCACGTTCCCTGCGTCACACCAGTTGTTGTTAACCATGAAACACACGCCTACCCCCTTTGATTTGCCCGACTCTTCTGTTCTGTCCTTGCGGTGAACGGAGAAGGAGTCGGCGGGCTGGATAGCGTGGTCTGGTACTGCTGGTGTCAACCAAGTCTCAGTGAAACAAAGGACATTGCAGTCGCTGATGTCCCTCTTGAAGAAATCTATGTTTTTCAATGTGTATATAATGTAAATATCTGGTGGATGACAGCATCTGCTATTAGATCTCACATGAGGAGGACAGTATTTAGTGGTGTGTGTTTTCAAGTTAGACTGGGAAGCCAGTTCTAATAGAGCCCTGGGCTCCGAGGTCATCGGCAGCTTGTTAACATAAACACTGATAAGCACTGGTGGAGGCAGGTTTGGTCAGAGCTACGGGGAGAGTTTGACATCGATAGAGACGGACGTTTACTGTGTTAAAGGTGACCAGCCATTGCCATGGTAGCGTGTCACGTAGTAACGAAAAAAGGGGACGGGCCCCCGTTGCTAGGGGGAAGACGTTATGATGTGAGTTTCTTCCGGGATAAGTTAGATTGAGACACGACGCACAGGCGAGCAGACGCGTTGATCAGAGACTTTGATCCCTCCTCACCCTCGATGGGTGGGGGAGGGGAAATGACACATCATCGCTAGCTTCGGCTAACAGGGAATGGTTGTTGGCTACGATGAGGCCCAGAACCATTGGACTAATAGCATAAGAGACGGTGGAGAAGAATGAATTAAGACTGTTCAAGGACATTACAGAGTTGGTTACATCTGGTACGGAGCTATGTTTATGAAAATAAACATGAGGATCTAAGGAAAGAGATCACGTTGCAGTGTTGTTTCTTCTGACCACGGATGTACTAACAGGGGTTGATACAGTGTGAGACAGCCAATGAGATATCCAAATAAAATGACACAACGCGGAGGCCAGTCACGGAACAGCAGGTGACGAGTGAGAGAAATTATTAAAGGCTAGAAACACTGTTATCTAACACTCTGGAACTTGATCCTGATGACGTCCAGTTTATTCTCGACGGACTAGAAGTTGGCCAGCAGGATGGTGGGGAGTGGTAGTCGTGGGGCTGATGTTGTTGCCCTCCACAGCGTTCTGTCTGAGAATCTCTGCCGGCCAGTGTGCATCAACAAGCTGGTCGAAAGGTCAATCCAGACAGTGAGTGAACTGTAGTCCAATGTCCAATAGGTATCTGACGGTCATATATATTAACTGCACTAGCAGTTGGTGCATAAAACATTTGTAGAACTATACAAATTAACCCAAATAAGCACACTCTCGACAGAGCCCACAGAGAGGCAGCCAAACAGTGTGGTCTCATCTTCAAAAAAATCTATTAAAGAAATAAAACAACAACAAAAAATAATACATATCTCATTTGGCCAACATATAATTTTGTTTATCTTGTTTTTGAGGAGACTGTGGTCGCTGACAATACATACAGTACATACGAGAGGGATGAGGAGAGAAATAGAGAAGGTAAAGAGAGAGATGGTAGAGAGAGAGTCAGAGAGAAATAGGGAGAGAGCAGGAGAAGGTATTTTATGCACCGAAACACTGCAAGCAAAAGTGGACATTGGAAAGAGAAAAAGAGGGGGAGTAGAGAGAGGGAGAAAGAGAGAGAGAGGGAGAGAGAGAGAGGTATGTTATCTCTAGTTGTAACCCTGTGAACCCTGAGAGCAGTGTTGGTCTGCTAACTCATCCATCTCTTCCTGTCTTTCCCCACACTGTGTGTGTGTGTGTGTGTGTGTGTGTGTGTGTGTGTGTGTGTGTGTGTGTGTGTGTGTGTGTGTGTGTGTGTGTGTGTGTGTGTGTGTGTGTGTGTGTGTGTGTGTGTGTGTGTGTGTGTGTGTGTGTGCGTACGTGCGTGCGCGTACATGCATGCATGCATGTGTCCACTTGTGAAAAAAGAATGTGTGTGTAAGTCTTTGTGTGCGTGTTTGAATGCATCTGTGCGTGTATTCCGTATTCCACTGACCCACCCAGCCTTCTAATCAAATATTGATCTACAGATCCAAGGCAGGACTGGGGTGGAGTTGCTGCTTGCACTCCGTAAGTCAACATCACAGACAAATGACTGTTTACAGACATTCTTTTATTTTTGATTATATATTTGTTTTACTTCTCATGCCCTCAAGCAGGATAAAAACAACCTACAGTACACAGTTTCAGAGTTATTTATTAGCCTCTGGGAGTGATTTATTTTGTATATATGTATGGTTGTGTCTGTCCTTTCATTGTTATTTTTTTAAAGTCCTTTTGCTAAACAAACAACAGGGGGCTCAGCTTCCACGGACCCCAGGTCCCTAAGCCGTAATGAATGTATGAAGGTAAAGTTTTATTTCAACATATATATTGAATATCATTCTCACAAACCAATTCAACATCGTCGCTCACAGCTTCTCTGTGAGTTTTATGGTTAAATTAAATATTATGGTGAGGGTTAGCTGCTGCTATGATGATAATAATAATAATAATAATAATAATAATAATAATAATAATAATAATAATAATAATAATAATAATAATAATAATAATAATAATAATAATAATAATAATAATAATAATAATAATAATAATGATAATGATAATGATAATGATAATAATAATAATAATAATAATAATAATAATAATAATAATAATAATAATAATAATAATAATAATAATAATAATAATAATAATAATAATAATAATAATAATAATAATAATAATAATAAATAATAATAATAATAATAGATAACATTTATATACCGCCTTTCATAGAACCCAAGGTCGCTTCACAATCAGGACAAAAATTAGGGCTAGGGAATACAACAAATTATACAAAGAAATATAAAAAAAAGGGGGATGGGGGAAGGTAAGGGATAATGGATAATGGACCTGTTATTAATTAAGGGATAATGGATAATGGACCCTGGATATGGGTCTGTTCCTGGACGCAGGAGAAACATTACTGTATGGTCAGGGTTAGCTGCTGCTGCTATGGGTCTGTTCCTGGACGCAGGAGAAACATTATGGTCAGGGTTAGCTGCTGCTGCTATGGGTCTGTTCCTGGACGTAGGAGACACCTTATGGTCAGGGTTAGCTGCTGCTGCTATGGGTCTGTTCCTGGACGTAGGAGACACCTTATGGTCAGGGTTAGCTGCTGCTGCTATGGGTCTGTTCCTGGACGCAGGAGACACCTTATGGTCAGGGTTAGCTGCTGCTGCTATGGGACTGTTCTGGACGTAGGAGACACATTATGGTCAGGGTTAGCTGCTGCTGCTATGGGTCTGTTCCTGCACGTAGGAGAAACATTATGGTAGGGTTAGTGACGTGACAAATTGAATTAACCTGTGTATTAGATATGAAATACTATGAATTAAGGCCTTATGAGACAAAGTGTAAGATTCAGCTGTTGACCGAAGGACATTCCAGGAGGCAACTGGAGGTGCCATACTAGCTGCGAGAATGAGATAACGCCCGGAGGACAGTTCCTGTGACCAACAAGATAGGGTTGGGATCGAGTTCACACCCGGTCATAAATAACTTCATTGTATGCAGAAGGGAACACAAGGCTAGACAACTAGAAAATACATAGCATAGAACTGTCCAATGTAATTAACTATGTAATGCTCAAGTAAAATAAGATGTAATAACAACCATTGGATTTAATTAGACTGGGCCTTTAGACAGATATCAAACATTAAAGTGACCTATTGAACTCAAGGTATATTTAGCCTTAGCACTGTGAAAAAGATAATCTGAGGGCGGCCGGGTAGCGCAGCGGACTAAGCGCCTGTCTACCACCGCAGAGACAGTGGGATCGAATCCGGCTGCCGCGGTACCTCCAGCTTGGTCGGTCGTCCATACTGACACAATTGGCAGTGTCAGCAGGTGGAAAGCCGGTGGGGTGGGTCCTGGTCACGTCTATGCTTTTACCAACCGGTTCGTGTTTCCGGGTTCCCGTTTTGCGCTCTGATTGGCCACTGACCTACGCTAGTACGCCCCCCTTGCTATGAGCGTAGCAGGACACTGAAATGCATATCACAGTAGGCCTACTCTCTGCCTCCAGGAACAGCTGTTTCCGCGTGACTTTATGTGCGCTAAAGTTCTGGTAAGTTTAAAGTGCTTAGAAATGGCGGTAAATGCCGGTTCATTCATGCTTTGAGGCACGCTTCCTGACAGGATTTTATAATATTGTATTGATAGGATTTTATAATATACAATTTTAAGAAACGACACTCTCAGCTCAGCTGTGTCGGTCAGTAGTGTGAAGCACCTCTGTATTCATAGGACTATGAATGCCAATTTCATGGGCAGCACATTTAATGAATTAATTTGAATCATCCTGTGTTGGTCCTCAACATGACACGCCAACATGACTCATCCCTGAATCCTTCCTTCGTTTCAAGGAAGGACACACGCTTTTACACGTCCTCTACTTTATAAAATGCTAATTGTAAATATGTTTGTCAATGTTAATAGTATGCAAAAGTCCACATTCCAGTTCTACTTTTGTTTTGATGTGAAAAGGCATGCTGCACTTAGCACTGACTGAGAAAGTAAACATTACAGTTCTACTTTATAAAATGCTAATCGTAACATTACAGTTCTACTTTTGTTTTGATGTGAAAAGTGATGCTGCATAAAATGACTGCTGAGAGCGTCGTTTCTTGACTCTCAGCTGAGAGCGTAGTGACTGGTGAGAGCGTCGTTTCTTGACTCTCAGCTGAGAGCTGCTAATTGAAAATATGTTTAAGTCCACTCCACATTACAGTTCTACTTTTGTTTTGATGTGAAAAGTGATGCTGCATAAGATGACTGCTGAGAGCGTCGTTTCTTGACTCTCAGCTGAGAGCGTAGTGACTGCTGAGAGCGTCGTTTCTTGACTCGCAGCTGAGAGCTGCTAATTGAAAATATGTTTAAGTCCACTCCACATTACAGTTCTACTTTTGTTTTGATGTGAAAAGTGATGCTGCATAAGATGACTGCTGAGAGCGTCGTTTCTTGACTCTCAGCTGAGAGCGTAGTGACTGCTGAAAGCGTCGTTTCTTGACTCTCAGCTGAGAGCGTAGTTTCTTAAAATTGTCAAGCTACAATATTATAAAATACAATATTATAAAATTCTGTCAGGAAGCGTGCCTCAAAGCATGAATGAACCGGCATTTACCGGCATTTCTAAGCACTTTAAACTTGAACTTTAGCGCACATAAAGTCACGCGGAAACAGCTGTTCCTGGAGGCAGTAGGGCGTACCCATTTCAAAGTGTCCACACATTATTTCTCTCTCTACGCTCATAGCGAGGGGGGTGTACTAGCGTAGGTCAGTGGCCAATTAGAGCGCAAAACGGGAACCTGGAAATACGAACCGGTTGGTAAAAGCATAGACGCGTCCTACAGGTCGGTCAGGGCACCTGCACAGCGAAGGAGGGAACTGGGGAAGGTAGTGTGATGTGGGGGTTGGGAGAAGGAGCTGCGGATGTTCTCACCCTTTTTCCTCAAAGAAGATTGTGAAGTCTTTGACAGAGAAAGATGAGGGAGGAGGGGGTGGGGGGGGGAGTGAGGAGGGAGGACATGGTAGCATGCAGTTTGCGAAGATTCTTGGCAGAGGCCTCGATCCTATGGTAAAAGAAAGAAGCTTTGGCATTAGTAATGGTTTTGGAGAATGTTAACAAGAGGTTGTGATATGTGTCGATGTCAGCAGTGAGGCGTGACTTTCTATACTTCCTCTCAGCCGCTCTCAGGACCTGTCTTTGTTCTCTCACTGCATCCATCAGCCATGGACTGGGTGGGGAACGGCGGGTAGGTTTCTCAACCAGGGGACAGAGCTTGTCGAAGGAGGTTGCAAGGGCTGAGAGGAGGGTGGAGGTTGCCATCTCTGTGGGGAGAGCAGAGAATGTGTCACTCAAAGGTAGAGCGGATATTATGTCAGAGGAGAGGGTGGAGGGGGATAGGGAGGGCAGGTTGCGTCTGAGTGAGACGGTTTGAGTTGGGGTGAAGACCTTTCGGTTAAGCATGAGAGTTAGTGAGAAGGATATGAAGGAATGGTCAGATACATGTAGGGGAGTTACCGTGCTGTTAATGATGCTGGAGTTACGGGAAAATATGAGATCCAAGGAGTTGCCTGCTTTGTGGGTGGGAGGCATGGCAGTGGGAGTCAGGTCAAATTGTTGTAGGAGGGAGACCACTGGGACCGACTGAGATGAGTCAGGCAGGTTGAAGTCGCCCAATAGAAGGAGAGGGGTACCATCTTCCGGTAAGGAGCTTAGAAGCATGTCCAGCTCATCTGTGAAGTGATCGAGGGGACCTGGAGGGCGATAGAGTGTAACAATGGTGAGATTGACAGGATTAGAGACAGATACTGCATGATATTCAAGGGAGGAGAGTGACAGTTCTGGGAGTTGTGTTTGTAGCCCATGAAGGAGATGTCATGAGGCCAGTGCCTCCACCCCGTCTGGAGGGTCGAGGTGTGTGAGTGAAGTTATAGTTTGTAGATAATGCTACAGGTGTTGATGAGTTATTGGGAGTTGTCCAGTTCTCAGTTAGAGCCAGGAGCTGCAGGTTTTGACTATGGGCATAGGCAGTAATGAAGTCAGCTTTCTTGACTGCTGATTGACAATTCCATACGCCTCCCCGTACTGTGACAGGTGTATAAGTGGCTGTAGGAGGGTAGGAGAGATTAGCCGGGTTGCTAGCAAACTGGCATGGATGGGTTGAATCTGTTCTGGAGTAGCAGATTGTGGATATAGGTATGAGACACATTGTGGTGTCAGGAGTGGCAGGGAGAAGGTTGTAGGGAGGAAGCGAGATAGTAGGGAAATAGCAGAGTGGGAGGGAAATATAGGATTATGGTGTACTTAGCACTGGGTGGATCAGTGGATCCCTCGGCGTAGAACTCCAGGAAAACTCCTCCTCTTTGTCCCTCTTTGTTTCTCGACGCTTCGCTGACGCTAAACCAGCAAGTCTTTAAATCACTATCACTAATTACTGATGAGTGACACCTGCAGCAAAAGGCCACACCTCCAGTTTCTGTCAGCTGGGTGAAACTAATTACAAACAATTTCCACAACACAATTTAGTCACACACTTCAAAATGATGTACACAGTATTATTCAGTTAAAAGATCCTACCCTCTCTGCTGTTGTCATCAGAATGACAACTGCAGCCTTCGACACAGTCAACCATCAGATCCTCCTCGCGGCCCTCGCAGGAATGGGAGTGGCTGGCTCTGTGCTGACATGGCTGACATCATACCTCAATGACCTACCAAGTGTCATGGAGACGGGTGTCCCCCAGGGCTCGGTCCTAGGACCCCTTCTCTTCTCCCTCTACACTAAATCACTGGGTAACATTATCACGTCTCATGGCTTCTCGTATCATTGTTATGCCGATGATACTCAACTCTTCCTCTCCTTCCCTCCCTCAGATATCCACGTCTCTGAGCGGATCTCGGCCTGTCTGTCCAACATCTCCACCCGGATGACGACCAACCACCTCAAACTGAACCTAAGCAAAACAGAATTGCTCCACCTGCCGGCCAAATCCTCCCCCCTGACCGACCTTTCCATCACAGTCGAGAATGCAGCTGTGACCGCGTCCCCGACCGCCAAGAACCTTGGTGTTGTCCTCGACGACCAGTTGAACTTCTCTGCTCACATCGCAGCGACAACCAGAACCTGCAGATTCCGCCTGAGCAACGTCAGAAGGATCCGCCCCTTCCTGAAAAAAGAAGCCACCCAACTCCTCGTCCAATCAACAGTCATCTCCCGCCTCGACTACTGCAACGCACTGCTTGCTGGCCTCCCGGCCACTGCCACCAAGCCTCTTCAACTCATTCAGAACGCAGCGGCCCGCCTGATGTCAAACCTAACGAAGTCGGCCCATGTCACCCTACTTCTTAGGGACCTGCACTGGCTCCCCATTGCTGCATGTATCCGCTTCAAGGCCCTTGACCTAGCATACCGTGCGGCAAAGGGAACCGCTCCCGCCTACCTCCGGTCAATGGTCTCTAACTACACACCCTCAAGACCCCTACGCTCTGCATCTTCTGGCCGCCTCAGACCTACTCCTATCCAAGCTCCGGAAGGGTCATCAAAGAGAAGTCGCCTATTCTCAGTCCTTGCCCCACAATGGTGGAATGAACTACCCACCCAAGTTAGGACAGCCGAAACCCGCCCAATCTTTCGCCGTCGACTAAAGACGCACTTCTTCAACCATTATCTGAAATAATGAAAAAAATATATATAATAATAATAATAAAATCTAACCCTAACTACCCTTACTGTCATGCACTTGTCCTAATAAACTAACCTACACTGTAACACGCAACACTTTGATGAACATTGTTACTCCGCTGATAGAGTTGTACCCTTCCTGATGACTTGTCGTACAGAACTTGTAAGTCGCTTTGGATAAAAGCGTCAGCTAAATGACTAAATGTAAAATGTAAATGCAGGTGCTCATTACCAGCAGTAATGTACTAGTACTGTTTGAAGCAACATGTTATGTTATGCAACGCATATGTTATGATACTGATTGGTTAAATGTATGTTCAATTTCATCATTAACTCTGAAATCAATATGATCAGTGTTATGCATTTTACAGAGAACAGTTGCATTTAGATTTTGATCAATTGCATAAATTCTACTATGGAATTTGGTCTCTTGATGTTTATCTAGGATCCCCATTAGTTGTTGCCTTAGAAACAGACAAAATACACAATATAATATAACTATCACATGGCGTACATTCACAAATGTGCAATTATTAACACAACTATTGAAATAAAAAAATATATATAGGAAGTTCTCTCACCTATAACAAACTGTTCCAGTTTGACATACATTACAGTTAAAGCATTGTTTTTTGGTAAAGGTAGAGTTTTGTAAAAGCATGCCTCGTATCATAATGATAATGTGTGTTATACAAATATGTAGGTTCTCATAAGGCACAAATATTTCTTATATATTGGATCAGGCTGTATGGAGTGGGGTAGAGGAGGAGTAAGCATGTAGCTTAGCGTAGCCTGATATTGTGAGACTGGTAGGCCTACTCTGTTTTTGGTGTGGGCTATGACCATACAATAGCCTGTTTGAGTTCTAAATAAAGAAGCACTTCTAGGCGGCTGGGTGGCGCAGTGGACAGTGCGCTCGTCACCAACGCAAGAGACACCGGGTTCGACTCCGGCTGTCGGCGTTGCCTCCGGCTTGGGCCAGTCGTCATACTAACTCAATTGGCAGAGTTAGCGGGTGGAAGTCGATGGGTGGTAATCTGGACGTTGTGGACAGCGACTCCTACAGGTCGGTTGGGGACGCCTGCACAGCAGAGACAGGAAATGGCGGGGGTAGTGTGAGCCTCCCACACGTTACACCTCGCCAATGAGAGTCCGCGCTGGCAGGTGAAAAGATGTGACAGGCTGCCTCCTCGTGTATCGGAGGGGACACGTGATGCAAGGACACGTGATGCAAGGGGGCATATGCGAGCAACGTTCAAGAAGAGGGGAGGGGAGAAAAATTGAAAAAAGAGGAGAAAAGAAAAGTGGATCAAAAAAGGAGCACTTCTCTCCCGTGAATACCTGTGTGGACAATCTACTTCATAATAGCGAGGTCGCTACAATATAGTGTACATATATTTTTCTGATTTGCTTTTGCTGAAACTGTGTGAACAGACGTTTTTGGGCCAGGGCTTACTGAGAACATTGACATTGACCGTGATTGCTAGATGAGAGGCAGCTTGACAATGGACTAATTGGGGAGGAGTAACAGGCGTATTGTTTGTGTGTTATTGGATGTAATGTATTGTGCCTGCCCCCTCCCCTCCTTCTGCTGCCTCTCTAGGCACTCCTATAGATGGGTTTCTTGTAAAAAGGTAAAAAGGGTAAATGGTGCATTTATATAGCGATTTTTATCCAAATGGCTTTACGATTTGTTCCTCACATTTTACCCATTCACTTACAGACGGTGGAGGTAACCATGCAAGGTGGCAACCTGCTCATCAGGACCAATTAGGGGTTAAGTGTCTTGCTCAGGGACACTTCGACACGCCGCCCGGGAGGAGCGGGAATCGAACTGGGAACCTTTGGATTACCAGACTACTGCTCTACCTCCTGAGCCAGTGTCGCCCCTGTGTATAAATATACCGTGTTTGAGCAATACCCGCTGAATCACGTTGAGTACAACAAGGCTCTATGGAGATATCATGGCACTCCCCTGGCTAAAAGTAGTTTGAAACAAAACTGTCTGGAGGTCATTTTGCCAAACCAGCATGGCTGTGAGTATGAGTCTTTCACCTTTAACATATCTAGCTTTGGCATGGATTGATTGTTTAGATCGCTAGCATGGCTAACAAATGCAAATATATTGTAGTCTGCCCCATCGTTCTGACCAGGATTACTTATTATTTAATACATATTATTTGACTTATTATTACAGGATTACAGAGTACTTTTTGCCTTCTTGATGCACATTCACACTGAGTCTGACGTGGTCCAGAAACCCGTCTATATAGGAGGATGATGACATCACCAGATTAAGCCTTGGGAATGAAACCAGGAAGGAAGATATGGAATGGTAGACTGGTTCCTCGTGGGAGGTCTCACACTATACAACGTCTTGTTTCTTTGCGTCATCTGCGACAGTCCTGAAGCTTCTACAACAGCAATCAAGCAAGTGATGTGGAACCTGCTCCACTTCATCTCTTCCATGTGAAAGAATAGCACTTGTTTTTCATATGTGTACATAATGTAAATATCTGTAGATGACAGCAGACATCTACCCGGACACTCAGGCTTTATATTAACACAGAGAGTGTGAGGGCTGGCCCAGTACTGCGTGCTTCTCAGCGTCAATGAACATCACGCACCTGAGATGAATTCCAATCAGCTCACCGGGAGGACTCATATACGCTGACTGCAGGTCACTCGTTGTCGGGTCGTCTTGTCTCCACCATCTGCTGTCGTGCTCTCCCGTGGTCTCCAGTGTGAGACGGTTGTTGCTGCCCTGCCGTCCCTTGGAGTTCCTGCTGTGCACGCGCTCTTCATTTCCATGGACCCTTGCTTTCGAATTGCCCGTCGGCAGTATTCTTGGTGAGTCTTGAATAAGACTGTCTCTGAACAATTCCACGTTTAGCACTGGACTCTGTGCCTTTGCTCGCCTTCGGGTGTTTTCCATGTCCTGTGAAGATTTGTTTGATTCTACGTTTACTGGACGCTGCCTTGCTTATTCCATTTGGTTCATTGACATTCTCCCTTAAAGGGGACGTTCCAGATTCCCACAGTTACTGGACGCTGCCGTGCTATTCCGTTTGGCATATTGACATCCTCCCTTAACACTTTCAGTGCCGGCCATTTAACATTGGAAACCCTGTTGAATGCCAGCACCCACTTCAATGATAGCGTTGTGAACGCATATTCTCTCTCCTAAATTATGGCGTGTGTGTCTAATCAAGGACTTGTTTGCAGTCAACATTGTCAGAACGGATTGTTTTTTTATCGGTTCATTTTCGTTTTATAGCATTTTGAAAAGCCCTCGTTTTCAAGGAAAATATATTGATTCCGTGATAAACGGCATTTACTGGAATATTCTAGCATACACAAAAACGTTTTCATTTTTCTGCCTATTTATGAATCGTTTTCAAATAAACGCTAGATTATCGATAGTATATGTGTACTTATGCACGCTATGAAAAATCGATTCTCTCATTTCCTCATCAGGAATCACCGCGCACACACACACGCATAGGGCAAAAGCTTATATCTCAGGTCTATAACAGGTCTGATTATCCTAAGACTGGTCAAATAAATTCCTTAACTGAGATCAGATGTTATCCAAAAAGATTATTCCAATTCCTGATCGCCATTCCAAATATCGATCATGCTTATTGATTACATTGTTTGTACTGTAAATACATAATCCATGCTGTTCTGATGGCCGGCGATCACTTGGTCTCTTCAGTTGGCTCGACGGAAAAGTAAAATAAGGAAACTGACCACTCCCCCTGCATCAGTGTAAAGTAATGGGGTGCAGTACCACAGGGATAGACGATAGGGGGCGGTATCTTCCCAATTGAGCTCAGAGAGACTCTGCAGCACTAACCCGAGGCTCGATTGATGAAATATGAATTAAAATCGCAAATAAAAAAAAAACTGCAAACAGACTGAAAGGTCGGCATGAACTAACAACAAAAAGCGTCCGTGGCAACCAAAGTGTTAAAATGGACGTTCCTAATTCCCTCAGTTACTGGACACTGTTTGTTTTCTCACATACATTTTTGTCCTTAAAGGAACAGTGTTAGAAATTATGTTCAAATAAATACGCCCTGTCTGTGTCATGCTGTTGGGGTCGCATGCTAACCATAACAGAGAGGGCTTTTAAAGCTGAGAGAATTGAAGGAAATAGTAGTAGTAGTAGTAGTAGTAGTAGTAGTAGTAGTAGTAGTAGTAGTAGTAGTAGTAGTAGTAGTAGTAGTAGTAGTAGTAGTAGTAGTAGTAGTAGTAGTAGTAGTAGTAGTAGTTGTTGTGAAGGGCCAGATTAACACTGAGAATCTACGTTTTATTGTTTTATATAACTTGTATATTATTTATATATATAAGCTATATCCCTTTAAGCCTCCGTTTGAATCATAGTAATATTCGCTTTCCTCATTGGATAATGCCCTTGACGTTCGCGGCGCCAAGGACCGCGCCTCTGAGTCAGGTTCAAAGGCGAGTCTGGACATGTTGGGACATGCCTGGTGCCGGCGCATTGATTCCAGACGAGAGCTGAGGCTTGGCACTAGAAAGCCCTCTGAGTATATATTGTGGAAGGCGCAGCAGCCGTAGTGTGAACCTAATCTAGTGAAACCTAAACACGTGAAGTGCGAAGTGAACAAGTGAAAGTGTCAGATCTAATGCAGTAACGTCAAGTTCGACCTAACTTAGTGTGAAGTAAAGAGTCGTCATTTAGTGTGAATCGTATTACAGCAGTTCGTTCGGTGTGCAGCATTAACAAGCAGTTCGTTCGTGTAGTAACTAGTTTAAACCTTAGCAAGTGTGTGTGGACTTAGTAATTAGTGCCAGCACACGAGGAGGACCTAGTCGCAGAACTATTGGACATGTGCATATTGGAACCTACCGCGGCGATATTATAGAACCATTATTGGTTGGATTATAGTGATTGTGGAACGTACGACCGTGGAGAAGAGCATCGTTAATACCCACTGTCGTTTGGATTAACTACCTTGAAGATCTTACCTCGGGCTAGCTTCGAGGACCGAAGCTGGCTGGCTATCATCATTGCTATCGAGCATTGGATTACAGCTATTACCTTGCTACTGAGCACTTGGATTATAAGGACCGGATCCGTATGAGAACCCCCTTTTCTTCAAGTGAACAGACTGAGTATCCGTGCCTTCTTCCTTCTCCTAGAGCTTACAACTCTGGGAGGATATCACCTGTCTCCAGCGGTACCCTCGTTTGCCCCCCTATATTGCCATCCCACGCCAGGCGGCGTTTGGTCTAGTATACCCAGTTTAGGAATTATTAATTCCCACTGACTTTGCTACTCACTGACTTTCTCATATTCTTCGCCATAAAAGCGCGACCAAGTAATTCCCATTTTGTATATTGCTGCATAATAATAAATACTATAAATGATATTTCCTTGTCACCGTGCCGTCTATTCTGAGTGTCTGCCATAATAACTGTACTGTCTGGCAAGTAATAATAATAATAATTAGCAGTGGTTTAATCTATCACAATCTTTAATACAGTCAGGGTTTTGTAACCCCTCAGTTACAATTGGTCCTTCGAGCCGGAGGGTATCAGTAATCTTAATCATATTAATAGTGATATGGCCAGCGGCGGACACTCTCCAAACGGCTCTCCCAAACTATCGCGCCCCCTCCACAATTGGAGGACTACGCTTTCGTTTTACCTCCTAGCTTATCTAAAAAGACGTTAAGCACGGATAAAACTAATAGTTTAAGCATGCCCAATCCTATCGACTTGTCGGCCCCACTAGTAGAGACCCCAGCGGGTTCAAACGAAACTGACTTAGCTCACGGGGGGGGGACAAGCTGGACATGACGTGACTATACCCAAAGACCACAGCGCCACCGAGATGGACCTCGGAGCGCCAGAGGATAAAGACAGCGCCACCGAGATGGACCTCGGAACGCAAGAGGATAAAGAGCGCGCACCCGAGATAGACCTCGGCGCGCACCAAAGACCAGAGTACCGCGTCTCAGAGATGGACCTCGGAGCGCGGGAGAAGATAAGAAGCAGCGCCCTCAAGATGGACCTCGGAGCGCGTAAAGAGAACAGGTCAACGCCAAGTCCTGTCACCGCCAGATCACCCTCATCAGCGTCATCCCCAAGCGAGGCTGACCAGAGACTAGCGCAAGCCCTGATCGCCACGCTGACAGCTTCAACCGAAAGAGACCGCCTCCAGGGTGAGCGTGAACGTCTCCAGGCGCAACAAGAAAGTGAGCGTAACCGCCTACAGAGTGAGCGCGAACATTCGGCAGTGGAAAGAGAACGTCTCCAAGCGCAACAACAGAACGCCTTCAAAGAACTAACTACAGCCGAAATAGGTCAGTGGCTTAAGGATAAATGCAGCTGCTTCCGCTGCGCGCGCGGCCACATGGCAGCCAAGTGCCGCCTCAAGAGAAGGTGCGGCAAGTGTGACGGCGCCCACCTGGAAGTACTGCATGAGAGCAATAAACGCCCACCAGGAAACCAAAGTAGGCCCGTCACAGTGATGTACCAGGCCGAGGCGGTGTCATCACAGACGAGTCACAACTCCCCCGCCACAGAGGAAGGGAATATTTACCCACCACTACAGAAGATCCATTGGCCCTCCCCCTGGTGTACTTACTGCCGCAGCGGACACTCCAAGTTACGGTGCGACGCATACCAGAAACTGACCCCCGCCAAAATGGATCAGTGGAGTAAGACTAACACACAGGACCACGCTTACCGCGATACACTGCGCGAGACCCACAAGAGAAGACTAGCCCTACAAGGCAACTCACCAACAGGAGTGCTCCACATCGACCCCACGTATAGTGGGAGCCCCCGAGTGCTCATCAAGGTGGTCAGAGTGCTCCTGAGCTACGAGGACAAGGTCCTCGACACCTACGCCGTCCTCGACGACGGGTCAGAAAAGACTCTCCTCCTCGCTTCCGCCGCAGCCCAGTTGGGCCTGCGGGGTACCGAAGAAACAATGACAATCCGTACTATTCGGCGAGACCTAAAGACCATAAAGGGCGAAAACGTCTCATTCACAATAGCAGCGGTCGAGCAGCCCGAGAAGCGGTACAGCATCACCAAGGCGTTCACAAGCGACGACATAGGTCTGTCAAGCTACGAATACCCCATCCCACAGCTGATGGAGAAGTACGCGCACCTACGCAGACTGCCTATACCGCTCATCGACGGCGCCACACCGACCCTGCTCATAGGCTCCGACCACGCGGACCTCATTGTCCCAATCGAGGCGGCCCACATCGGACCCAAAGGATGCCCAGCCGCGGTTAAGACCCGACTGGGGTGGACGCTCCAGGACCCCCTCTACGGACCTGCCAGCCAACCAACGTCCACACGCTGCCTTTACACAAAGGTGAGCGACACAGACCACTCTCTCGTACAGCCCGTTGAGAGGCTATGGACATTAGACGCGATGCCTGTGAGAGAACCGTGGGCTCAAGAAGAGGGAGTTCCGAACTCCACCCCCCTCAGCTACGCTCCAAGCGACGTAGCTGACCTCGAACCCAGCACCCCAAACTACCTCTTGATGGTGCGGCCGGACCCGGCCCCTCCTCAGACGGTGTACAGACAGGACGACAGGAACGGACGGAGAATGTGGAGACACAACCAAGCACAGATCGACCAGTCTTGGGCCCGCTTCCTCCTACGCTACCTACCATCCCTTCCAGCCCGTCAGAAGTGGGTAAAGGACAGGGACAACCTGAAGGTGGACACAGTCGTCATGATAATAGACCAGTCACTACCCCGAGCTACGTGGCCGGCCGGCCGCGTGAGCAGAGTGATTGCTGGTGCCGATGGGAAGGTCAGAGCGGCAGTCATAGTCCAAGGGCGGACTTACACCCGACCTGTGGCGAAGCTGATAGAGTTGCCGGAGATCCCTGACTCCCCTGACGACGACCATGACCCACTGACTTTGTAGATTGCCCTACTCCCCACAACAAGTATGGAGCAGTCCATTAATCTGTCTCCCTTTACTAATTAGGTGCGGACTAATTAGGAGGCGGCTGTTGTGAAGGGCCAGATTAACACTGAGAATCTACGTTTTATTGTTTTATATAACTTGTATATTATTTATATATATAAGCTATATCCCTTTAAGCCTCCGTTTGAATCATAGTAATATTCGCTTTCCTCATTGGATAATGCCCTTGACGTTCGCGGCGCCAAGGACCGCGCCCCTGAGTCAGGTTCAAAGGCGAGTCTGGACATGTTGGGACATGCCTGGTGCCGGCGCATTGATTCCAGACGAGAGCTGAGGCTTGGCACTAGAAAGCCCTCTGAGTATATATTGTGGAAGGCGCAGCAGCCGTAGTGTGAACCTAATCTAGTGAAACCTAAACACGTGAAGTGCGAAGTGAACAAGTGAAAGTGTCAGATCTAATGCAGTAACATCAAGTTCGACCTAACTTAGTGTGAAGTAAAGAGTCGTCATTTAGTGTGAATCGTATTACAGCAGTTCGTTCGGTGTGCAGCATTAACAAGCAGTTTGTTTGTGTAGTAACTAGTTTAAACCTTAGCAAGTGTGTGTGGACTTAGTAATTAGTGCCAGCACACGAGGAGGACCTAGTCGCAGAACTATTGGACATGTGCATATTGGAACCTACCGCGGCGATATTATAGAACCATTATTGGTTGGATTATAGTGATTGTGGAACGTACGACCGTGGAGAAGAGCATCGTTAATACCCACTGTCGTTTGGATGAACTACCTTGAAGATCTTACCTCGGGCTAGCTTCGAGGACCGAAGCTGGCTGGCTATCATCATTGCTATCGAGCATTGGATTACAGCTATTACCTTGCTACTGAGCACTTGGATTATAAGGACCGGATCCGTATGAGAACCCCCTTTTCTTCAAGTGAACAGACTGAGTATCCGTGCCTTCTTCCTTCTCCTAGAGCTTACAACTCTGGGAGGATATCACCTGTCTCCAGCAGTACCCTCGTTTGCCCCCCTATATTGCCATCCCACGCCAGGCGGCGTTTGGTCTAGTATACCCAGCTTAGGAATTATTCATTCCCACTGACTTTGCTACTCACTGACTTTCTCATATTCTTCGCCATAAAAGCGCGACCAAGTAATTCCCATTTTGTATATTGCTGCATAATAATAAATACTATAAATGATATTTCCTTGTCACCGTGCCGTCTATTCTGAGTGTCTGCCATATAATAACTGTACTGTCTGGCAAGTAATAATAATAATAATTAGCAGTGGTTTAATCTATCACAATCTTTAATACAGTCAGGGTTTTGTAACCCCTCAGTTACAGTAGTAGTAGTAGTAGTAGTAGTAGTAGTAGTAGTAGTAGTAGTAGTAGTAGTAGTAGTAGTAGTAGTAGTAGTAGTAGTAGTAGTAGTAGTAGTAGTCGTCGTCGTCGTCGTCGTCGTCGTCGTCGTAGTAGTAGTAGTAGTTTATTTTTTCAGTCATCATCTCACACAATACAATATACACCATCATTTATCAATATTTGATTTTTACAGTGACTGAAAAGGTACAGACTGAAGCATAGTGCTTATATGTGCCTGTCCTATATTCTTACAAAAAAAAATACAAACATTTTGACTCAAACAGTATTATAAAGAAAAAAAAGCAAGCAAAACAGTATTATTCAGTATTCACCCTTGTAGTTTTCAAAATTAGCTTTACAAAAAAATACAAAAATTTAGATTCCAAAACAGTATTCTAAAAGAAAAAAACAAAACAAAACAGTGTTATTCACACTTGTAGTTTTCAAAAATAGCTTTACAAACCTTTTTCTTAAAAACCAAAATCGAATGACTCATTTTTAACAAGCATAATTTAATGTTGCCCAGTTGTGGCCTGTTGAGGGGCAATACATATCAAAAGTTCCAAAACATCTATTGTGTTTGTATTTGTATGATCCACTATATAAACATAGTAATTATAATATCTACATACATGGCATTTGATTGGAGGCTAGTCTCACTTTGTCCCACAGCAACATTAAAATAGTTTAGATTTGTGTATGTTGTTTATGTAAAAAGAAAAAGATCTTGAAAATAACGCAATAGTTACTTTCTGAAGTAACTAGTTACTTTTATAATTTGTAACTGAGTAAGTAATTTAGTAACTTTTTGAAAGAAGTAACTAGTAACTGTAACTAGTTACTTTTTAAAAGTAACTTGCCCAACACTGGTCATGGCTCCCCAATGGGTGCTGGTTACCCCCTTTTGCTGTAAAATCTGATATGCCGTTCCACCTCTAGATCATCATGTATATGTATTACTTTTGCATGGATGGTAATACTTTTAGCACCCAGACAGATCAATATTGAGAAATTCTATACTCAACAACATCCACATGCACACACTCACTTTAAACATTCACCTTTCCCACATCGCAACACATTTACAGCCATATTTCGGCGTCACACTATGTTATTTTCTCTAAACCAACACATCAGTTGAAAGCTAAAATGGCCGTCCTTTGATTGACACACCGCTTGACCTATTACGTGCTTCAATGGGCCTGGTACGCAGGATGCGTGAATATTAAAGGCAACCAACTTGTGTTCAGCTTTTCGTTCAGCGTTTCTCTGATTGGCCACACGGCCAATCAATCAATCCACTAGCACACGCCCTTGCGGCAAGAGAGACGCGAGAGACGCGGCAGACGCGGTAGAGTGGCCGCGCATGCGCATGAGGCTCCCCCAGGTGCTCTTGAGAGGAGGAGGTCCTTGTGTTTGAGAGGTTGTGTTTGCGTTAATGCCCTTGTTGGTTAATCATATCGCTATCGCCCAACTGCCTACAGGATACACTACACCACTAAGGTACCCATGTACATGTCGAAATACTTCCCAAAGGTCAGTGAATACCACGACCACAACACCAGAGGGAGTTCCACAAATCATGTTCAACCCAGATTCAGCTCAAACAAGGGACTAAACATGTTTCGCAATTATGCCACAACAATGTGGAACGCCCTATCCACAGCCGTAAAATAATGTGAATCCCTACCCACCTTCAAAACCGCTCTAAAAGAGCACCTACGGGCAATTTGAAACTGGACCCGGTAAATGTCCGAACCCCCTCCCCCTCCCAACTCTCACCCCCCCCCAATGTACAGTTTCCTCCCCCTCAAATGTATATTCTCTTTTAGAAACTCTGTCTGTAAAAAAAAACAGTACTGTATATTTGTATATATTGTATGTCATAAATGTCTGGATGTAACAGTACTGTATATATCTGTATGTCATAAATGTTATGAATTGAAAATGGGGGACCCTGATGTAAACAAGACGAAAGTATTTCTCTGGTCTGCATCCCCTTAACAATTGTGTGTATTGAGCCGTACTGTATTGTACCCATTCTACAATCTGTTAATAAAATGTTCAATCAATCAATCAAACCAATCTTGGGTTATAAGACCAAACAGCCAACGAGCATCAGTTTTGAAAAAGTTACCACCTCCGGTTTCGCCTCTCAATACAAGATACAATACAAGATACAAGATACTTTAATGCCACACAACGATGGTTGGTGGTAATTGTTTGCGGTACAGTTTGTTAAGTACTGGGACATCAACATGAGACATCAGACATCAAACGCCCCCCTCCCGCCTCCCAATCCCCACAATAAATACATATATACATAAATACATCACATGTAACAGTGTCAGTCAGTGATGGATGCTTGCCCGTCTGTGCAAAGGGGGGCGGGCCAGGGTGTTTAGTGTTCGGACTGCTGTTGGAAAAAACTGTTTGTGAAGCGTGTGTGTCTGGTTAAAATGGACCTGTAGCGACCTGAGGGCAAGCGCTGGAATAAGTGGTGTGCTGGGTGGGAGGGATCGTTGACTATTTTACCAGAGCGGGTGACTGTACGTGAGGTGTAGATGGAGTCAAGAGAGGGGAGGGGGCAGCCAATTATTTTGGAGGCTGTCTTGGTGATGTTTTGAAGTTTGTGTTTGGTGTGTTTGTCAGTGGAACCGTACCAGACTGTGATGGATGAGGTGAGGATGCTTTGAATTAATGGCGGTGTAGAATTGGACCAGCAGGCGTTGTTGGACTCTGTACTTCCTCAGTTGCCTGAGGAAGTACAGGCGCTGCTGGGCCTTTTTGATGATGGCAGTGGTGTTAATGACCGGAAAAATCACAACTGATGCTGAAAATGATTGACCGTGTAGCCAATGCAATTCTGAAAAGACGACATCTTACTTGAGTTGGTTTTCTGAGACCGAGAAGCGGTAAAAGCAGTAAAAGCGTACCGTACGCAAGATAATGAACATGCGCCTGCCTCTCCGGAGCACAAATTAATCTGTTGTTGCGCTGATCTGTTGTTGATCAGTTGTTGTGTGAGAAGGGGTGGGGGTGGTGTATGTGACAAGAGATTAGTGGGGAAGAAAGGACTGAGGTAGTGTTGACTCCTCACACTTTTTTTTTAAACGCCTAAACATACCATTTCATAAAGATGTGTAAAACACAAATACTTGTTTGGCTGGTTGGCTGGTTGACAGGCTGGTTTATGAGTGGCTGGTTGGCTGACTGACAAGCTTGTTGATGAGTGGCTGGTTGGCTGACTGACAAGCTTGTTGGGCCACCCGCCACCCCGTCCACTCTTGAGTTCAGGAAGAGCCAGAAAAGAGGGGGTAGAGAGAGTGATACAGAGAGTAGGAGGAGTGAGAGAGGATGAAGGCAGGATGTATGCTGGTGCCAGGACCTGTCAGCAGTGACAAATGGATATTGCAAAGATGGAGCAAGTAAGACATTAGAGAACAGTGATGTGGTGAATCACCAGTGTGTGTGTGTGTGTTTGTGTGTGTGTGTGTGTGTGTGTGTGTGTGTGTGTGTGTGTGTGTGTGTGTGTGTGTGTGTGTGTGTGTGTGTGTGTGTGTGTGTGTGTGTGTGTGTGTGTGTGTGTGTGTGTGTGTGTGTGTGTGTGTGTGTGTGTGTCGGGTGCAGGTGAGTGTGTGTGTGCTTGTGTACATGCATGTTCCTATGGGTCTGTGTGTGTGTGTGCACATGCATGTTCCTATGTGTGTGTGTCTGTGTGTGTAAAGCGTGTGCGTTCCAACCTGCCCAGTGCCAAACCCTGACAGCGGACCTCCAGGACGGCAGAGTGCTGGGAAATTGATTCAGGTGGTGACTGAGGCCGACAGAGATAAATCTGTGTGTCTGATTACGGGAGAAAAATAGAAAAGAACCGTGAGAGAGAAACAACAGAAGAAGAAAAAAGAGCTATGAGGAAAAGGGCAGGCAGACGAATCAAGAGCAACAGAGGGGAAAAAACCTAGAGAAACGAGAAACATATGTCACCTGACCCCCACGGGAAGCATCCAGGTCTAAAGCTAAGGTGTGCACATGCACGGATACTCTTCCCAAAGGGGCCAGCCGACCTACCACCATGAATTTCCCCAGGACCACAAACAGACACGGGAGAATGCGCCGAGAAACAGTAAGAAAGCTTTTATTGCATAAAAATAGATAGTTTAATACAAGGTTATATTTCGATATAAATAACTGGTCGGTTAGCCTTTTTAAAAGACCCACGCCTCTTAAGCCTAAGGTAGTTTAAAAGGAGAAAGTGCTCCATGCCCCGTAAACCCACCCCCAGACTGTTACTCCCACCCACGCCACCTATCCCCGCCCCTGAGACACTACACACGTGAAGGAAAAAGAGTCTGCCCTGCACACGGGTCTATGACTATCAAACGTCAACTTAGAATCACACTATACCACACGGTTCACTGCAAACAGCCTGAAATAAGTATCGATATCACACTATCCCTCGGGGAGCAACGGCAAATGATTTAAGGAGAATATAGGTAGATAAATACACACTAAGTGTTCACACGGTAAATTAAGGGGGTTTGGATAGGATAGTGGGTGTTGTTCACCGCTAGGGGTTGTGACCAGGCCTAGAATACTCCTCCCATATCCTAACCTAGGTCTGGGGCAGTGGAAGCGCTGAGTTACAAACAATACAAAAAAGGTTAATGATAACCGGGGCCCGAAGCTGAGGGCCGGAAGGACGCCACCTCCTTCCGCTCCCGTAGCCCCTCTCGGCTTCGGGCTAAAAACTGTTCGGTCTGTACTGGGGTGTTTTAGGCACTCCAAGCACCAGGCGTGCAATAATGTCCTTCCGCCTGCAATGAAAGGCACAGTCAGTAAGAGCAAGGTCCCCCCGTTCACGGGTTCGTCAAAATGCACAATGGATTAGATATCCTCCATATGATTTAGAAAAGAGAGAAAGGTAGTTCACAGAGGATGGAGAATCCACAATACTAGGTTCCAGTCTTCGACAGTATTACTGGCTTTAAAGTATGCCGTTCCGATAATCTTCAGCTTCACGCCACTAATAATATTCCTAATTCAAATGCAGTCACTGTTCGTCTATGTCTTCATTTACCACTCAGGAAATAGTTCGTTTGTTTAGGCACGTATTCTACTGTCTTGCGTTCTTTACTCACGGCGCCCGGTGTGGCGATAATGTCTCTCCGGTCTGAAGCTCCACTCGTTTCCACTGTGGGGGAAACACCGCAGTCGCCGCTATGAACTGGTTCCACTGTAGGAAAGGTAAAAACACAAAAAGAGCCGCGTGTCCTCGTACTCCTTAGCCCTGCGTCCTCTGCTACCGTCCTCTCGACTCCCGTTTTCGTTCTGCCACTGTCCGTCATTGATTCTCCTTTCAGTAGCACCAGCACTTCCGGGCACCGCCCCCGTCACGCCAGCCAGCCAATCACCTCGCGCTCCCTCCAACGACGCTCCCCAGCTGCGTAAGAAGAAGAGGGCACACATGTGTAGCCTGTATAACATTTACATACGCTACCCCTCCCTGGTGGTCCTGCACTCGCCTGCTGTAGCTGTCGTCTGCACAAAATCACCATCCTCCCAAGATGGCTCTCTCCGCTCCCGTCAGGACCTCCTGGACTCCACTCCGTCTAAACAAAACAGGGACAGCATGGTGCAGTACAGTGATGGTACTTCACATATCATCATCAGCTGATATTCACTTGCCTTTTCCATCAGCCAGGTATGCCTTTAGGTCTTCTTCCAGACCATCCCGGGACACGTCCTCCTCTTTGGCTCCCGCAGGTATATACACCCCCCATACAGATACCCCTATACCCCCACCCGCGACACATACCGGTTACTTGTATTAATAATAAAAACACGTGAACTCACTGGGCTTTTTTCATATTTATCACTAGTAAAAATAAATGAATAAATAGAATAAAAAATACAGCGCTCTCATATCATACCTTGGGAGCAGGTATCCGATCCATAAATGTCAGCATACACAACAGCATGATGTTTCTTCTCTTTTATGTATTAGGTTTGCTACAAATGCCCCCTTTTCAACACATCAGTGTAAATTGGCCACCATTACACAAGAAATTCATTGGCTTACACTCATTTACAAAACCCTCGTTGGTCTGACCCGCAGGGTGCGATCCAGGAGGGGAGCTCGGTGAGCCATGTCTCCCTTAGATCAGACATCAGCTCACCTGAATACATGATTTGTGAATCTTTGGGGGGTCTCTAAATTACTGAAAATAAATGCTATTTTGATGTATAAATGATTTCCGCACAAATTCACCGTAATAGACAATAGGTTGCGGGCGGCACTGCAGATATACCCTACTCGTAATACGCATGGAACATGCATGCTATTCTTGCGTTCACCGTTCGGAGCGTGGCGGCGCTGCACTGCAGTCTGCACTCTGCAGGCACAAATAGACACATCCAGGATAATGTCGAAAGTTTTTCTAACCAATTTTGATTTTACAAAGAAGACGAAGCAACTTGCTGCGGGGACTACTTCTGTGACATGCAGATTTTGAGAATTGGGCAGACCATCAGGACAGGACAGGTCGGTGGCGATAATGTTGCATTGTTTTACTACTGGAGATGAGGAGTGACTTTTAATAAAACTGCAAGAAAAACAAATGTAATTCTCTCCGCGGCAGTGAGCTGGAGTCTCTCTCTCTCTCTCTCTCTCTCTCTCTCTCTCTCTCTCTCTCTCCACGGCAGTGCAGTGAGCTGGACTCTCTCTCTCTCTCTTTCTCTCTCTCTCTCGCGGGCGTCTCTCTCTCTCTTTCCGCGGGCGTCTCTCTCTCTCTCACGGGCGTCTCTCTCTCTCTCTCCCCCCCCCCCCCTCTCTCTCTCTCTCTCTCTCTCTCTCTCTCTCTCTCTCTCTCTCTCTCTCTCTCTCTCCGCAGGCGGGCGTCTCTCTCTCTCTCTCTCTCTCTCTCTCTCACGGCAGTTGCGAGACTCAGGGAAACGCTCAGATTTTTTTTTTGCGCCTGACCATACCCCCCCCGCTCCCCCAAAGATCCTGATATGGATCGCACACTGCTGACCCGTCCTTATTTGATACACTTGTTCAAATTGTCATCTACTCCCTATAACACCAGAGCTGCTCACCATCTCGCTAGATGTTCCCTGTGTTAACACTTCCTTTGGACACATTGATCCCCCTCACTACTTTTGAGGACTCTGTCGCAGAGTTGTTTACACACACACCTGCAACTGTCACCCAGCTTTTTAACTGTAAATTGTGTGTTCTGTTTCATGTCTTACATACCTTGTACTTGTATTTGGTTGTTTGTTTGGTGTGTGTTTTAATGATGTCCCTTACCTCTGTGATGTATGGATCGTCTGTCTCTTTTCCCTTCCAGAGGCCCTTGTGTCTTCTCGCCAGTCATTGTAAATACGAATGTTTTCTTAATTGACCTGCCTGGTTAAATAAAGGTTCAATAAAACAAAGTGTAAATAAAAGTATGTTTAAGCACATGGTTGTATCCAAGTCTAGGATACAGAGATTAATATTAAAGGACCATATTAACACTGTCTGTGTCAACAACGAGTTTACTCGTTATTGGCCGCCAGTGGTTGAGCGTCAACAACAAGTAAACTTGTTATTTGGTCCGTTTTTCTTTTTTTCTATTTTAATATTCAATTCAATGTCACAGACCTGTATGTTGCCGTTAAAAGGCATACTGGGACCCAGAGGGTGCAGTACCGGCCAGATCCTGCCAGGTGGCAGTATCGAGAGTGCAGTAAACCCTGTTCCAGACCGTGTGTTATGTTTAAATCCCTCCGGGCGCTAAATTTAGACGGAGCCGAGTAAATCGCTTCATCCGACCACTTAGAAACACACTCGGTCCATAAATTGTGCCGAATTATGTCCGGGACCAGATGGACACCAATACTGGAAATCACACTCAGACAATTGGAATATTCTTTTTGGAATATGTTTAGATCACATCTCTATTTTCCCACTTTACTCAAATGTAGTCCATCGGATGAGATCAATTTGAGGTTAATATTGGAAATACAATGTTAATAAAGATTGTATCATGCTGGTATGCCCTAAATATTGTAGATTTTGTGTAAACAAAGCCAAAAGTGGAAGACTAATGTAAAAAGACTAATTCATCCTACATAGACAAATTAACACATTTTCCTCTTCTGACTCTGCTTTCTGGACCAGTACCTCAACAAGAGAAGGAGGGAGGATGGGTCCAATCATCCAGACAGGCTCTAACACCCCCTCATCCATCATCTTCTCCCAGCCCATATCCTGATCATAGGGTTTGGGCATCTCAAATATTGGCTGTCCTGCTATTTTGTAGCAGGCAACTGTGAATGTGGGATGAGACAGACCTTGGGAGGAGGCAGGCGTTCAAGGTCTACTTTGGATTTTGCATCCAGGACTTTATCAAGACCCACCATTTTCTGTAGCATCTTGGCCCGCACAGCATCAACTGACTTCATCCGACCATGGCCATACATAATGCAAGTGAAGGACTCCATCTCCTGTTGGAGCTCATCTGTCACCAGCCACAATGAACCAAGCTGACTGAAAGCCTCGTGTGTTGTCATGTTTGTTTATATGTGTGTTTAAAAAATTATAAAATAAAAACTAAAAAACAAAAAATTAGGGCATAAGAGCATGGAGACAATCTTTATTAACATTGTATTTCCAATTGTCATGTACAGAGGTCTAACGACCATGCAGGATAGTAACTGGGCAGGTGGTACATGAGCAGAAACAACCCCCTCAGTAGAAAATGCTTTTCAAAACAGTCCCGGGTAGGCAGATAGTAAACAAAGATGTTTTCAGATGGTAAATTGTATTTATTAGGTGTGGGGCTTCCAACCCACGGCCTGTTCCCCAACGGGGAAAAGGGGATGTTATTAGGGGATTTCAACCCTAGATCACACAAAGGGAAAAAGGTAAGGGGAGAACAAACAAGGTAGATATAAATGGACAAACAGACAACACTAGGGATTAAATGATAAGGCCAATAATATAGACATGCTCCCCCATGAATGTATCAATTAACACAGAGGCCAATCTATATATATGTCTCTATATGTTACCTGGTAGCAACGCTAGCTCAGATACCTACCAGTGTGAACAGGACGAACACACAGTCTCATACAGTTATGGAGACAAGGCCAAATACACTACAACAAGGGCAAATTAAACACAGTTCCACCACAGTGGCAACCACAGGCAACCTCCGACACCGTGATCACCAGCAAGTGACACAATGAGGCGCCCCGACGTGTGTGTGCTGTCAGCTACTTGTGCACCCGTCCCTCTTGATGTGATTGCCATCAGCTGTCCCTCATTAGGCAATCAGCACCCTTCAGTATAGGGACGGGCAGCACCTGACAGGAAGAGAAGAAGAGATATCATTAGCTCTCATGTTCACACACACACACACATACAAACGATACTAATCTGATGTTCACATGGTCTTCCAAATACAGTAATAATGATAATGACCAACCCACGTACGTCACACCAATATTAACCTCAAATTGATCTTGTCCGATGGACTACATCGAGTAAAGTGGGAAAATAGAGATGTGATCTAAACATTTTCAGCGTTTTTTGCATTTTCTTGTCCTGAAATAGAATCAAGATGTGTTTGAATCTTAAAAATAACAATTTTACTGAATTCCTTTGGTCAATATTGTTTGGGGAAATGTTTTAATTTGTCTATATGTTGTTAACTTCAAAAGTGATGCTGTTTTTTTTAGGCGGCTGGGTGGCGCAGCAGACATTGCGCTTGTCACCAACGCAAGAGACACCGGGTCGACTCCGGCAGCCGGCGTTGCCTCCGGCTTGGGCCGGCCGTCATACTAACTCAATTGGCAGAGTTAGCGGGTGGAAGTCGATGGGTGGTAATCTGGACGTTGTGGACAGTGACTCCTACAGGTCGGTTGGGGGACGCCTGCACAGCAGAGACAGGAAAATAGCGGGGGTAGTGTGAGCCTCCCATATGTTACACCTCGCCAAATGAGAGTCCGCGCTGGCAGGTGAAAAGATGTGACAGGCTGCCTCCACATGTATCGGAGGGGAGATGTGATGCAAGGCTTCTATCCTCCCTAGAACCGACCAGTGGGGGGCATATGCGAGCAACGTTCAAGACAGGGGAGGGGAGAATTAGCATGGCTAAATTGGGATGGGAGAAAAATAGAAAAAAAAAGTTATGCTGTTTTCTTTTTCTTCTTTTTCAGGTTTTCGTTCAGGATAGGTGTAATAAAGGGTTAAAAATAAACCCCATGGGACATTATTTCAACCTGTTACCTGTTAAAATCTTAAAATAGACACTTCAAGGATTAAAACAGGTGGCGAAAAAAAAATCCAGACACTGCAGGTGGACCTATGTTTCCATCTAGACTATATTATATACATTTGATTTGGAAATAGTAGCGTGTCCAGGCAAGAAAAGCCAACGCTTATAGTAGAATACACATAGCGCCCTATAACCAGCGTTTCATGAATTATCCCGGATCACTCCTAAACTATACTTATATTCCCCACGGGATAACGTGCGAACGTATGCATGAAAAATTATCTCTTTTTTGCTTGTTCGACGGAAGAAAGTCACTATCAAATGACTATAGTATTGTCTAGATAGCTATAATATAGAATATAGATATAGCTCTACAAACAAGGTGGCGCGCTCCTATCTTTAAAGCGTGGCTTAGCTAGAACAGGACGCAGGCTAATCCCTGGCGCTGAATGAGTTAAAGGACCACTTCTTTTGGTTCAGTTTATTTGTACTTAATAAATAAAAATAAGAACAAGTTAAAACATTGTGCAGGAGAGGCTAGAAGCCAAACATGTCTTGTGAATATACCTCCCATTAATATCAATATTCATACAGGAGAAATAACAACAATGATTATGAAGATACCTCCCATTAATATCAATATGCATACAGGAGAAATAAGAACAATGACTATGAACATACCTCCCCTATCAATATTCATACAGGACAAATTATTATGACATCGTCTAGGCCTCAAATCCGAACAAAGGAAAACACACACTGCAAATTGGCAATTTTGTTGCAAGATAAGATGCATTACAATTAGGGATGCTTGATATTGGCTTTTTTACCGATACCGATATACCGATACTGTCCAACTCTTAATTTCCGATACCGATATCAACCGATACCGATATATGCAGGGTTTCCCCCCCCCCAAAAAATTGAATAATTTCAGGTAATTAACATTACCTTGTTGTGGAATTAACACAACATTATGCATACTTTTGACAATAAATAAAATCAGAATTTGTTCTTACTTGCTTGCCTGGGCAAATAAAGGTTATAGAAATGTAAAAAAAAATATTATTTAAATTTGAAAACCGATACCGATATTTTCCGATATCACATTTTAATGCCGATATCGGCCGATAATATCGGTAGGCCGATAATATCGGACATCCCTAATTACAATACATTTGTAGTGTTATAAATATTTACTAATTAAGGTCCTTTTAATATTGATACTGTAGAGATGTTGACTGTAGTGATGGAAGTTCCAAAGAGATCATGTTAAGACATATTTTGACATGTGGGCTTGACATTCTTACCTTGATGTGAAAATCACTGTGCCGTTCTTTTTCATAATCTTTTACTGTTACTGAGATATTTGGTCATTGTTTTCTGAAGATTCACCACTGCCATTGGCTTCAAGTATATCTGAAAATGTGTAGAGCATAAACGCACCTCAGCTGTCAGCATGGCCTTTTAGTCAGACATGGTGACTGTCAAGGGTTTATGTGATGTTTAACCCCTTGTGTGGTGTTCGCTTTGTTGTTACTCACCTTGTGTTCACGGGTCTGGTGGAGCTACAACATTACTGGGATATTAAAACAATGAATTGATTGATTGATTGAAAACGTTATTAACAGATTGCAGAATGGGTACAATAAAGTACAGCTCAATACAGACCAGAGAAAGACTTTCGTCTTGTTTACATCAGGGTCCCCCATTTTCAATTCATCATAACATATATGACATACACATACATACAGTATGAAGCCACAACAATTATGAAAGTATATGTTATATATATATACCTTATCTCAATTACAAGCAATCTAGTCAGCATATGGTTAATGTTTGCCATTTACCTCTGCTAAATGTTTTGTGATAAAATATATATATATTTTTTTTAAAGTATCCATTATAATCAAGACATGAATGGAATGCGGCTGGGTGGCGCAGCGGACATTGCGCTCGTCACCAACGCACAAGACACCGGTATCGAATCCGGCTGTCGGCGTTGCCTCGGGCTTGGGCCGGCCGTCATACTAACTCAATTAGCAGAGTTAGCGGGTGGGAAGTCGATGGGTGGTAATCTGGACGTTGTAAACAGCGACTCCTACAGGTAGGTTGGGGCGCCTGCACGGCAGAGACAGGAAAATGGCGGGGGCAGTGTGAGCCTCCTACGCGTTACTCCTCGCCAAATGAGAGTCAGAGCTGGCAGGTGAAAAGATGCGACTGGCTGCCTACACACGTATCGGAGGGGACATGTGATTGATTGATTGATTGATTGATTGAAAACTTTATTAACAGATTGCAGAATGGGTACAATACAGTACAGCTCAATACACACAATTGTTAAGGGGATGCAGACCAGAGAAAGACTTTCATCTTGTTTACATCAGGGTCCCCCATTTTCAATTAATCAGGACATATATGACATACATGACATACACATAGACAGTACTGCTACATCTATACATTTATGACATACCAGATTTTCAAATACAGTACTGTTTGTGATACAAAAAGAGTCCAGAAAAGGGAGTATATACATTTGACGTGAAAACTGTACATTGGTGGAGGTTGGGTGGGGTTGGGTGGGGGGGGTTGGGTAGGAGGGGTTGGGGGGGGGAAACACTGTGCAACTGTACAAGCAAAACTGTACATTGGAATATTGACAACATACTATATTTGACGTAAAAACTGTACATAGGAGGAGGTTGTGTGGGGTTGTGTGGGGGGGGGGGGGTGGGTAGGGAGGGGTTGGGGTTGGGGGGGGAAACACTGTACAACTGTACAAGCAAAACTGTACATTGGGATATTGACAACCATGCTAGGTAATTTACATTGGAGGGGGTTGGGGGGGGGGGACACTGTACAAACAAGCAAAACTGTACATTGGAATATTGCCAAAACCATACTAGGGGCTTCTATCCTCCCTACAACCGGTCAGTGGGGGGCACATGCGAGCAACGTTCAAGACAGGGCAGGGGAGAATTGGCACGGCTAAATTGGGATGGGAGAAAAATAGAAAATTAGGAGAAAAAGTGGATAAAAAAAAAAGACATGAATGGAATAAATCATGTTTATTTTAAAAAATATGAATGAAACAAGGTGGAGGCACACAGTGAAAAAGACTGCTATGGTCCTTTAATAGCATTCTACCATGGAAACAACAATACTGATCGTGTGTATTAGATTGATTTAGCCCACGACTCTGTGCTGAGGAAGTGAAATGATCATAACATCATCACTGACAGGCAATTTCAACCATCTGATTACGCTTTTAATGTGTAGGGTATTTTTTGGTTAGTCCATACTGTCTTGCTACTGTATCTCTCTCTCTCTCGCTGTGTGTGTGTGTGTGTGTGTGTGTGTGTGTGTGTGTGTGTGTGTGTGTGTGTGTGTGTGTGTGTGTGTGTGTGTGTGTGTGTGTGTGTGTGTGTGTGTGTGTGTGTGTGTGTGTGTTTGTTATCTCATGTGTTCCTGAATTGGTTCTATTCAGGTTGATAGACCGTAACGGGTGCACGTGTCTGAGTAACCAGCCGACGCTGCCGGATGTACAGAATTCTTTTTCAATTTCTTTTTGGGCTTTTTCTGTATTTTTCACCAATCAGAATTGAGTCGTTATGCCAATTCCCTTCCTGGGCCCTGTTCCTCGTATGTGGCTAACTGAGTTAGCCAGATAGTTTGCAGGATAACTTGACATACTGTAAGTCAGGCTTTTCGGTTCCATGAAGCAAGTTATGCTAAATCACTATGGCAACAGATAGAACAATTTTAACCTGCTCCAGAGCAGGTTTACTTGAATTAGCTGGATATGGTGGCCACTCCCTCGCAAAAAAGATCCCATTATACCATTCTGAATAATGTTTTTGTGCTTAGTTTTTCTAGAGGGGTCGCGATCAGCTGTGGGGGGTCGCGAGATGATTTCCAGAATGTATTGATTTCATAGAATGTGTGAAATAGGCCTATAATTAAAAACAATTTAAATACATTAAACTGGTAAAATAAATATGCTTTTGAAATGTAAAATAATAGACCTAAAATGCTGATAATAAATAATATTCAGCATATGGATTTACTTTGTCCTAAATAATGCATGTCATATCATACAGCGCACGCGACACACACTGTGGTTATTTTAATAACGGAGCATTGCAAATGTGAATCCCGCGGGGATATTTTGAATGAATGAAACTTGGATCCGAGGTTATTGTGGTAGGCCTACCGGGCGTTTGGCTCTGATCCGTTTCATATTCTCCGCTGCGGATGCATTTGGTTTTGGAGCGCACGGATTGTGTTTCATTCAAGCATGAATTGAAGCGTCTTTACGCGGGATTGTGGATGTGAATTACGAGGAATCTGAATCTGTGGATTGTTGAATTGTATCACTGTCACACGTTATTGTGATATTGTAACTGGGATTAAAATGTCTGATGAGGAGATGCGCTGTTTGATGACATGGACGTGGGAAAAGTGATTGAGCAATTGCAAGCCTTTGATGTTTTGATGAATGAATTTGAGAAAATGAATCAATCTGTTCAAGCACTGTTATCTGATGATGAAAAAGAGGGTGGTGAACATGACTGGTATAAACCAAAGGTTAATCAATTCAATGCATTTATGGATGATGTCCGAAACAGATTAAAACCTGATTAATAGTGAAACTGTTAATAGCCTCCAATGCTTATTAGTGCGTCCGAACGTTTGCATGTTTCAACCACCTCCTATAATAGTGGGGTTAGCTGCTCTCTGACACCGTTATTTCGGGGGTCGCGGCTTGAAAACTTTGGGAACCCCTGATCTACACATACATGTATTCAGGGGTGCAGTGCTGGGAAAACGCGGTCAAACAGCGTTTGGCCTTCGTCACTGAGGCCGAAGTGCGCGCATCCTATTATTATGCAAAGTCTAGGTGATAAAATGACTCGTCGCGCCACTTATCACCTAGACTTTGCATAATAATAGGATACCGACAACCAAATACAAGCCCTGTAGGTGTGGTGGGGGGTTGCTTGATCTCCCGACTTCACTGGAAGGATGAGACAAGGTGTATCATCTGTTTTGTGCGCAACAGAGGGAACATGTATGCGCGTGCGCGGGAGCGCGCTTGCGCGGGCGTTTGGCCTTCGCCCATATTACGACTGCACCCCTGCATGTATTTATATAGTACATGATACCTAATACCCCACGTGCAATTATCCTGATTACTGAAGTCTGGTTTGAATTAATGAGATTGTTTGAGACCGAATCAGCCTTCGAGAAACAAAGATAGCCTGACATCAATCATCGGGTTAATTTAAGCTGGCTAATAGGACTTTTGATCGAATTAGTTTAACCAGGTACGGGGAACAGGGCCCTGGTCGTTGCACACATTGCCCCACTGTTGGCCTGGGGAGGGTGTAGAACTACCACATGCCTCCTTCGATACATGTGGAGTCGCCACAGCCGCTTCTTTTCATCTGACAGCCAGGAGTTTCACAGGGGGAATGTAACGCGTGCAGAGGTTCACGCTATTTCCCCCAGATCCCCTCCCTGCTGAACAGGCGCCCCGACCGACCAGTAGGAATCGCAGTTTACAACGACCAGGACGCGTGAATACTTTACCCAAGGCAGTTGTCCTTCCGCGTTCGGTTTGCACGCCCTGATTGGCCTCTCAGCGCCCAATCGCGTTACTCCTAACGCTCGCTCCTATTTTCTTTCAGAACTTCTCTCAGTTCCACAAGTCCACAGTGGCGAATCCTTATGGAAGCCAACGGAAGCCAGGCCTCCCTATTAAAATAT
The DNA here is from genome assembly GCF_963971535.1 of Notolepis coatsorum. Taxonomy (NCBI): domain Eukaryota; kingdom Metazoa; phylum Chordata; class Actinopteri; order Aulopiformes; family Paralepididae; genus Notolepis; species Notolepis coatsorum. The sequence continues at coordinate 77,655,283 of NC_140180.1, read as the reverse complement.
GAATTAATATCAAATATGAAATATGAAAAAAAAAAAATATATATATATATATATATAATTTTTTTTTAATATAGTTTACATTCTTTTTCATCTGTGCATCTGTGTTATATATATTTTTTTTTAAATGTCTCCCTCTTCTCCTTCTCACTCCCTCTAACACACTGTCAGACTCACTGTGCTCACTGCAGCTATAGAGGAGAGGAGGCAGGGGGTAGGTCTCTTTCTCCAGCCTCAACCATGTGATTCATGTATGTAGAGTCCAAAAACGATACTAGCCAATCAGATTCGAGCTGACTGCCACACCTTAAAAGTTTAAAACGGGGCTGTGAGCAGAATCATGAGTGTGGCATCCCCTCTGCACACCTCCCCTCTGCACTCTGAAAATTGTATTAACCCGTGACTGCTCCCACGGGCTGAATATTGCCCCGATCCTCGCGAGATTAAATCCGCGGGTACCTCTCGGCGTGCCGAAGCTTTTCCTAAATCACTTCCATCATCGAAAACGAGGGGAAAAGGTCGGCTCGCGACCCTGAAAATGTCACGTGATTTTAAAAACGCTGTATTAAGTGAGCCTATTATGGGATCCACGCAAGCTTTCTATCGTGGAAACATCTGGGCGTCCCGCAACTTTTACTCATTCACATGTAGCCCCAAAAATGCTTAGAAAAGGAAAGTCGAAAGCGTGGAATAAACTCGCCGAAACGGAAAAGTGTCCTACGGGCGCGATCCGCGTGAAAATATTCACGGCCATAGAGGAGACCGTGGGACACCTTTTTGCAACCGAATATGTGTCTCGAATTTGCTCCCACGCGGCGCGCAAAATCGTGCAAGGAGAAATCGGACCAAAAATTAACCAATGCTCCAGCAGTATTAATGACCCTGATGTAAACAAGACAAACGTCTTTCTCTGGTCTGCATCCCCTTATACAATTGTGTGTATTGAGCCGTACTGTATTGTACCCTTTCTGCAATCTGTTAAATAAATAAAAATAAAGTTTGACTGGCCGCCGAGCCATACTGTATTGTACATGGTGACTGAGTGACTTAAAAAAAAAATTAAAAAAAAATTTATAAAAATATTTAATAATTTTTTTTTTTATAATTTTTTTTTGGCTTCCCCTGTTATTTTACCCACGCGACGCCACTGCAAGTCCATCACATCAGCTACCTACCTGCATCAATATACTACTAACTATTAACTAACTCGCTACCGCCGTGCATCAATATACTAACTAACTAGCACATCAATGAACTAACTACTACCGCCGTGCATCAATATACTGCAGTGCTACCGCCGTGCATCAATATACTGCTACCGCCGTTTATGTCTAATAAACTAGACTAGCCTATAGAACAGATTTTTACAGCCTAACGTTAATATAGAGATACAAACAATACGTTATTTATATTGATGTGATGTCGATTGATATGAATAGCGCGTTACGTTAATATAGAGATGAAAACACTACGTTATTTATATTGATGTCATGCCAATTGATATGAATAGCGCGTTACGTTAATATCTGAGATGAAAACACTACGTTATTTATATTGATGTGATGCCGATTGATATGAAGAGATGAAAACACTACGTTATTTATATTGATGTTATGCCGATTGATATAAATAGCACGTTACGTTAATATCTGAGATGAAAACACTACGTTATTTATATTGATGTGATGCCGATTGATATGAATAGCACGTTACGTTAATATCTGAGATGAAAACACTACGTTATTTATATTGATGTGATGCCGATTGATATGAATAGCGCGTTACGTTAATATCTGAGATGAAAACACTACGTTATTTATATTGATGTGATGCCGATTGATATGAATAGCGCGTTACGTTAATATCTGAGATGAAAACACGACGTTATTTATATTGATGTGATGCCGATTGATATGAAGAGATGAAAACACGACGTTATTTATATTGATGTGATGTCGATTGATATGAATAGCGCGTTACGTTAATATAGAGAGATGAAAACACTACGTTATTTATATTGATGTGATATCGATTGATATGAAAACAATACGAGGAAATGGGCAAGGACTTGGGCTGTGGAACTGTAAGCTAGGCGCAACACGATTGGGCGCTGAGAGGCCAATCAGGGCGCGCAAACCGAACGCGGAAGGACAACTGCCTTGGGTAAAGTATTCACGCGACCAGGACACATACCCAACTGGCTTCCCACCCGCTAACACTGACAATTATGTTAGTAGGGACGACTGACCAAGCCGGAGGTACCGCTGACAGCTGGATTCGATCCCAGAGTCTCTGCGGTGGTAGGTGAGTGCTTATTCCACTGCGCTACCCAGCCGCACCTGGATGTACAGGATTTGGTGAGAATTCCAGGTGATTTTTTATCTGCAATTCTTCTTCTTTTGCCTGTCTTTAGTGATTTGATTGTAAACAGACGCGTGTCTCACGTTGGAAGACAGATATTTGTTTCTTTCTCTATCATTACCTCCCACAATGCCCATGCGATAAACATGCCTGTTGAGGTTACCTTTTCTTTTGTTTTGGAGGTAAACAGCTCTGTGGAGTTGTTTTTGTTGTGTTGTGATTTGAGTTTCTTCGATTTTTTTTTTTAAATATATAAAGTACATCCCTTAGTGTTTTCATCCAGCATGGACAATATAACCCACTTATTATATTATTATTAGGGCTGTCAAAATGAATGATTTAACTTTGGAGATTAATTTAAATTATTTAAAGCAATAGAATTAAGAGAGAGAGAGAGAGAGAGAGAGAGAGAGAGAGAGAGAGAGAGAGAGAGAGAGAGAGAGAGAGAGAGAGAGAGAGAGAGAGAGAGAGAGAGAGAGAGAGAGAGAGAGAGAGAGAGAGAGAGAGAGAGAAGATTTTATCATGTTGATCACATATCCATGTTGAATCGTGTCAGCCAGGAACCCAGGGCTTCCTCTCTCCAGCCTCAGGCATCCCATCTGGGGGTGCTTCTGTTGGCCCTGGGGTCCGTCTGGATGTGCCAGGCCTGCTGCAGTACACAGAGACAAACGCCACAGAGGGCAAAATCCCCAGAGAGAGACAGCGAGAGAGAGCATGTCATATGTACTCACAAAGTCCACACCCTGTCACCACATGTTCCCGCCGCATTTATATTCTGGGTTTGAGCTGGGCTTTCCACGGCGGCAAGGAGCAAAGCCGATGTTGTGTCCTTGGTCCTGTACATATCTCGGTTTACAGATACATCGTATAATTAGCTAATTGAAAGTCAGCGAATGTTAGTTCATAAACACATCAATGTTAATTATAGGAAAGGCTAGAAACAAGTGGAGATTTGAGAGTCTGAATGTATTTCCAGCACAACAGTGTTCCTCATAACCCTGACCTTTATCAACCTTTAAATCTATTGGCAGTTTGGGATCAAAGCTGTAATCCTATCTGGCCCCCCCGCTGTTTAATATCAGCGGCACATACGCACCGAGCCAAAGTGACATTCACGGACCGGGCTGGGCAACACAGATTACCACGTGAACCGAGTTCACAAATGATTACAGGACAATTATTTCCACAGGCCTGATGCGATAGACTGGAGTGCAATCTAAAAAAAAATATATGCATTTTATATGCATCATCACATCGTTCACCGGGTGTGGTCAGGCAACCGCCGGGGTCACGACCCTAAAGCATTAGTTTGTATCAAGAGTCATAAGTGTCAGCCACCTGGGAGAGGTCCATATATCCGAGGAAAAGGTCACGGCTTGCCTGAATACACAAATACAGTGAGGCGGAGGAAGCCGAAGGCTGGGGGGGTAGAAAGATGAGATTGACTCTCTCCACAGTCGCTCTCTCTGTCAACACGAAAACGCATGAGCAAGCGACGCACCCTGTGCACCCGGTCAGTCGAACAAATCCCTGTAAAAAAAAAACAGGTACAATCCCGTTTATATTCATACATCGTACAGTCGGGAGCTGACGGAGAGAGAAAGAGAGAGAGAGAGAGAGAGAGAGAGAGAGAGAGAGAGAGAGAGAGAGAGAGAGAGAGAGAGAGAGAGAGAGAGAGAGAGAGAGAGAGAGAGAGAGAGAGAGAGAGAGAGAGAGAGAGAGAGAGAGATAGGCCACATGTATACAGATATTTTGAAAACAGTATTTTCCCAGCTGGGTTTGAGTCACCTGCCGGCGGCCACCCTGCTGACTGCCTCCGAATTCAATAATAATGTCCATTACCTGTCCGCCCACCTCTCTCTCTCTCTCTCTCTCACCCCCGTCTCGCACTCTGTGTCTCAGCACGGCCGTATCGGCATGGCGACGCAGTCCTTTGTGTCTCTTCTGATCATATCATTATTGTGCAGGTACTTCTGTAAGCTCACACACAAGCAAGGACACACACACACACACACACACACACACATGCAAAGGACATGTACTGTGTGTGGTTTTAATCACTTTGTTTATGTATACAATTTATGTGAAAAGTGAGAATGGCAGAGTGCGAGAGTGGCTTCTGTGAACGTGGCCGAGCTATAAATACAGGCATCTAAAGACCACATATTGACATTTTGGTTCTGATTTATCTGAGATCCGGGTTCTGCTTTGAGAGGTGTTCTCCACAGTTCACCAGCGGATGTAGTATTATCGACCCCCCCATCTCCGATGAAGCAAATACTGCCTAATAAGTACAAATCTCTTCCTTGTTTGTTTCAAGTAAAGAACCTTTGAACTCCATTGACTATACTTCAGGCTCTATTGCCCATAGTGCACAAACTCCTATACTCAATGTATACTTATATATTGCCTTCACTGTCTACAACTGCCATACACTCATAACTACCTACCTCAAACTATCTACCCATATATCATTGTTTACATACTGTATGATAGCCATGTACACTAATACAACTGTTTGGTTATATCTGCATATATCCCTGTTCACTTACCTGTATACATAACTGTATATTAGATCTATAACTGTATTCATCCCATACCACTCTTACCTAGTTATAACACTGGCCAGTATGGCTTACTACCATAGTATATGTATACCTGTATCACTGTACATAATTATACTGTACATACATCAGTTTAGCATAAATTACTCAGTAGCGTATATATATATATATATCACATTCAATCACTTGTACATTTGAATCAAATCTAATGTAAAAAAAAAATTATTAAAACGTCGGTCTCTAACTGTGAACATAACTGCTCTTTCACCTGGCTGTCATTTTACTGCATAATTCCAGTTGTGTTCACCTATTTCTATCATCTTGCACAATGCTGATCCATTTTAGACCAAAATCTAATCATAGCACCCTAAAATAATTATGAGTGTGGAAAGCAGTCTGCCTGCCATTTTTACCTGCCTAAAAATGATCAAGTTAAAAATGATCAAGTGGAAAGCAGTTTTGGAATTATATCCAAATGACTTGTGCTGTTGAATCATTTTCTTGCCCCCTTAGTTAGTTTGAACGCATGCTTCAGTGAGTAAATTACTCGTTCTCCTCCATAACTCCAAAACTACGGTTTAAGAACAATTACTGTCAGATGATGATGAGTGTGTACTTAGGTCAGTTTTAACATTGAAGTGAATGAGCAACTCACCGTGTCCATCCACCCCATGTCATGGCCAATATATAGTATAGTAATATAGTAATATAGTATATAGTAGCTTAACATATAATAATAATATATTAAAATAACAGTATATATATATATATATATATATATATATATATATATATATATATATATATATATATATATATATATATATATATATATATATATATATATATATATATATATATATATATATATATATATATATATAATATTGTATAATACTTGTTGTGAAGGATCAGATTAAACCGAATATATATATTTATTTATGGATATATATTTAATAGTATTTGTATATCGTTTGATATCCCCTGTATATTCCTTGTACAATATGCACTGAATATCCCTTTAGTCTACTAACAGCCCATAATAGTTTCATTCTACCATTGGACGAGAACCTGGCGCCAGCAGCCATGCCCCTTGGTTCAAGTTCAATCGTGCCGACAAACATGTCGTTACAAGCCCGGTTCCGCGTAGGAATACGTCTGGCGAAATACGAATGGTACTATTTGTTCACAGCGCATATATATATGGCGCAAGTAAAGTAGAACTTTCTTTTAGTCCATTAGTCCTTTACCCTCCAACCTAGTAACAGACGCGAAGCCTCACCCACGACGCACGTGTGGTGCAGTAAGGCCTACTTGGCCTCAGAATAGGCATTGAGACATCGTGTGGATTAATAGTTGAATTGTCATAGTTTGGCACTATACCGTCGAGTGGGACGTATTGCTATTAAGTTAATAATAGTCTATTATGTATGGTGCATCGTTCGGTTAGAGTTATAAAGTGAGCAGTACCCCCATCGTTCCTGACGTTATCTGGAGTCTTACGTGTGGTGCTTGCATCCGAGGAGCTCCGGGCCAGGACGAGTGGACCTGTACATTGGATTACTTTACCCGGACGATGGCGAGCCTTCCACGGCTTGGATTATCTACATGCTTTGGGTGCTTTGATTATTCCATGGATAACGGCCAACACTGCTGAGTGTTGGAACTACCCCCCCGAGAGGAGTCCAGGTGAGACAGCGCTCTACCCCGAGTGAGGTCGCCTCACGTCTCTTCGTTGTGGACCGGCAGCTACCGTCCACCAGAGGGTCCAGCTGTATTCATCTGCGGACCGAGGTTCTGTGGGCACCGTGTTCAGCACTCTGAATTCTCCCAAGAAATCGTTGGCCAGATGGGATACCGCCAGCGGCTCTCCTAACCCCCCCTACTGTCTTACAACCAGCGGGACCCCCCCCCTTTAGTGTATCCAGCTATAATCATTTAAGTACCATCGCTATAGTTCCCTAAAGAACCAGGTTGTATACTTGCTCCCTGCGTAACCAGAGATTGGACATTCAATGTTGATTTACCTACGAATACTCATTTGCCTTACAAGTGCATTTCAAATCATAAATGTCATTAAGTGAACGTTGTATATACCCTTTGCTATATAAAATATTCGATTTATACATTTGTGTGGACTTCGTTTCATCAGGTGGGAAAGTGTTCATCATATCTATATCATGTACTGGATGGCCAGAAGTTAAAGTACAAGCGGTAGTGGTTTAATAATACCATACTTATCAATACAGTCAGGGAATTGTACCCCTCAGTTACAATTGGTCCTTCGAGCCGGATGGTAACTAGTGTAATATTAATATAGTGTTATTAATATTGAAATGGCCTATGATGAACACTCCACGAAACGGTCCTCCTAACGTAGAACGCCCGCAGCGCAGACGACAGCCACCTCAGTACTTAGAGGATTACGCTGTCAGTCAACTACCTAGCCTTCTACAAACGGTAAACGCGGTAAAAGTAGAAAGTAAAATTATGTCTGACCTTAACGACCAGGTTTCCCCGACCACAGAGGCCCTAGTGGGTTCTAATGTAACTGACCAAGCTCACGGTGGGGACCAGGAGGGAGCTGACATGCCTTTACCCCCCGCCAATACCGAAGAAGTAGTCCCCGACCAGCCCCGGGAGGAAGACAACCCTACAGAGAGAGAACTCTGCACGGAAGAAGAGGAGGAGAGCGCAGAGGAAATAGAGCTCCAGGACTCCCCAACGAGTACAGCCAGGAGCGGCTCACCCAGGAGCGGCTCACCTCTACAACCGCCTTCCCCCAGCGAAGCGGAGAGGATGCTACAACAGGCGTTCCTCGTCAGCCTGACAGCCTCTACCGAACGCGATCGACTTCAGGGTGAACGCGATCGACTTCAGGGCGAACGCGATCGACTCCAAGCACAGATGCTTATCGAGCGCGAACAACTCCAAGCGCAGCAACGGAGCGAAGAAGAGCGCATACGCCTGGAGATGAGACGCCTTCAGACGGAAGAGAATATGGCAAGAGACCGGGCCGACGCCCAGCGCGCCGCTGCCGGTGCCCAAAGAGAAGCAGATCTCACCAAGCGCGAAGCCGAGCGCGACAAGCTACAAGCGCAACTAATGGAGCAGCTGATCCTCAAAGCAACACCCTCTCCCTCCGCCAGGGGTTCAAGGAACTCGTCGAGACAACAGTCAAGGGCAGCGTCTCCTAACCGAGCAAGCGACCCTGAACTTGACCAACAGACCAAGCCTATACCCCCCGCAGACCCCCTTCCCAGACCGGTCCAAGCGAGACCCAGCTACAAGGAAGGAGCGGCATACACTGCGGAGAAGCTAAATAAACGACTACAGGATCTAGAGGACCTGATAGAAGAAGAAGAGGGAGAGGAGGAGAACCAAGCCCGACGACAGCACAGTACTCCACCGGACCAGGAGGTCCAGTACAGCCCAGGCTATACCCCCGCGGCGCTGCGCTACAGACCCCCGACTCTATTCACGGGTGAGCACGACGCACTACCAGCCCCGAGGAATAGCACCTGGACCAGCGGGCCATGGTACCCTGCCGGTACCAGCCCACAGAGAGGCGCAAGAGGAGACTCGCCTAGGAGGTCTCTCCCCCAACGCTCGCCGATGTATCAGCCATCCACGGCGTCATACATTGCCACGCCGACGTTTCCAGACTTCACCTATGAGAATCGAGCACAGTACACGGAGCTCCGGATGTGCTTAGAGACAATGATGGTGGATGTCGCTGATGAACGCCACAAGTATGCAATATTACTGAAGCACCTGAAAGTACCGCGAGCGCACAATATAGCGCTAGCCTATGCCACCTCTACGACCCCATACACCGCGGCTCTAGCAGCGCTGGACCAGAGATATGGACGTATATGGGATTACGTAATCCAAGAGATAAGGCATATTGATCGCCTACCCCCAGCAACAGACAATCGCTCATTAGACGACCTGTCGATAAAAGTGCAGTCCCAGGTAGGGATGCTGGGAGCGCAACGGGAAAAGGGCATGCACGAGCTATACGCCAACTCTAACGTCGAGAGGATTTTAGAGAAGCTGCCACCCGCAAGACAAGAGCGTTTTAGGCGGCAGAGAGACCACCGTGATCCTAACGGTCCCGAACCATCCCTCCTTGATCTAGCCGACTTCCTGGCGAGAGAAGTCAGCAGCTTACGACTGGATACGTTCGTGCGGAGCACGCCAAGCTCCAGAGAGGGACCCAGGAGAATAAACGATGGAAGAAGATCGGTGACTGTCATGCACCAATCAGAGTCAGTACCGAGCAGTAAGAGCCACAGTACCCCCTCGAGAAAAGAGAAGTGGAAGATGGTGTGCCCCTACTGTGCGAAAGAACACTGGCTGTCACAATGTGACCTGTTCACAAAGATGAATGCAGAATAAGTGAGTCAATGGATAAAGTCCAACAGGCGCTGTTACCGATGTGCGCGCAGTCACATGGCAGCCGAATGCCGCCTAAAGAAAAGGTGCAGTCGGTGTGACGGAGCCCATCTAGATATACTACACGACAGTAACAGAAGACGGCCTTCACCTGCACCATCGAGCGGCACCAAGGCAAGTGTCATGTACATTGACCCCGCCAGCAGCAGCGGCGCCCAAGTGCTCTTAAAGGTAGTCCGTGTGACATTGAGCTACCAAGATAAAGTCATGGACACTTACGCCGTCCTTGATGACGGGTCAGAGAAGACCCTTCTGCTCGCGTCCGCTGCGGCCCAGCTGGGACTGCGGGGGAGCGAGAACCAAATGACGATTCGGACAATAAGAAGAGATTTAAAGACGATAAAGGGCGAGAATGTCTCCTTCATTATCGCAGCAAGCGGGCAGCCAGAGCGACGGTATAGGATTACAAATGCTTTCACCAGCCAAGAAATAGGACTATCGCAGTACACCTACCCCATCGCCAAGCTGATGGATAAATATGTGCACCTGCGTCAACTACCTATCCCGCTCATAGACGCCGCCACCCCGACCCTGCTGATAGGCTCCGACCATGCAGACCTCATCGTCCCGATTGACCGGGTCCATACAGGACCCCGAGGCTGTCCTGCAGCAGTCGAGACCCGCCTAGGGTGGACACTACAAGGCCCCCTCGCTAAATCTCTCAACCGAACAGCAGCCACTAGCTGCCTCCACTCCAGAACGACAGAAGAAGACACCACTCTCCTGCAGCATGTCGAGAGGCTATGGACACTAGAGACAATGCCCTTTAAGAACGAAAAGAAAGACATTCGTTCTAAAGAAGACATTTACGCCATCAACCTACTCGAGCAAGGGACAAAGAGAGTCACAGTCGGCGGAGTGATGAGATACGCAACTCCACTCCTGAGGCGAGAGGGAATGCCCACCTTTCACGCAAAGAAAGACGCCACGGAGCGGTATCTATTGAACACAGAGCGGCGCCTAGCCAAAGACCCCGCTCAAGAGAGTGTGTACCGCGCTGAGATTGAGAAGCTAATCACAGCGGGACACGTGACAAAGATTGACATTAAAGAGGCCGATCAGACGACCGAATCATGGTACGTGCCGCACCACAAGGTCCACCACAACGGCAAGGATCGCATTGTGTTTAACTACAGCTACCAGATCGGATCCCAAAATCTGAATAAAGAGCTCTTGCCCGGCCCCACACTCGGCCCCTCTCTACTAGGCGTGCTACTACACTTCCGCCAGGACAAGGTGGCTATCAGCGGGGATATCAAAGGGATGTTCCTGCAGGTGAGACTAGTGGAGGAGGACAAGCCCCTGCTGCGGTTCCTATGGAGAGAGAAGATCGGAGATGAGCACCCAGCCATCTACCAGTGGGAAGTACTCCCCATCGGAACCACATGCAGCCCGTGCTGTGCTACATTTGCACTACAGAAACACGTCGCAGAGGACCCAGCAGCAGATGAAGAGGTCCGACACAGTGTGAAGAACAGTTTCTACGTGGACAACTGTTTACAAAGCGTTTCGACTCAAGAAGAAGCCGAGGCTCTCCTAATCAAGCTACGCGCCTCCCTGATCAAAGGCGGCTTTGATCTCAGGCAGTGGGCCAGCAGTGACCCGCACGTATTGCGCAGCCTCTCCCCCGCGGACAAGGCTGCCAGCAGCGAGACCTGGATGGCGACCATCCCAGGAGAAGCCCAAGAAATGACACTAGGATTAGTCTGGCGCTTCAAAACAGACTCGCTCCACTATAGACACAAACCCCTGACCACGGAGCAGGGAAGGTCGACGGCGATACCGACCACCAGACGGAGTGTGTACAGAACACTCGCCAGACAATATGACCCGTTGGGATGTATTCTACCTTACACCACCAGGGCAAAGATGATTGTACGAGCACTATGGGACAAGGACCAGGGCTGGGACGACCCAATACCCGCACACCTTGCCTCCACATGGAGAGAGTGGGAGACGGAGCTCCGCTCACTCCCAGGCGTCAATATACGCCGCAGCTACTTCCCACCCACAGTGAGGCCAGAGACATGTAAGATGGATCTACACGTCTTCAGTGACGCCTCCGAAGTAGCCTATGGATCGGTGGCCTACTTGCGTGCCCAAGAGAAGGGAGGAGAGATACACACGGCTTTCATCCTGGCTTGCTCAAGAATAGCCCCACGAAAGCAACAATCTATCCCGCGTCTAGAGCTCTGCGCAGCCCTAGCAGGAGCGCATCTAGCCACGTTAATCCAACGTGAACTCACCATTCCGGTGCACAGAACAATCTTGTGGTCAGATTCCACGACAGTACTCACATGGATCAAGTCTGATTCATGCAGATACAAGGTCTTCGTGGGAGTCAGAGTCACCGAGATTCAAGAGTTAACAGAAGCAGCGAGCTGGCGGTATGTGGACACCAAACACAACCCAGCTGACGTCATCACCCGGGGAATGTCCCTGGATGACCTCACCCGTCGCAACATCTACAGTGACGGACCGGAATTCCTCAAGCTCCCGGAAGAAGAGTGGCCTACGCCCACCCCACGGGAAGCAAGTAAAGAGGAGGCTGAGAACAAGAAACCTATGTTCTGTGGACTGAGCACAGTCGCCTCCACAGACCCCAACATAGATGATTGCATTACCCTACAGAGTGCGCAGCTAAAGACATTCCTGTGGCACCACCCAGAGATTCAGTCCACCACTGACATTTCAGCAGCTGACTACGAAGAAGCAGAACTTCTTCTACTACAACGAGCCCAGAGAGACTCGTTCCCTGATGAGCTAGACTGTCTACAGGGAGGAAAGCCCGTCCCATCAGACAGCAGACTGCTCCACCTGGCACCCGAGAGTGACGCCCGTAATCTCATCAGAGTGGGTGGTCGCCTGCGGAGAGCCCCCGATCTACCGGATGACGTTAAGTACCCGATAGTCTTGAACAGCCGACACAAGGTCACAGAGCTGATCATAAAGAAATACGACGAGGATGTACACCACGCAGGAGCAGAGAGAGTCTTCGCGGAGATCAGACGTCGCTATTGGATACTTCAAGGAAGAGAAGCGGTGCGACGCTTCCAGCGAACCTGTCTAGACTGCCGAAAGTGGCGCGCGCAGCCCAGCATACCCCGGATGGCTGACATACCTCCCTGTCGCCTCCGACTCGGCGACAAGCCATTCCACTCCACAGGCATGGACTGTTTTGGCCCGTTGTATATAAAGAGAGGAAGAGGAACCGAGAAGCGGTGGGGTATTGTATTCAAATGCATGACCACCAGAGCGATACATATCGAACTCCTTCCGACCATGAGCACAGACTCATTCCTTATGGCCTTCCGAAGATTCACATCACGGAAAGGAAAACCGTCTACATTGTTGTCTGATCACGGGACAAACTTCAAAGGCGGAGAAAGAGAGCTGAGAGAGAGCTTCCAAGCTATGGGCCCAGAACTTAAGACCCACCTCGCTCCATCCCAGATTGACTTCCAGTTTAATCCCCCGAACGCACCCCACTTCGGTGGAACCTGGGAACGAGAAGTACGTTCTATAAAGACAGCCCTGTACGCCGTGCTTGGGGCCCAGACTGTGGCGGAAGAAGTCCTAATGACAGTCCTCACGGAGATCGAGGGAGTATTGAACTCAAAACCCCTCGGTTACGTATCCAGTGATATAGCAGATGTCGACCCAGTCACCCCCAACACACTCTTAATGGGGCGGCTGGACCCCGCGCTACCCCAGACAATGTACAGGCCTGAAGAAGCGAACGGCCGAAGAATGTGGAGGTACAGTCAAGTACTAGCTGACAAGTTTTGGAACAGCTTCCTACTCCACTACCTACCGTCTCTACAGACCCGCCAGAAGTGGGTAAAAGAGAGAGACAATTTGACAGAAGGAACAGTCGTCATGATTATCGACCAGTCACTACCCAGAGCTATGTGGCCGGCTGGCCGCGTAAGCAAAGTGATCACCGGTGCCGATGGCAAGGTCCGAGCAGCTGAAGTGCTCGTCCAAGGGCGAACTTACACACGACCCGTGGCGAGGCTAATAGAACTGCCCCGACTCCCAGACACTATCGATGATGACCATGACCCCATGACTTTGTGAGTTGACTGACCCTTACAGCGGACCTTGAGTGGTAGACAGTGCGGTTAATCTGTCTCTGCTTAGCTAATTAGGTGGGACTAATTAGGGGGCGGCTGTTGTGAAGGATCAGATTAAACCGAATATATATATTTATTTATGGATATATATTTAATAGTATTTGTATATCGTTTGATATCCCCTGTATATTCCTTGTACAATATGCACTGAATATCCCTTTAGTCTACTAACAGCCCATAATAGTTTCATTCTACCATTGGACGAGAACCTGGCGCCAGCAGCCATGCCCCTTGGTTCAAGTTCAATCGTGCCGACAAACATGTCGTTACAAGCCCGGTTCCGCGTAGGAATACGTCTGGCGAAATACGAATGGTACTATTTGTTCACAGCGCATATATATATGGCGCAAGTAAAGTAGAACTTTCTTTTAGTCCATTAGTCCTTTACCCTCCAACCTAGTAACAGACGCGAAGCCTCACCCACGACGCACGTGTGGTGCAGTAAGGCCTACTTGGCCTCAGAATAGGCATTGAGACATCGTGTGGATTAATAGTTGAATTGTCATAGTTTGGCACTATACCGTCGAGTGGGACGTATTTCTATTAAGTTAATAATAGTCTATTATGTATGGTGCATCGTTCGGTTAGAGTTATAAAGTGAGCAGTACCCCCATCGTTCCTGACGTTATCTGGAGTCTTAACCAGGCTGGGCAGACCACGTGTGGTGCTTGCATCCGAGGAGCTCCGGGCCAGGACGAGTGGACCTGTACATTGGATTACTTTACCCGGACGACGGCGAGCCTTCCACGGCTTGGATTATCTACATGCTTTGGGTGCTTTGATTATTCCATGGATAACGGCCAACACTGCTGAGTGTTGGAACTACCCCCCGAGAGGAGTCCAGGTGAGACGGCGCTCTACCCCGAGTGAGGTCGCCTCACGTCTCTTCGTTGTGGACCGGCAGCTACCGTCCACCAGAGGGCCCAGCTGTATTCATCTGCGGACCGAGGTTCTGTGGGCACCGTGTTCAGCACTCTGAATTCTCCCAAGAAATCGTCGGCCAGATGGGATACCGCCAGCGGCTCTCCTAACCCCCCCTACTGTCTTACAACCAGCGGGACCCCCCCCTTTAGTGTATCCAGCTATAATCATTTAAGTACCATCGCTATAGTTCCCTAAAGAACCAGGTTGTATACTTGCTCCCTGCGTAACCAGAGATTGGACATTCAATGTTGATTTACCTACGAATACTCATTTGCCTTACAAGTGCATTTCAAATCATAAATGTCATTAAGTGAACGTTGTATATACCCTTTGCTATATAAAATATTCGATTTATACATTTGTGTGGACTTTGTTTCATCAGGTGGGAAAGTGTTCATCATATCTATATCATGTACTGGATGGCCAGAAGTTAAAGTACAAGCGGTAGTGGTTTAATAATACCATACTTATCAATACAGTCAGGGAATTGTACCCCTCAGTTACAATACTGTATACCAATATAATATAGTCTAGTATAATATAGTATATAGTATGCTTTAGTTATAGTATAAAAGTAGTATAATAGTATATAGAAGTATATAGAATAACACATGCTATAATAACTAAGTGTATACTTTAAGTGTATACTTCTTCCTACTCCTTTTCGAACATGTAAATTGAGTAATGTTTAGCTTTTGTTTATTTTTTTTCTTGAGATCAATGATTTGTTTTGATTTTATATTGTTTGTATTTATTTACATGTTCTAAATAAAGATTTCAAATCAAATGAAAAAATAGAACAGTGTACTATAAATATATTGATAAATGTGTGTGTTTGTGTGGGTGTGTGTGTATAAATGTATGCAATTTAACTGATAGATACACAACATGTTTTTATTTATGTAGCATGTACATTTTGTTTGGTTTGGTAAACATTACGCTATGAACAGTCTATCAGTCTATGTGTGTAGGGGCAGGTACAATAAGAGTTTTCTTCTTCCTGTTCCTTTCGGCCATGGAATTTAGTGGATCATATTGTCATGTAAGTTATTGGCTCGTGTTGCTACACGGACAGGTATATAGGTGGCACAGTACTTCCTGGTCGGGAAGCTAGTAAACAGTCAATGTGATCACACGCTCTCCGTCTCGTTATTATATGTGAACCAACGAGTACGAGGTTTACACAACACATATTAAGTGAACTATATGTACTGAAGACACTGGGTCTCATTCCCCAACATTTTCCAAAGAGTTCTCTTGGAAGACTTATCTTGGAACCGACTGAGACAGAATCAATGACAAGAGTCCCCAACGTGCTGGTAATATGTCTTAAGTGGCTCAAACGGTCGCACCTGTGACATCTGCTTGGGAAATCGCATATGTCTTAAACATGAAAGCGTGTCCCCATTCAGGTCATTTGCATACAAAACAACGCCTCCAGACAGTGGCGGCCGCTGGCGCTGGTGCCTTGTAGGTCGCAGTTCTCGTTAATAGGTCGAGTTGAAAATGTAATGCTCTGAGATGCTCTGGAGCAATCTCTCTCTGTCTCTCGGATCAATCAAATCAAATAATTAACACATGTATGTTGTCATTTTTTTTTTTTTTTTTTTTGGTCTTTTTCCCCCTCCATTTTCCTCCGATTTTCTCCCATCCCAATGTTAGTCGTATGCCAATTCCCAGTCCCTTCCTGGTCGCTGCGCTTTACCCCCCACAGTCAGATCATTTGGGAGAGTGGAGGCTACCACGTGCTTCCTCCGACACACGTCCAGCCAATCACCGCTTCTTTTCACCTGGCAGCGCGGATTCTCATTGAGAGGGCGTAGCGTGTGGGAGGACCACACTATCCCCCTCACGTCCAATCCGCGCTTAGCAGGCGCCCCGACCGAACTGTAGGAGTCGCTGTTTACAACGACCCGGACCCACCCCGCCAGCTTCTCCCACCCTCTGATACAGCCAATTGTATCAGTGCAGACGGCCAGCCAAGCTGGTGACAACCCCGGAGCTGTGAGCTGGATTCGAACAGGCGAACCAAGCTCACAGCTCCGGGGCTGGTGACGAACGCAATCTCCGCTCGACCACCTAACCGCTGTATGTTGTCATTTTAAACAACTCACCATTCATTCATTATGCATCAGCAGCAGCTAAATTAATGTTATAGTTCACAACACAGCAGCGCGTTTTGAATCGCTAGCCTATTAATTATCGTCTCAGCAAGCACAGTCAATACTTTTTTCCGTAGCCGCATTTCGCGGAGACAGCTGTGTATAGCGAGAGAGAGAGAGCGAGAGAGCGAGAGAGAGAGAGAGAGAGAGAGAGACTCACTGTTTAGTTGAAACGTCCAGGGCAGGAGAGCTTGATAAACGTGTATAATCCACTGTTGATGTATATCCACTGTCCACTGTCTCCAGACTGCATCCGCCATATAGCTTGTTAGCCAAGTGTTAGCTTGTTAGGCTGTTAGCACAACACAAGTACATTTCTTTGTCCATTTTTCCGCGTCGAACAGACTGCAAACTACCTGTGCGTTCTATCGCCATGCTCTAAGACAAACTCTAACCTTAACCAACTTTGAAAGAGTGCCTAAGCTTAACCATCTAAAGAACTTGCAGTCACGGCACGCTCTGCTGCCTGCATTTCACAACAACACAACAACACAACTATCTCTCACCAACGGACCGGAATAAGCTAGAATTGGAACATTCGAAATTGGATTCGGCCAATCAGAGATCGTCTCTGTGAAATTCTGCTACGGAAAAATATACTGGCGTCGGCCAATCAGAGAGCGTCTCCGCGAAATGCGGCTACAGAAATTCTTGACGCTACTGGCTAGACCGCTTCAAATCGCGCCCGGATTCCAACATAATAGTCATATTTCAACGCACAACGCGTTACGCACTGATTGGCATCGACGGATACAGCGATCAAACCGTGACGCGCACTCAGAGCGCTATTGCGTCTAGCCCGGGCCGAAAAATAAAAATAAAAAAAAGTGATGTCACTTCCTGTTCAAGAAAACGAGTATTTTTTTATTTTATATAATAACGTTATATTGTGCATTGGAAACACAAACATACTTAAAATGAGTAAATGTTATTAATTTTAAACATGTTTATATTATTTATAGGGCTATAAAACTAAAAACTAAAAAGTTTTATTTTCTTCTTCTCTCTGATTTAACAGCAGTCAGCAGGTGGGTCGGCGCCCTTGCGCCCCTAGTGGCAGAGCCGCCACTGCCTCCAGAGCTCCTTATAAGGACACTTAATGACGCAGCCGCGTGAAAATGGAATGGCGGAAGCGCTTTTCGAGTCTTGCGACGCATCAAAATTTGATTAGATTAATGTATTGGCATCATATATAGTACAGTTTGTGGTACACCTGCCACAGCACGCGCGCACACACACACACACTCGCACAGTACTTGTATATGAATGAATGAATGAAAACTTTATTTAACAGATTGCAGAATGGGTACAATACAGTACGACTCAATACACACAATTGTTAAGGGGATGCAGACCAGGGCCCTATTCCCCGTAATCCAAGGGGATTAATAAAGGAATATCTTATCTTAACTAAGTCGATCAAGAGTCCCACTATCCAGATTCAATTAACCCGATGTTTGAATCCGGGATTTTCCTGTTCCTCGAACGCTGATTCAGTCTCGTTCATTCGAACCAGACTTGAGACTCAGGATAATTGCGCGCGGCCGCCTCAGCTGAAAAGACAGCAGGTGTCGATCGCAGAAATCCTGATTTTCTAACGGCATTGATTGATTGATTGATTTAAAACTTTATTAACAGATTGCAGAATGGGTACAATGCAGTACGGCTCAATAGCCTCGCAGACAAGTTAAATGCATAATCTATAGGCTAATTTTAAATCCCTCATTACCCCAATCAATCAGATTAAACGTGCCTGCTGGCAGTAGGCTTATGGAATGAATAATCAAATGAGATCTTGCTAGCGAAAATAATTAGTTCAACTCTTTCAGAATAAGGATACGGTTCTCTTGACCATTAATGGATATATAATGGATATTTTATTTATCTGGCACCGTGGTCTAATGGTTAGTCCTTATACCTCTCACGCGGACGAACCGCGTTCGAATCCCCCCTTTTTCTAAATGTTTTCTTTTCTTTTTGCGATGTAAATGCTTCAATTTGGTGCACTTTGAGAGCTATATAAAGAATGACATCCTCAATTCATGTAGATTTATAATATTTTAACTTAAAACTAGGCTACTTTTGCGTATAGTCATTAATATTATATTCCAAAAAAATGTATATTAGAAACGCGGGGTTTCAAACTCTGGTCGTCGGCTTGACAGGAATGAGCACTACCCATTACACCACTGTGCCAGACAAAATATATCCATTATATATCCATCAATGGACAAGAGATGCGTGTTTAGAATATTTTTCTTTTGAATGAAGTTTTATTCTCAAATGCATTAATGTGACGTCAACGGCTCATTCAATTGCTCAAATCCGTCAAACAGCGCATCTCATCAGACATTTTAATCCCAGTTACAATATCACAATAACGTGTGAGTGATGATACAATTCAACAATCCTCAGATTCCTCGTAATTCATAATCCACAAAGACCACAATCCACGCATAGACACTTCAATTTTATGCTTGAATGAAACACAATCCGGGCGCTCCGTTAAGCAAATCTACAGCGGAGAATATATGAAACTAATCAGAGCCAAGCGGTTTCATTCATTAAAAATATCCCCGCGGGATTCACATTTGCAATG
Source organism: Notolepis coatsorum (assembly GCF_963971535.1). Taxonomy (NCBI): domain Eukaryota; kingdom Metazoa; phylum Chordata; class Actinopteri; order Aulopiformes; family Paralepididae; genus Notolepis; species Notolepis coatsorum. The sequence continues at coordinate 77,636,082 of NC_140180.1, read as the reverse complement.
CGCCGTTATTAAAATAACCACATGCAGCGTGTATCGCGACTCCGAGCGCCGTATATGACGTGCATTATTTTATTTAGGACAAAGTAAATCTATAGGCTGAATATGATTTATTATCAGCATTTAGTTCTATTATTATACATTTCAAAAGCCCCCTCTAGGAAAACGAAGCACAAAAACATAATTCAGAATGGTATAATGGGATCTAGACTGTGAGAAATATTTCAGGAAGCGAGCTGGCATTTCTTTGCGAGGGCGTGGCCATGGTTCATCCAGCTAACTGAACTTAACCCTGCTCCGGACCAGGTTCAAACTTTCTGATCTGTTACCATGGTGATTTAGAAAATCCGACTTCGGGGAACCGAAAGGTCTGGCTTAAGTCAAGCTATGCTGAAAATTATCCGGCTAACTCAGTTAGCCAGGTACGGGGAACGGGGCTCAGAGAAAGACGTTTGTCTTGTTTACATAATATATTGTGGGGCGGCGTGGCTCAGGGGTAGAGCGGGTCGTCCAATGATCGAGGGGTTGGTGGTTCGAATCCCGCTCAAGCCCATGTTTGTCCCACTGCCGTTGTGTCCTTGGTCAAGACACTTAACCTACTTGCCTTGTATGAATGTGTATGCATGTGAATGAATGTTGGTGGTGGTCGGAGGGGCCGTAGGCGATGATTAATCGCCACGCTTCCGTGAGTCTGCCTCAGGGCAGCTCTGGCTGCAATTGTAGCTTACCACCACCGGTATGACTGTGTATGAACGAATAATGGACTCTGTAAGCGCTATGGGGTCACTGGGGTGTCATGAAGAGCGCTATATAAATCCAATCCATTATTATTATATATAGCCTACGGCCAGTGATGTACCTGAACACGTTCAATGAATTTTGGGCGAACTTGAACTGAACGTACTGTATATCCGCTAAATGAACGTAATTGAGAACACGTTCATTCTCAGCGCTGTGTAACGGAGTTCAAAAGTGCGTTCATTCTCAGCACTCTATTATAACGGCGTTCAAAGATGTGCCATATTTCATAATGCATTTCAGCCGAAAACTCATTTAAAACACTGTAAACAGGCTTAAAAATTATGCGTAAAACCACCCGATCTGGCAACGTGCCTGTCACCCCCTGCTACGTCATCAGACTCCTCCTCACAACAAGCAGTGGAACAGAGGAATCTGCGCACAGAAGCCGAGAGCTGCAGCAGCAGCACTCGCTCAGTCAGAGTCAGACTCTACCTCTAGACGTCGCGTATGCATTTAAAAAAGTTTAGAATTCAAACTATTTGATAAACTTCTACTTTCAGCCCGGAAATGCATTCTGATAAACTGGATTAAGGATAAGCCTCCATTTTTACAAATGTGGTATAGAGAGATCTTCGGTTTGCTACCCCATGAAAGACACTGTGCAATGCATAGAGGAAACAACGCTTCCTTTCAGGAGGTGTGGGCCCCACTATTAGACTATTTTCCTGCTGAAATGTCTCGGATCCTTCTAAAGGCCCAGTGCCCCATTGTATGGACAGACCTAGGATAGGAAAAAATAAATAGATGTATGTGAATGGGCTCGAGGCATATTGTGCAATACTGTACAGTGCCTGTCTTGGTCTGCTTTCCTTTTTGCTTGTTTTTCTTTTTGTTTTGTTTTTGCTTGCTTATGGTGTGGATGATGGCATAGAGATGAACTGGAGGACCCCCCCCCCCCCCCCCCCCTTGTCCCAATGTGTGTTTTTGTAATGTAAGTACGTGAAAAATCTATAATAAAAAAAAGAATAAAAAAAAGAACTAAAAAGAACTAAATTAGTTCATTTTTGAAACCATGAACTTTAGTTCAACATTTTGAATTATGAACTATGAACTGAACTAGTTCATTTTAAAAATGTTGAACTGTGAACTGAACTAGTTCATGTAGAAAGTGAACTTTCCCAACACTGCCTACGGCGTAATGAATGAACGCAGTATAGGCTCACTATTCCATTAATGACTTGTTTCATTAGGATCTAGTAAACACCACACACATGCTCTGCCCCACGCACAGCACAGGCACAGTCCGCATACATACAGACTGTACCTACACTGCACGTAGGGCAGAGCACACATATACAGCATCCACCAAATCCCAATGAAACAAGTAACCAGAATATATTAAGCCTATACCGTTCACTCATCAGACACGTAGGCCATACTGGCGCACACAAGACTTGTTATGGAATATTAATGCAGTCTATTTCCACCGATTAGCTTTAGTTCTTATTTATTTATTTATCCACTGTCATTTCAGTGTTGGTGTATAGGCTATATAGTGTATTTCAATATACGTTTAATTGATGCCCTGTGATCAGATGAATCCATATTATTTATTTTTCCGACATCAAATGCGTAATTTCTTATCATACAAATATTGTCATATTTATTTTAATTATGATTAAGTAATTAATTCCAAGGAGGCCTGTAGCATTGACATTGTTAGGGATTGTAATGCAACCCCAATTGCACGACACAGACAGGTAATCAGAGTTAGCCAAAACAAGGGCATAATTTATTCACAACAAAAAAGTGGCACTGTCCCTTTAAGGGAGAACTCAAAATACAGGTGAATCTTTCTAGAGTACATGAATGAAATGAAAGTTCTGAGTCTGGTCCTGTTCAGACTCACCAGAACACTTGAGGACGGGCAACTCAGCAAACAGGGGTCCATGAAAAAGGAGTGTGATCATAGGAATCCTTTCGTGGAAACATTGAGATCGATGCCGATGCCTCACACCACCGAACACTGCCGACGTGCAACTCAGCAAACGGGACCCACGGAAAAGGAGTGTGATCATAGGAATCCTCTCGTGGAAACATTGAGAGCGATGACGATGTCTCACACCAGGAACAAGGCCCACGGAGAGAGAGTTGGAGGCAGTAGATGGCACAACGTCTCACCCTAGAGATGCGGCGGTAGATGGTAGCAACGGATGGCACGACGTCTCCCAGTGAGAACAGAGGAAATCCTCCCGTGAGATTATAGAGAGCAAAGACGATGTCTCACCAGGAGCGCGGCAGTTGATGGTAGATACAGAACGACCTAGCAATGAATGGAAGGGAGTCGGCAATACTTGTACTCTCCCAACGAGCTGATTGCAAACTCCTCTCAGGTGCGTGAAGTAGAATGTTTCGGCACGCCCCCTCGTTGGGCAGTCCTTACCCAGCCCTCACAGACATGAAGGAATCACTATGTAACATACACATTTGTGAGCGCACACTGGAAAATATTTGTTTTCTCTGAGTCACTCAGACGTTTAACCTGGTGGACCTGAGAGGCAACTGATTAAATGTGGCTAAACTGCTTTAAATGGAACAAAGCATGAAGTAAAGCTGGAGAGAGAGAGAGAGAGAGAGAGAGAGAGAGAGAGAGAGAGAGAGAGAGAGAGAGAGAGAGAGAGAGAGAGGGAGAGGGAGGATGAGGGAGATAGAGATAGCAAGGGGGAGAGTGGGCGTTCAGGAGATCAACAATCTCAATAATTAATCTGTTTTCATTCACTGCACTATTCTGGATTTCTAATTGCTGTGTCGGCGTTAAGAGGTTGGTAGTTTGTCCACATGACCAATGAGAAGTTTCGATCCAGCCTAAATGCATTTTGAGCTAGGTCATGTTAGTTATCCTTTGGTGGGATGTTGATTGGTTTATCTCTTCTGCCCCCTTAGCGACTATTTTGTGTTTTATGCCTATATTTTCTTGTGTTTCTGTGTACAACGATGGCTGTGTTGATTATTATGTCATGAAATTGTGTCCGTTTGCTTATTTTCCATATATTCACATTTCTTGCCATTAGGGTTAGGGTTAGGGTTAGGGTTAGGGTTACCCAGACAGAAAGATTAGGAGAAGGTAAAATCTCATCCCTGTGCCCGTGCCCACCCCAACACTTGCTCAACAGTCCCCTAACCTAACCCTAACCCCAACCCTAACCCTAACCCCAACCCTAACCCTAATCCTAACCCTAACCCTAACCCCAACCCTAACCCTAACCCTAACCCTAACCCTAACCCTAACCCTAACCATAACCCTACAAACGGAAATATTTGGAATCTTTGATAGATATGTAGAGTTAGGTTCATAGTGGTATTAATTGGAACTAAATATTACAAATTAAGTTTTTTATGACCTTGAACGTGATGCAATCTTTTCATGCACTAAGGTGACAACTCTGCAAAATCGTTAGGGGGGCACAAGAGTTAAGCGAGTGGTTTTGACAAGAACGAGTGTGCACATGTGTCCAAACACCTTGCAAGTATATGATATAGGTTTATATTTTGTAGTTCATAAGCTAACTTGTATGTTAGCCGGCTACCTGCTGTGGTGGTATGGACTTGTGGTACTATTTTTTTGCATATGCTTTATTAATAATTATAATAATAATTATGATAATAATATAATAATATAATAATAATAATAATAATAATAATAATAATAATAATAATAATAATAATAATAATAATAATAATAATAATAATAATAATAATAATAATAATAATAATAATAATAATAATAATAATAATAATAATAATAATAATAATAATAATAATAATAATAATAATAATAATAATAATAATAATAATAATAATAATAATAATAATAATAATAATAATAATAATAATAATAATTATTATTTTTTTTATTTTTTTTTATTTGAAGTCTTTATTTCGAACATGCAATGAATCAGTGGCGGCTCACCACTAGGGGCGCTAGGGCGCCGACCCACCTGCTGGCCAGCTGCTGTTAAATCAGAGAAGAAGAGAATAAAACTTTTTCGTTTTTGTGTTTTATAGCCCTATAAATAATATAAACATGTTTAAAATTAATAATATTTACTCATTTTAAGTATGTTTGTATTTCCAATGCACAATATAACGTTATTATCTAAATAAAAAAAACACCGTTTTCCAGAGCAGGAAGTGACATCACGTTTTTTTTATTTTTTTTATTTTTTCGTATTTCTCGGGGGCAATACGCGATAGCGCTCTGCGTGCGCGTCACAGTTTGATCGCTGTCTCCGTCACAGCCAATCAGTGCATACGGCGTTGTGCGTTGAAATATGACTATTATGTTGGAATCCGAGCGCGATTTGAAGCGGTCTAGCCAGCAGCGTGAACTTCCGTGAAGGATTTTCCATAGCCGCATTTCGCGGAGACGCTCTCTGATTGGCCGACGCCAGTATTTCTTTCCATGGCAGAATTTCACAGAGACGATATCTGATTGGCCGAATCCAATTTCTAGCTTCTAGCTTGGTTGAGATAGTTGTGTTGTTGTGAGATGCATGCAGCTGTTTGCCGTGCCGTGACTGCAAGTTCTTAAGCTTAGGCACTCTTTCAAAGTTGGTTAAGGTTAGAGTTTGTCTTAGAGCATGGCGATAGAACGCCAGGTAGTTTTGCAGTCTGTTCGAGCGGAAATGGACAAAGGTGTACTTGTTGAGTGTTGTGGCAACGAGCTCAGCTGAGCTAACACTTGGCTAACTGCTAACTTGGCCCTGGACGTTCAACTAAACAGTGAGTCTCAGTCTCTCTCTCTCTCTCTCTCTCTCTCTCTCTCTCTCTCTCTGTATCTGTATCAATCTTGGATGCAATAATAACGTTACTTACCACACTGACTATCTCGATGGCTCATTGATTTAACTACTGCAGCTCTCTCGGATTGAAAATACGTGGATTATGGCTTGTTCAATATCGTCTATGTTTGAATGAATGAATGAATGAGAACTTTATTAACAGATTGCAGAATGGGTACAATACAGTACGGCTCAATACACACAATTGTTAAGGGGATGCAGACCAGAGAAAGACGTTTGTCTTGTTTACATCAGGGTCCCAGATTTTCGATTCATATCGATAGTTTAATAGCTAGCCTTGGCTCGTTTAACAATATGCAAAATATGTGTACAGCCCTGTACTCATACTGAAGTTATTCTTGGTATATAATAGGTCTGATTGTGTAACGAATCGATTCCACGTCGCGCTGTGTGTGAGAGAGAGAAGGAGAGAGGGAGAGATCTGCCTGTGTTTGTAGACGGGCGAGTTTTGTTTCTAACTTTTCTATTTATATATTGTGTTTCAAGTTGTGAATTAGAGTCTAGACTATACTTTATTTGACTGGTTGTGTGTTGTTGTAGTAACAGCTGAGCGACTCGTTCATAAGAGCCGATTCATTGCCGTGAGCGTGAGTCGAATCGCTCACGTCTGGCAATGAGTGTTGCGTGGTACTGTACTGTACATGTTTGGTATATGTTTGGTATAGCGCCCCCTAGTGGCGAAACCCAGCGGCCGCCACTGCAATGAATACAACAAACAATAACAAAAAAGAAAAAAAAAACTCAATCTGCATGTTCGAAAAGGAGTAGGAAGAAGTATACACTTATTTAATCCTACCCCTTTTCCACTACTCAAATGAGTGTACTATTTTAACCATAAAAAAGAAAAGAAAAGAAAAGAAAAAAAAAATATATATATATATGCAAAACAAAATACAAAAACTATATATGTATAAAATAAAATAAAATAGAAAACAAAATAAAAATGTAAACACCCGTGAATATCAAGTCCCTTCTTCATCCCTGTACCTTGTGAACATAATTTCCTTATACATCAGTTTGAATTGTCTCATGTTTCGACATTGCTTTAGCACCACATTTAGACTGTTCCACAGTTTCACTCCACATATCGAGATGCAGTGTTTTCTCATGGTAGTGCGTACGTTTAGCACCTTTAAATTGTGTTCTCCCCTCAGATTATAACCCCCCTCCCTATCAAAGAACAATTCTTGAATGTTTCTTGGAAGTGCATGACTTTTTGCTTTATACATTAATTGTGCCGTTTTAAATTCCACAAGATCATTTAACTTCAATGTCTTTGACTCCAGAAACAATATGTTAGTGTGATCACGATAACCTGCAATGTGAACTATCCTTATGGCCCTTTTTTGGAGTATAATAATAATAATAATAATAATAATAATAATAATAATAATAATAATAATAATAATAATAATAATAATAATAATAATAATAATAATAATAATAATAATAATAATAATAATAATAATAATAATAATAATAATAATAATAATAATAATAATAATAATAATAATAATAATAATAATAATAATAATAATAATAATAATAATAATAATAATAATAATAATAATAATAATAATAATAATAATAATAGTAATAATAATAATAATAATAATAATAATAATAATAATAATAATAATAATAATAATAATAATAATAATAATAATAATAATAATAATAATAATAATATATAAATAATATAATATAATAATAATCTCATTCAGAACGCAGCCGCACGCCTGAGCATCTAGCTGTTCCAACAGCAATATATAATCCATTTCAGAAGCAGAACGCACGCAATAAGTTCTGGGTTTTTTTAAGTCATATTTGGGGGCAATTGACCAATGTGTAACCCAGGTTTCAGATTCATAACTATTTAGGCATAGGGACATAAATAGTTAATGCCATTGAATAAGAACTTAAATAGTTCATGCTATTATGTAAGAACATAAGTAGTTAATATTATTGGGTACCAAATCCTTTGAATTACAGCACTGCCCTTTAATTTACTTCATGACGTGAGATAGATGTCACGACAGCCACGCCTTGCTTTACAGGAGGTGAGTCTAGCACTACGCAGATGAGACACACACATCCACGGAGATGACGCAGCTAAATGTTGCTGGATAACGAGACAAAATAGCATGATAAAAACAGTTATCAAACAGTTATAAAAGATTCCCCCAGTTGCAAAACCGAAGAAGCTTTGCAGTTAAAGTAGCCTGCGGTTTTGGTGAGTTTCATCAATATTGTGCTGTTCATTTGTCGAATGTGCATAATGGTTAGGTCTATGCTACAAGCTAATTAACGTAGCTTCGTTCTGAGTCATGCTAGCGAAGCTCCAAGCCCAATTTGGTTAAATGAAAACTAGAAAGAAACCATTTCAGAAGTACTTATAATTGTATTGATATGCTGTACGATAAGAACAAGGTCTATATACATTTTGAATGTTTTTGAGAGTTTAATATGAACGTGGGGAACGTTCCACATGCTATCGCAATTTAGCCTAAATTAGCATGGGACATATGATATTCCCACGTGCCATGACAAGGTAGCCTACGTTAGCTTGGCATAGCTAAAAGTAGCCTGATTGATTATTCATTCTGAAAGCAATGAAAGGATGATGAAGCGATAAAAGATGGTAAATAGCTTTTATTTTCTCAATGCCTGCTTGACGCAGTCCAGGTTTTTCCAGCACCCCGTTCCACCCTGGGAGCAGTTCCAGACCACCCATCCCACGTGTACCCACGCGGGGCGAGGCGGTGTGCTGGACCGATACAAGATGGCGAGCCAACCCACTGAACCTCTGATATAGCTCAAGGCTAATGCCAGCCTGATGTGAATACCCCTGTTGCTCAACTCCTGTTACACCAACATTCCGGTAGGTTTGGACTGATTGAACATGAACCATAAGAACTTCCAAGGATTGAACTGACCTATATCCTTTTCTGATACACAAACTGATTGAACGAGAATACAAGAACTTCCAAGGGCTTCGACCCCGTTCACCTTTTGTTATTTTGATATTGTATTTTGTATTTGATTTGATTTAATTTGATATATGGGTACTGATATTCTCCTATAAGAAGGGAGAATTAAAGGGTAAATACACCCAGTAAGATACTTGAACCATTGATATTTCTCCTATAAGAAGGGAGAATTAAAGGTTAAATGCGCCCAGTAAGATACCTGAACTACTGATGTTCTCCTGTAAAGAGGACGAGTTAAAGGGTCAATGTACCCAATAAGATACTTGAATCTCATTGATGACATATTGATTATAGTTGAATCGCTGATGGTTCTCCTGTAAAGAAAGATGGTTTAAAGGGTAATTTCACCTAACAAGGTATTTGCATTCCTATAACCTGGAATATTTCTATTGGTACGTTGTTTGTGTTACACCTTCAAAGGAAGAGTTTAAAGGAGCATTTCACCTAATAAGGTATTTGCATTACCTGCACACTTAAAGGTTTAAATGTTTAAACATTTACCTATTGAAATGATAAACTGATATAGTTTTTACTAATGATAAACTGATATAGAGTTTACTGATGATAAAAGGATACATCCAATATCCAACCTTGAACCTAGCTTTTAGCTAGAGATAACCTCAGAGACGTCTGAACCAAACCTAATGTGCTGATCCAATCAACCTAGGACTTGATATCAAACTAATCCTCCCGAAAGAAGGAGTGGTTAATGAAGGAACCTAAAAAAGGATACTTCACTCTACCTCATTGTATGTATTGTAACTGTCTAGCTAGCGCGCTTGAGAATAAAATACCGGTCACTGTTATAACTTTGTCTCTGGTCTGCTATTCCCTTAATTGTGTATATTACTCCTCTCCTCATTTGAATCTAGAACTGTGCCCGTGGCGAACAGCTGTTACTGTTAGTGACACAAGTGCTACATAGATTTGGCGAGCCAGCCAGGAGGAGTATATCACAGTTATTAGATACTTAGCCAGCGTTTATGTACCTGTAGTCAGCAACACGGCTACACAGACTTATCTCTCAGACCTAAAGGAGATAGCGAAACAGAGTGGCGAAAACCTTGCGGAAGTCCTCAGGAGAGAACTCTCCACAATCGGTGACGTCCTCACCCTGAACGATCCTGAACCCCAAACTGACGAAGAAACAGGTGGGAAATTATTCGAAATGGTAGACCAACATGTTCCGGAGGCTGCAACACAAGCTAGCCCCTCACCCAGAACAATCCCAGAGCAGCAAGTCCGACTAGAGCACAGCCGGTCTCCTTCACCAGCGCGCTCTCAAGAGAATGCACGACATGCTCTGAAACTCTCCGATGTCAACCCACCTGTGGTGCAAAAGATGATTGTGGAGCACATAGTGCGAAGCGAAGACTCAGCCATGCACAGCCAAGCATCACTGAGACTCAGACTCTTCTCTGGGCGAAGACCTCGGCCTGACAGAGATGTAGACTACGAGACATGGCGTTCCAATGTGGGGCTTCTTCTCAAAGACACAAAATTGTCTGATCTACACAAGTCCCGGAAACTCCTGGATAGCCTCATGGCACCCGCCATTGACATCATAAGACACCTGACACCTGAATGTCCTCCAGGAATGTACCTGGAGATCCTCGACTCCGCCTTCGGAACCGTCGAAGATGGAGATGACCTTTTTGCAAAGTACCTCCATACAATGCAAAACAATGGAGAGAAACCTGCAGCTTACCTTCCACGACTACAGGTGATGCTGAATACCACCTACAGAAGAGGAGGAGTAGCTGCAACCGACCTTGATCAGCAACTTCTAAGACAATTCATCAGAGGCTGATAACCGAGCTGCAGCTAGAACAGAGAAAGAGAAACCCACCTACCTTTGCAGAGTTGCTCCTGTTACTCCGCACAGCAGAAGACAAGCGCTCTTCCAAAGAATGCCGCATGAGACAGTACCTCAACATTTCAAAACCAATGGTATCGAGTAACTACCAGGGCATCTGGAACTAATGCGAAGAGGAATGCACTTCACAGCCGATTCCGGACACCAGCTCCGAAGTCCAAAGTTTAAAGGCTCTAGTTGCAGACCTACAGACACAGCTCACAAGAATGATACCGAACGACAACAAGAAAAGACAAGCAAGGCCAGCTCCCAAGCAAGAAGCCCCGGCATCAGTTAAACCGAAGCCGACGACTGACAGAGGTATCCCAAGTCCCAAAAGTCAGAGACTCCAAACCCAAATAACTACACAAGCAATAGACCAAGACCCTGGTATTGCTTCAGATGTGGAGAAGATGGACACTGTGGGATATTTGTAGATATATCCTGATGAAGAATGTGCTCAGTCAACCGAGGCTTGGATAATAACAAGGGTTTATTAACCAAACAGATAGAATACATAGAGAGAATGGCTGAGGGCTTCCCCCCAGGTGATCAGCTGAATTTACCCAGGTAAGAAGACCTGGATAGATCTCAAGAGGAGATCTATATAGGTAACAGGGGGGGGGGGGTGGTCCCATTTGATAGGTCAGATGGGGGGGAGGGGGTACAGGTTTGGGGGACACAGGGGAGGGGGGTGACTTATTCCACAGAGAGGGGGGGGGGGCACAGGTAAAGGGGACATTTACATGAGGACATATTATACCACAATATATTATACCACAACACATAAGACCCCACTGCGAGAGTGAACCAAACCCCTCTCTGGTGGTCTCGGAAAATAAATTACTAGAGGAAAAACAGCATGCATGGGACGCTGAAAACAAAGCCTCCAAGCCTGATTTAAACTAAAGACAGTTTCTGCTGAGGGACAGGCTGGAACTGAGTCACGAGAGAGATGTCCCAGACGGAAGTGGCGAGCCTCCAATATGTGCTCGGCCTCCCATACCAAAGAAGTAGCCCTACCAAGAGGACTGGTTGGAGCTAAATGCACTGCACAAGTAACCATAGAAGGTAAAGAGTGCAGCTGCTTACTCGATACAGGCTCCCAAGTGACAACGATCCCGAATTCCTTCTATCAAGAGAACATGTCTCATCTACCCATCCACTCCTTATACGACCTGCTTGAAGTGTAAGGAGCCAACAGTCAGGAAATTCCCTAACAGTGCTTGTTCCAGCTGTAATCTTGTCCGTAGTTTTAGGTGAAGCTCTAGCAAATGACAAAAATAGAGCAAACGTTAAATAGGCACATACCAAACATTCCACGCTGTCAATAAGTGACAGCAGTCTGACAACCAATGACAGCACCCAGGTGTGACAGACAATTAGTGATGACAGCACATCAGTGGTGACATACAAGGTGAACCCACAACAACAGGAAGTGACCCAGGTAGACAGTAGGATACTATCCTAAGGAGGATAGGCTCCCGAACGTTACACAAACGCCCTAGATATCCTGTACAAGCAGCACGCAGATACCACATCTCAGAACTACCAATCCCTGCCATACGGCTACAAGGTAGTCTTGAAAACCCTTGGATTCAGACATAAACAGTCTGCGGATTCCAGCATGGGCGAAGTGAAACTACATAGCAAAGACCCTGAAACTATCGCTCCAGGTCAGACCAAAGTCCTCGAGGGATTAGTGAGTTGCAGAGCAACCAACGCAGGAAGTTGGGTGATGATAGAGTCCCCAAGGTCAACGGCCTTGCCAGGTGGAATACTGGTATCAGATCGCTTAGCAGAGCTACCACGAAAACTGCCACATTGTATACCAGTCATCCTTAAGAACGAGTCCGACCACGATATCACCCTGTCCCCGAAGGTTGTGATAGCTGAGATACATGCAGTCATGAGTGTCCAGTCCCTCAAGACACTTGACGCAGAACTATCGACAGACCCTTACCAAAAATCAAAGCTCAAGTTTGACTTTGGAGACTCTCCAGTACCCCAAGAGTGGAAAGAGAGGATAACTGAACGGCTGAACTCCATGCAAGAAGTTTTTCGCACACCACGATCTCGACTTCGGATGCACTGACAAGATAAAGCATCACATAAATCTCAATAACAAGACGCCATTCAAACATCGGGCGAGACCTATACACCCTCAAGATATAGAAGCTGTGCGCAACCACATTCAGCAGCTCCTCGACACAGAAGTCATCCGAGAATCTGAATCACCCTTCTCGTCGCCAATTGTAGTCGTCAGGAAGAAGAACAGCGATGTCAGGCTATGCATAGACTACAGGAAACTGAACCTCCAAACAGTAAAGGACTCATACGCCCTGCCCAACCTGGAGGATTCCTTTTCAGCACTGACTGGATCCAAATGGTTCTCAGTGCTAGATCTCAAATCTGGTTTTTACCAGATCGAAATGGAAGAAAAGGACAAGCACAAGACAGCATTTGTCTGCCCGCTGGGATTCTTTGAGTTCAATAGGATGCCTCAAGGAATAACAAATGCCCCAAGCACGTTCCAGAGGCTTATGGAGCGGTGTGTGGGAGAACTGAACTTGAAGCAAGCCCTCGTCTTCCTGGACGATCTGATCGTTTTCTCTTCAACGCTAGAGGAACACGAGGATAGACTCATGCGAGTCCTGAGCCATCTGAAAGAGTATGGGCTAAAACTATCACCCGAAAAGTGCAAATTCTTCCAGACCTCCGTAAGGTATCTAGGCCACATAGTGTCTGAGAAAGGAGTCGAAACGGACCCAGAAAAGACAACAAACTGAAAGAACTGAGAGCATTTCTAGGATTCTGCGGTTACTACCGTAGATTCGTCAAAGACTATTCAAAGATAGTGAAACCCCTCAACGCACTTAATGCCGGATACCGTCCAACGAAGAAGCACGGAAAAGCTACAGTGAACACAGAGAAGTATTACGACCCTAAAGATCCCTTCAATGACAGATGGACCCCCGCTTGCCAGACAGCTTTCGACGCTATCATAGAAAGGCTGACAACTGCCCCTGTTCTCGGTTTCGCCGACCCCAAACAGTCCTACATATTGCACACAGATGCAAGCACACTAGGTCTCGGCGCCGCCCTTTACCAGGAGCAGCAAGGACAGAAGCGTGTCATCGCTTATGCAAGCCGTAGATTGTCAAGATGTGAAACTATAACGGGAACTATAGGCCTGTGTCGATTCTTAGTGCAATATCCAAAGTCATAGAAAGGATCATTAATGATCAAATAAACGAATACCTCTCTACAAACAACCTGTTGTACGAGCTCCAGTCTGGATTTAGAACATCATATTCCACAGACACATGTTTATTATATCTGACAGACCAAATTAGAACAGAGGTGGACAAAGGTCAATTCTGTGGGATGGTTTTAATAGACTTACAAAAAGCCTTCGACACTGTTAACCACAACATACTTTTATATAAACTGAAGGCTATGGGTTTTAACAGTATATCCTTAAGGTGGATGGAGTCTTATCTGAGAGGCAGGAAACAAGTAGTGGAAATTAATGGGACCATATCCTCCTCACTCCAACAGACGTGCGGGGTGCCGCAAGGAAGTATTTTAGGACCACTTTTATTTCTTTTATATATCAATGACATGAAAACTGCATGTGATTGTAAACTGTTTTTATTTGCGGACGATGCTGCACTCATGGTCTCCCATCAGGACAAAAGAGAAGTAGAGAGGTCACTCAGTCTAGAGCTTGTCAAGATCAGTCATTGGCTGGTCGAAAACAGGTTATCCCTACACCTGGGTAAAACCGAAGCTATCCTTTTTGGCTCGGCCATACGACTTAAGAGGTCTCCTGGGTTCAAGGTAGTGGTAGGAGATATCGAGTTAACAGCAAAGGAGGAAGTCACATACTTAGGATGTATTTTGGACAACACCTTATCAGGGGTGAGCATGGCACAAAAGGTGGTCACAAAGATCAATCAGAGGATAAAATTTCTCGGTAGAGTGTCCACCTATATTAACAGGTCAGCAATGGAAGTCCTGGCAGGGGCACTGATCCAATGTCATTATGACTATGCATGCTCCTCCTGGTACACTGGCATCACAGTAGCACTGAAAGGTAGGCTACAGACAGCTCAGAACAAATTAGTTAGAATGATTTTAAAACTCCATCCCAGGACTCACCTTACACAGACACATTTTAACAGCCTCAAATGGCTCAGGTTTGAGGAGAGGGTCTCTCAAATAAAACTCAACATAACACATAGGATACTCTGGAATACTGTCCCTCAGTACCTCAGTGGATATTTTAACATGGTAAGGGATGTACACAGACACGCCACCAGGGGGAGCCCTACAGACATCGTCCCAGTGAGATGCAATAGGAAAATAGGCCAAAACGCATTCCTATATTCAGCAACAGTACAATGGAATAGCCTACCAATGGAGTTGAAGACCATAAGCCCCTTCTCCACTTTTAAATTAGCTATAAAGAGGTGGATCATAAGTAGCAGAAGCTGGGAGTAGTGAACAAAGGGTTTTAATATGTGTTGTTCCTTTTTTATTCTTTTATTGTCTATAAAATGGAATATTATTGTATGTATTTTTTTGTTTTTATACCACACATCCTGACATACAGACACTACAAACACCCACGTCCACACACCAGTACATAAATCCACTGACACCAATAATGAAGGACCACAATGGAAACAAGCCTATGGCTTTATTGTGTTTTATGAAATCCTATTGGTAAATGGAGAAAATGTATACCTGTTTTCATATTGTGATCAAATGTATATGTGTGATTTTCCATTCTAAACCAATAAACTATTCAATCAATCAATCAAAAACCAAGTATCCTGCCCATAAATTGGAGTTTCTTGCCTTAAAATGGTCGTTAACGTTAGGTTATGACTATAACCAAGTTCTGTTAATTAGGGGTGACGCTTGGCATCACTCTGCACTCTCTCGCGTACGTGCACGCGCACTGAATAAATTCCACAAATGTACCTTTAATACCAGTATTAGTCTGACCACACCCCTCATCAGCTTACCTTCATAAGCAGGTGTGTGGTCACCTGCTCTCCTCCTTCCCAAGCTTTCACCACAAGGTGAGGTCAAGGGCTGCAGCGGCCGTCGGATGCCAAGCGTCACCCCTAATTAACAGAACTTGGTTATAGTCATAACCTAATGTTCTGTCTCATTAGGGGCTCTGCTTGGCATCACTCTGCACAAAGGGAGGCCAAGCGGAGCCACTGGCCGACAAATACACCCCGCTGAAGGCCCCCCACAACCAACAGAACAGGGAGGGCCGAGCCCCCCCGACCCCCCCTAATGGAGGGCACCCTCCCTATTAGAGGTTTACCGAGAGGGCGACGGACCCGACCGCGCGAAGAGGCACTCAAGCAACTCAACGCACAGGGTGAGCAGACCGTGGCTTGACCCCACGACTACACCCACGCACAACCCGCATGCCACCCGGGAACGAACGGAGGGAAACAACCTCAGCCGAGCGGGCCCTGTCCTCCCCAACAGTACACCGCCTGGCACACTGGCCCTGCAACAGGCAGACAGCATGGCCGTAACACACAAGAGTTAACCAACGGAAGCAGGCAGTGCACCGGGAAAAAAGACCAGGCAACAGGCTGTTAACCCTAGCCTGGAGACTGCGGACGAGACAGGCGCCAGAAAGAACAGCTGAACACAGCCGCCCCGGCGGAAGGGGCGTATGCTGGCGTTGTCGCATAACCAAGCCTCCACAGAGAAGGCTGACACGATCGGCAGACGTCATGAACGTGCAGGGGCACCCTCAACCGGTGAACCCGGGAGTTGACACTGCAGCAACACACCAGAGAACCAACCACCCAGGCGTTACCCTATGCAATGGTTGGTCCCATAACCCCTCAGGAAAGAAACCCCAAAACACACCTGCGGCACTGCCGCAGCCCGCGTTCCGGTTTCCAACAGGGTCATCCCGGGCCTACGGGTCAACGAAACATTACCCCGGACCGGGCCCGGTGATACGGGGAGCACAGGGTCCCCCGAGGAGGCCAAAACCACCCCAACAGGCCCCTCTTCGCCATGCGTAAGAGAAGAGCGTAAAAAATGGAAGACCAGCCCCAGCACCCCGCACTCGGTATTCCCAGGAGGTCACCCAACCAAGTACCAACCAAGACCAACCTGCATAGCGGCCGAGATCCGACGAGATCGGGCGCGTACAGGTTGGCACGGCCGTAAGCCATTACGACAGTGCAGAATACAATGTACCCAACAAGGGTTCCATAACGCTCAACCCTTTGACACCCGGACCGACCTAGCATTTTTTCCCCCTGAAAAAAGCCCAAGTCCCTCAGGGTACCAGAACAGCAGATCTGCATCCCCGGCGGACAACGGGTGTAACTGATCTGGACCAGCGTGACCAGAACCAGTCCCGTGCCCTAACCACGCCGACCTGCCAACCCCAGGAGAAGGGGCAGATATGCGTGTTGATCCTAAAACATAAAAAAGAAGGCGCCACCCAGACGTTTCGGTACGACCCGCGCCCGGCGGCCCACCCCCAGGGCGTGAGACCCTTCCCCATATGTTCAGATACATTCTGTTATCATCCCCTGACATGAACGGGAACCCATCGACAACCACACAGGGTGTCGGAAGAGGAAAAAAAACCCATCCCAATTGCTTCATAAAAACGCTGTTTTAACCCCAAGCAATTAAGGCGCGCCAGTCAGCTAATGTCCAACAGAACATCCTGAGCTAGCACTATGTGTGCGTTTTGACATACCCACATCAACAATAGGCTGTTTAGACCATCTTATTGAATCCCCAAGACGCCCAGGGAAACGACAAGAGGGGCGAGATGCAATCAACTCCATGAATGAATGAATGAAAAACTTTACCCAACAGATTGCAGAAAGGGTACAACCCAGTACGGCGCAATACACACAATTGGTTAAGGGGAGGCAGACCTGAGAAAGACATTAGTCTTGTTTCCATCAGGGACCCTCATTTCCAATCCATATAGACACATCCAACTCTTTATAATAATAAAGAAAAAGCATCACCCGTATGACCCAACTGCACAGCTGGGAGTAAAAAACCTGTTTTCACATGATTTTAATCCAGTCACTCTTTTTAATCAGAGTGTAAGACCAGACCCTCCCAGAAACACCTTCCCACATGAGTTTATAGTCATGAAAAAGATATGCCAACTGTGAGTCATGTGACCAACCGACTCAAGTTTACACATAAATCGGGCGTAGCAGAACTGTGAGCCCTACGCCCTAACTCGACACCTTTAAGACACCTCAACTCATGGAAGGCGTCGCCATAGCAACACCGCTACAACGGGCGGGGAAACCTGCCGGCTCCTGTCTTGTAATAGGAGTCGGCAGAATAACCCTCCCCCCCCCCCCCCCCCCCCCCTGCCAAGACGTCCCACCGGCTTGGCCCTGACTGGCTCAGCAGAAGAGATAAAAAATCCCCAAACCAATCAAGTGGGAAAAGGAGGGGTTTATTCGACACCCCCTCACGAAAAACACACTTCATACCCTACACACAGAAAACAACCGTAGCCATTTTGAAAACCTCCGGTAGAATGCAATGCATAGCATAAGCTAATACAATGCCCGCTACCCACAAAAATGTGAACAGGATTTTACAACAAAACACAAGTCGCCTGTGTGTGAATCCTACACCCGTTGACTATGTCGTACATAGTAAAAAACGCTGACCGAGAGTAAACGGCTAGGCCGTGGAATGTGCGTGTACGAGTATTACTGCAACTAAACAACACAGCATTGTGAGACACATACTTAGTTCAAGCAATGGAATAACACCAGTTTCTACCTGCATGTGGAGCATCAAGCTAATAGAACCTATTACTGAGTGTACGTTGCAGACCTTGCTTAACCTCGTAACACAACACGACTCATCTCACAACGTAAAAGGGCAGATTCATATATACACAACCCCACCATATGAATTGTTGAAGAAACACACAGTTTGTTCGGCCAAAACACAGTCCCCCTTATATCGGGGAACTTTTTTATTTATTTATAAAGTGTTCTAAGGCACAAAATCATAGAGGGGCCGGGGAGGGTGTAAAAGAGAGGGGATACAGAGGGGAAAAGTCACTCAGCGGCGTCTGCCACCTCGCGCCGCTCGAGTCTTGCCACCCCGAGGAGCCCCGGAGGGACGGTAGGTTACTGTCTGCTGGACACGACGTTCCCTACCGTCTCCTCCAGTCGTGGATGGGCCGGCGGTGGCAGAAGCGCCGTTTCGTCCCCTGGCCCTCTTGGAAGGGCCAGCAGCGGCGGCGGAGGCAGTGGTAGCGGCGACGGAGACAGCTCGACGTCGCGGAAGCCTTCTGACTCCACCGGCAAGGACGGGAGGCGGAAAATGGGGTTGGAGAATGGACCTCTCCTCTGCCATCTCTCTGCATGTTGAGGTCATCAACCGCAGGGCCTTCCCGAACAGGCCAGCGTCGGAGAGGGCGGCCGTCAGAAGAGGAGCTCTCTTCTTCTCTGGCACACGGGCCTCCTCCAGCCAAAGATGACCCTGGCCCAGGGTGGCCAGGGCGCGCACTTTCCCCATGGCTATGGCCAGCACCTGGGAAAGGTGCAGGACAGCTCCCGCAGCCTGGGTGATCTGATCGCATTTCACCTCGTTCAGATCCGTGCCGCCCGTCATGATCCCTGATACAAATCTAGCCAGGTGGGCGATGTTAGACGCCGCAGCCAGCGATTGTGTACCAGCAATGAATGACTGGTCACCCCAATAAGCCAATCGCCTAGCCGATTTCCCCTGGAGGACCGGCTTGCATAGGGGTTCCCACACCATATCCGGAGAGAGGAGCGCGGCCATCGGACTGTCAAGCCGAGGCACGCCCTCCCGCATACCTTTGACTAACCCCGACACCCGCGTAACTGGTACGTAGGCGGGAGTTAGTCCCATGATGTTGGACACCGCCTGACCCCGACGAACATAGGCCCCCATTGAGGGGAAAAATGAGTAGACAACGTCCACCCCTCTCACTGGGGGATGCTGCCAGGGATGACCTATGAGATCATCAGGGACAGGTGCAGGCAATGGCAGCGGCAGCGGCACGCCGTTTGCGGCGGCGGCTACCGCCATGAGCTCGGGAAACAAAGCCCGCAGTTCCGCCTGCGGACCTTCCTCCACCGACCCCGCATCCCTCACATGCAGCAGGCTGCGACTGGTTAAGGAGCCACAGTCTGATGTGGCCGACAGTAGGGCATCCTGCTGATGAGGCCAAGGTGGTTCCTCGACATCCTCGAACAGGGAGCCCCATGGAGCCATTTCCCCCCCTCCGGGGTCTCCTGAGGAGGGATACTCTCCTCCACGGGGCCATCATACAAAAACCTGTCCGCCTCTTCCATGAAGTCCTCAGTTTCCATTGGAAATCCAGAGCCGGATGCATCTTCGCTGGTCTCCAGCAGTTCCCCAAACCCAGGCCGTTCGCGTCTGCACGCTACCATCTTGCGACGTGAACGGGCAGACGCGAAAAGTTTGCGTCGCAAATCCTCTGGCTCCAAGACAACCCCCCGTTCACCAACGGGCGATTCCCCGGAACCAGAGGAACCAGAGTCGAGATCAGGCCATCGCCGGAGCGACGGCACCGACTCCTCGGCTCTTTCGAGAGGCAAACTATCCATCGGCTGCCTCCTGGGCTGGGTCGGCAACCACGAAAGTGGCAACAGCCCAGCACCAAGGGGCACGACGGAGGCGGGAATGGAGAACCGCTGGTGAAGAGTAGGTCTAGCGGGTCTACTCTCCGCGGAATACATTATGACCCAAACTTTTTCTTTACAACAGATGTGAGAGAAGAAAAAATTAAGCACAATGTAAACTCGTCACAACTCTTTTCAACTAACAACACGTCAAGTGGGGTACTACCAGGCACTTCCTTGTGGTGAAAGCGAGAAGGAGGAGAGCAGGTGACCACACACCTGCTTATGAAGGTAAGCTGATGAGGGGTGTGGTCAGACTAATACTGGTATTAAAGGTACATTTGTGGAATTTATTCAGTGCGCGTGCACGTACGCGAGAGAGTGCAGAGTGATGCCAAGCAGAGCCCCTAATGAGACAGAACTGAGAAGTTCCAGGATCACCTCTAGGGAAGACCATTTCTCGCTGTCACTGATAGCAACCCACTGGCATTTATTATAAAAGACTCGAGCCACCCAAACAACTGCGTCTTTGAACTGCTGCGGTCAGGCAAGCGATACAGGAGTCTCATGACAAGCACAGAAAGACTCAGAAGAAGCTTCTATCCCCAGGCCATCATTTTTTCATTTCAAACCTTTATTTATACTCGTGAAAGCACTGAGGTTTCCCTCATTTACAGTGATGCTCAACAAACAATAACAGTATGTAACAACCATCAAATGCACTCACAGCACACACATCCACATGCACACACTCACTTTAAACATACAACTCACTGCAGCACCCATTTTAACCACTTTAGTACACCTAAGCACACTTTATATTTATCGGTAAGGAATTTGCACTACAACCCATACCTCATTACACTTTACTGTAAATTATACTGTACCTAAATTGTACCTCATCCCACTTCTGCTTTGCACTGTATAGTATATTGTATGGTAACTTCTACTCTACATAGAGCATTGTATATAAATGTATATACTGAAAAATTTTGTCTACGTACTTGACTTCTATTTTATACTTGCTATACTTATTTTATTATCTATTTTTGCCTAGCACAGTCTCTGGAGCGAAACAGAAAGAAGCATTTTGTATAAAAGTATTCTGTACTTCTGTATGACAACAACTAATAAAGAAATTTGAACTTGAACTTGAACATATGTCCTTACCACTGCTAAGCTTGATGCTGCAAGCTACAGATGGTTATCCGATCTATCAACCTTCGATTTCCAGCTGCAATACAGAGCTGGAAAACAGAATCAAGATGCTGATGGGCTGTCCAGACGACCACACAGCAGACCAGCTGATGACCCAATATCGAGAAAAGATATGGAATGAATACAACAGTTTGCGAAAAGACACCTCCCTGAACCAGAGCACGCAAACATGAGTGAAGACATCATTAGAGCTATCTGCGAAAGACACTTAGTTTGCGAAGTGATCGACAACGGCTCTAAAGAGACACCATCCAGCATTGCATCGGTGGTATCACTTGCCCTCCACCCAAGTGCAATCCCAGACAGCTTCCAAGGAGAAGATCAGCTGGGTGGCCTACCCGTCGTTCCGCTGATAACTCCAGCCGAAATGAGAGAAAAGCAAAGAGCCGACACCTGTATCCGTCAAGTACTACAGCTTGTGGAGTCAGGGGAGAAACCTCCACTGACACTCAGAAAGGAAATCCCCAAACTTTACCTTCTATTAAGAGAGTGGAACCGGTTAGAAGTATTGGACGGAGTCCTGTACCGGAAGAGACAAGAAGGGGCACAGACCCATCATCAACTTGTGCTGCCTGAAGACCTGAGACCTATGGTCTTAAAGAGCCTTCAAGATGACATGGGCCACATGGGCGTGGACCGAACCCTAGACCTTGTCCGAAAGCGATTCTATTGGCCCAAAATGTCAGCTGAAGTAGAAACAAAGATCAGGACCTGCAACCGATGTGTACGGCATAAAGTTCCACAAGAGAAAGCTGCCCCGTTGGTGAACATCACAGCCACACGACCACTCGAGTTGCTGTGCATGGACTTTCTCAGCCTGGAACCAGACTCCAGTAACACAAAAGACATCTTGGTCATTACGGACCACTTTACGAAATACCCAATAGCGATCCCTACCACAAATCAAAAAGCGTGGACAGTCGCTAAATGCCTGTGGGACCACTTCATTGTCCACTATGGTATCCCGGAGAAGCTCCACAGCAACCAAGGTGTGGATTTCCAGTCCCGCACAATTAGAGAGCTGTGTGAGCTAGCCGGCATCAAAAAGATACGAACTACCCCGTACCATCCAAAGGGAAACCCAGTTGAACGCTTCAACAGGACCCTGCTTAATATGCTGGGCACCCTGGAGAATCAGAAGAAAAGCCATTGGCGAGACTACGTCAAACCCCTAGTACACGCCTACAACTGTACTAAGAACGACACTACTGGATTCACCCCGTATGAGCTGATGTTCGGGCGACAGCCAAGGTTGCCTGTGCACATAGCCTTCAACTTACCTGTCAACTACCAGCCAGGCTCACACTCGCAGTCCGCAGTCTGAGATCCCACCTTGAAGCAAGTTACAGAGTAGCTACAGAAAATGCAAAGAAGACGGCGGACTGTAACAAAGCACGATTCGACAAACGAGTTGTTGAGTCTACCCTGCAGGAAGGTGACAGGGTTCTCGTCAGAAACGTCCGCATCAGAGGCAAGCACAAGCTAGCAGACTGGTGGGAAGCAGATATCTACATTGTAGTGAAACAAACTGGAAATGTTCCAATCTATGTAGTGAGACCTGAAACCAGAGATGGTCCACTACGAACGCTCCACCGAGACCTACTGCTACCTTGTGGAATCCTTCCTACTACCCCTGTGGAAGATGGACCTACTGTAAAAGACAAACCTAAGCGACCAAGAACTCGACAGAGCCCAAGAGAAGAAAGCTTGAATGAATCAGAGGGAGAAGACCCAGATGATGACTATCTTGATCTCACTTATCACTATGACCATGGAGGTCTAGTTGTGGAAACACAACCCTTTCCAGTGTCCACTGTCGAGCAAGACCCCTCAGACGCAGTCATTCTTCCTGAGGGAGCTCCAGGGACAACTGATGACCCGACGACACTGAACAAGACTATCCCATCCGCAGTGAGATCTACTGAAGGCAGTTTACCTGAAAATGACATACCTGACATTAGGGATGTCCCGATCCGATCACGTGATTTTCCGAAGATCGGGATCGGCAAAAAAATAAAGAAAATCGTAAAAAAAAATTATTTGAATTTTTTTACTTTTTTTTTTTATTCAACAAACATGACCATGTTCACGTCTTAAACTCATACTGAGGCCTTAGTTTTGGTTTTAAATTGCATATTATCATTCATTTATTTATTGTCACACAGAGCAGAAGAATTTTGCCAAAACAAACCAATAACTCTCAATGACTAAATTAATATATGCAAAAAACATTTGGGATGTGTGTGATCCAGCTGCAGAACGGCAGACCAGCCACACTCTCAGACCCAAAAAAAAATGTAATTAAATTAAAAAAATATTTTAATCCCAATTTCTCACATTACATTCACCCTGAATGTTGACCTTATCCAGGTGAAAAGTTAACTTCATAAATCATTTGATGTATAATTAAATCAAAGGAAATGCGTTTGGGTCTGAGAGTGTGGCTGGTCTGCCGTTCTGCAGCTGGATACTATTGGTTTGTTTTGGCAAAATTCTTCTGCTCTGTGTGACAATAAATAAATGAATGATGATATGCAATTTAATACCAAAACTAAGGCCTTAGTTTAAGACGTGAACATGGTCATTGTAACTGAGGGGTACAATTCCCTGACTGTATTGATAAGTATGGTATCATTAAACCACTACCGCTTTATGTACTTTAATTACTGGCCATACAGTACACGATATCTAAGTATGATGAACACTTTCCCACATATGAAATCAGGTCCACACAAAGGTAATAGTCAAATATTTAATATATAGCAAAAGGTACATATAATAGTTACTTATTACATTTATGATTTGAATTGAATGCTCTTGTAAGGCAAATGAGTACTCGTATGCAAATCAACACTGAATGTCCAATCTCTGGTTACACAGGAAGCAAGTATACAACCTGGCTCTTAGGGAATTATAACGATGGCACTTAATGATTATAGCAGGATATACTGTGAAGGGTCCTGCCAGTTGTAAGCCAGTAGGGGGGGTAGGAAAGCCGTCGGCTGTATCCCGTCTGGTCAACGATTTCTAGGGAGAGTTCAGGTACAGAACACAGTGCCCGTAGAACCTTGATCCACAGATGAATACACTTGGGCTCTCTTGTAGACGATAGCTGCAGTCGTAGCTGTAGGTCCACAACGGAGAAGAAGCGAGGCGACCTCAGTCTGGTCTGAGCGCCGTCTCACCTTGGCTCCTCTCGGGGTAAATCCAACACTCACCGGTGTTGGCGATTATCCGCTCCACAAATCAAAGCACCAAAGCAAATAGATATTCCATGCCGTATAGGGCTCAGCAGTCGTCAGGGTAGGTAATCCAATGTGCAGGTCCACTCGTCCTCGCCTAGAACTCCTCGGATGAAAGCACCACGTGTGGTCTGCCCAACCTGGTTAAGACTCTAGATAACGCGAGGAAGCGATGGGGGTGCTGCTCACTTTAGAACTCTAACCGTACGATGCACCATACATAATAGACTATTATTACTTAATAGAAATACGGTGCCAAACTCTGGCAATTCAGCTATTAATTCGCACGAGGTCTCACTGCTATTCTAAGGCCAAACAGGCCGTACTACACCGCACGCGGTATCGTGGGGTGAGGCTTCACGTCTTGTTACTTAGTTGGGTAGAAGGGTAAAGGACTAAGAGGAATTCTACATTTCTTGCGCCATATTTATATGCACGGTGGACAAGTAGTGCCGCTCTGCTTTCGGTAGCCGTATTCCTGCGTGGAGCTGGGGCTAGTAAGGGCATGTCTCGTCGGTACCTTTGAACTTGAACGCCAGGGGCTGGTCCCCGGCGCCTGGTCCTTTTGTCCAATAAGAGAATGAACTATTATGGGCTGTAGTAGAATAAAGGGATATTCCGTGTATATGTACAAGGAATATACAAGGGATATCAAACGATATACAAATACTATTCAATATATATCCATAAATAAATATATATATTCGGTTTAATCTGATCCTTCACAACAGCCGCCCCCTAATTAGTCCCACCTAATTAGCTAAGCAGAGACAGATTAACCGCACTGTCCACTACTCAATGTCCGCTGTAAGGGTCAGTCAACTCACAAAGTCATAGGGTCATGGTCGTCATCAATAGTATCAGGGAGCCTTGGCAGTTCTATTAGCCTCGCCACGGGTCGGGTGTAAGTCCTTCCTTGGACGAGCACCTCAGCTGCTCGGACCTTTCCATCGGCACCGGTGATCACTTTGCTTACGCGGCCAGCCGGCCACATAGCTCTGGGTAGTGACTGGTCGATAATCATGACGACTGTTCCTTCTGTCAAATTGTCTCTCTCTTTTACCCACTTCTGACGGGTCTGTAGAGACGGTAGGTAGTGGAGTAGGAAGCTGTTCCAAAACTTGTCAGCCAGTACTTGACTGTACCTCCACATTCTTCGGCCGTTCGCTTCTTCAGGCCTGTACACTGTCTGTGGTAGCGCGGGGTCCAGCCGCACCATCAAGAGTGTGTTGGGGGTGACTGGGTCGACATCTGCTACATCACTTGAGACGTAACCGAGGGGCTTTGAGTTCAATACTCCCTCGATCTCCGTGAGGACTGTCATTAGGACTTCTTCCGCCACAGTCTGGGCCCCAAGCACGGCGTACAGGGCTGTCTTTATGGAACGTACTTCTCGTTCCCAGGTTCCACCGAAGTGAGGTGCGTTCGGGGGATTAAACTGGAAGTCAATCTGGGATGGAGCGAGGTGGGTCCTAAGTTCTGGGCCCATAGCTTGGAAGCTCTCTCTCTGCTCTCTTTCTCCGCCTTTGAAGTTTGTCCCGTGATCAGACAACAATGTAGACGGTTTTCCCTTCCGTGATGTGAATCTTCGGAAGGCCATAAGGAATGAGTCTGTGCTCATGGTTGGAAGGAGTTCGATATGTATCGCTCTGGTGGTCATGCATTTGAATACAATACCCCACCGCTTCTCGGTTCCTCTTCCTCTCTTTATATACAGCGGGCCAAAACAGTCCATACCGGTGGAGTGAAAGGGCTTGTCGCCGAGTCGGAGGCGACAGGGAGGTAGGTCAGCCATCCGGGGTATACTGGGCTGCGCGCGCCACTTACGGCAGTCTAGACAGGTTCGCTGGAAGCGCCGCACTGCTTCTCTCCCTTGCAGTATCCAATAACGACGTCTGATCTCCGCGAAGACTCTCTCTGCCCCTGCGTGGTGCACATCCTCGTCGTATTTCTTTATGATCAGCTCTGTGACCTTGTGTCGGCTGTTCAAGACTATCGGGTACTTAACGTCATCCGGTAGGTCTGGGGCTCTCCGCAGACGACCACCCACTCTGATGAGATTTAGGGGCGTCGCTCTCGGGGGCCAGGTGAAGCAGTCTGCTGTCTGATGGGACGGGCTTTGCTCCCTGTAGACAGGCTAGCTCATCAGGGAACGAGTCTCTCTGGGCTCGTTGTAGTAGAAGGAGTTCTGCTTCTTCGTAGTCAGCTGCTGAAATGTCAGTTGTGGGCTGAACCTCTGGGTGGTGCCACAGAAATGTCTTTAGCTGCGCACACTCTAGGGTGAGGCAATCGTCTAGAACCGGGTCTGTGGGGACGAGTGTGTGTGTCAACCCACAGAACATAGGTTTCTTGTTCTCTGCCTCCTCTTTACTCGCCTCCCGTGGGGTGGGTGTAGGCCACTCTTCTTCGGGGAGCTTGAGGAACTTTGGCCCGTCACTGTAGAGGTTGTGACGGGTGAGGTCATCCAGGGACATTCCCCGGGTGATGACGTCAGCTGGGTTGTGTTTGGTGTCCACATACCTCCAGCTGGTTACTTATGTTAACTCTTGAATCTCGGTGACTCTGACTCCCACGAAGACCTTGTATCTGCACGAATCAGACCGGATCCATGTGAGTACGGTCGTGGAGTCTGACCACAAGATTGTTCTTTGCACCGGGATGGTGAGTTCACGTTGGATTAACGTGGCGAGCTGCGCTCCTGCTAGGGCTGCGCAGAGCTCTAGGCGCGGGATAGATTGTTGCTTGCGTGGGGCTATTCTTGAGCGAGCCAGGATGAAGGCAGTATGTATTTCGCCTCCCTCCTCTCGGGCACGCAAGTAAGCCACCGAACCGTAGGCTACTTCGGAGGCGTCGCTGAATACGTGCAGGTCGATCTTGCATGTCTCTGGCCTCACTGTGGGTGGGAAGTAGCTGCGGCGTATATTAACACCTGGGAGTGAGCGGAGTTCCGTCTCCCACTCTCTCCATGTGGATGCAAGGTGTTCGGGTATGGGATCGTCCCAGCCCTGGTCTTTGTCCCATAGCGCTCTTACAATCATCTTTGCCCTGGTGGTGTAAGGTAGAATACATCCCAACGGGTCATATTGTCTGGCGAGTGTTCTGTATACACTCCGTCTGGTGGTCGGTATTGCCGTCGACCTTCCCTGCTCCTTGATCAGGGGTTTGTGTCTATAATGGAGCGAGTCTGTTTTGAAGCGCCAGACTAGTCCTAGTGTCATTTCTTGGGCTTCTCCTGGGATGGTCGCCATCCAGGTGTCGCTGCTCGCGGCCTTGTCCTCGGGGGAGAGGCGGCGCAGTACTTGCGGGTCGCTGCTGGCCCACTGCCTGAGATCAAAGCCGCCTTTGGTCAGGGAGGCGCGGAGCTTGAGTAGGAGAGCCTCGGCTTCTTCTGGCGTCGAGACGCTTTGTAAACAGTTGTCCACGTAGAAACTATTTGTCACACTTTGTTGGACCTCTTCATCTGCTGCTGGGTCCTCTGCGACGTGTTTTCGCAATACTGGGGGGTCGCTGCTGGCCCGCTGCCGGAGATCAAAGCCGTCTTTGATCAGGGAGGCGCGGAGCAGCGCACGACGTCGCCAGTCAATTTTCTTTATGTGTCCCGCTGTGATTAGTTTGTTAATCTCAGCGCGGTACACAGCTTCTTGAGCGGGGTCTTTGGCTAGGCGCCGCTCTGTGTTCAATAGATACCGCTCCGTCGCCTCTTTTGTGGCGTGAAAGGTGGGCATTCCCTCTCGCCTCAGGAGTGGAGTTGCGTATCTCATCACTCCGTTGACGTTGACTCTCTTTGTCCCGTGCTCGAGGAGGGCTATAGCGTAGATATCTTCCTTAGAACGAATGTCTTTCTTTTCGTTCTTAAAGGGCATTGTCTCTAGTGTCCATAGCCTCTCGACATGCTGCAGGAGTGTGGTGTCTCCTTCTGTCACTCTGGAGTGGAGGCAGTTAGTGGCTGCTGTTCGGTTAAGAGACTTAGCGAGGGGGCCTTGTAATGTCCATCCTAGGCGGGTCTCGACTGCTGCAGGACAGCCTCTGGGTCCTGTGTGGACCCGGTCTATCGGGACTATGAGGTCTGCATGGTCGGAGCCTATCAGCAGGGTCGGGGTGGCACCGTCTATGAGCGGGATAGGTAGTTGGCGCAGGTGCACATATTTCTCCATCAGCTTGGCGATGGGGTAGGTGTACTGCGATAGTCCTATTTCTTGGCTGGTGAAAGCATTGGTAATCCTGTACCGTCTCTCGGGCTGCCCGCTTGCTGCGATAGTGAAGGAGACATTCTCGCCCTTTATCGTCTTTAGATCTCGTCTTATTGTCCGAATAGTCATCTGGTTCTCGCTCCCCCGTAGCCCCAGCTGGGCCGCAGCGGACGCGAGGAGAAGGGTCTTCTCTGACCCGTCATCAAGGACGGCGTAAGTGTCCATGATCTTATCTTGGTAACTTAGTGTTACACGGACCACCTTTAAGAGCACCTGGGCGCCACTGCTGCTAGCGGGGTCAATGTACATAACACTTGCCTTTGTGCTGCTGGATGGTACAGGCTTTCTTTTGTTACTGTCGTGTAGGACATCTAGATGGGCTCCGTCACACCGACTACACCTCTTCTTTAGGCGGCACTCGGCTGCCATGTGACTGCGCGCACATCGGTAACAGCGCCTGTTGGACTTTATCCAGTGACTTACTTCTTCAGCGGTCATCTTCTTGAACTGGTCACATTGTGACAACCAGTGTTCCTTCTCGCAGTACGGGCACACCATCTTCCACTTCTCTTTCATCGAGGGGGTACTGTGGTTCTTGTTGCTCGGTACTGATTCTGATTGGTGCATGACAGTCACCGATCTTCGGCCATCGTTTACTCTCCTAGGTCCCTCTCTGGAGCTTGGTGTGCTCCGCACGAACGTATCCAGCCGTAGGCTGCAGACTTCTCTCGCCAGGAAGTCGGCTAAATCTAGGAGGGATGGCTCGGGACCGTTAGGATCACTGTGGTCTCTTTGCCGCCTGAAGCGCTCCTGTCGGGCGGGCGGCAGCTTCTCTAAAATCCTCTCGACGTTCGAGTTTGCGTATAGTTCGTGCATACCCTTTTCTCGTTGCGCCCCCAGCATCCCTACCAGGGATTGTACTTTTATAGACAGGTCGTCTAGTGAGCGATTGTCTGTTGCTGGGGGTAGGCGGTCAATATGCCTTATCTCCTGTATTACGTAATCCCAAATACGTCCATATCTCTGGTCCAGCGCTGCTAGAGCCGCGGTGTATGGGGTTGTAGAGGTGGCATAGGCCAGCGCTATGTTGTGCGCTCGGGGCACTTTCAGGTGCTTTAATAATATTGCATACTTGTGGCGTTCGTCAGCGACATCCACCATCATTGTCTCTAAGTACATCCGGAGCTCCGTGTACTGTGCTCGATTCTCATGGGTGAAGTCTGGAAACGTCGGTGTGCCAATGTATGACGCCATGGATGGCTGGCACATCGGTGAGCGTTGGAAGAGAGGCCTCCTGGGCGAGTCTCTTCTTACGCCTCTCGGTGGGCTGGTACTGGCAGGGTACCATGGCCCGCTGGTCCAGGTGCTATTCCTCGGGACTGGTCGTGCGTCATGCTCACCCGTGAATCGAGTCGGGGGTCTGTAGCGCAGAGCCGCGGGGGTATAGCCTGGGCTGTACTGGACCTCCTGGTCCTGTGGAGTAATGTGCTGCTGTCGGGCTTGACTCTCCTCTTCTCCCTCTTCTTCTTCTGCCAGGTCATCTAGATCCTGTAGTCGTTTATTTAGCTTCTCCGCGGTGTCCGCCGTTCCTTCCTTGTAGCTGGGTCTCACTTGGACCGGTCGGGGAAGGAGTTCGGAGGGGGGTGTAGACTCTCTCTGGTGGTCGAGTTCAAGGTCGCCTGCTCGGTCAGGGGAGGGTGCCCTTGACACGTGTCTTGACGAGGCCCTGGAACCCCTTGTGGAGGGAGGGGGTGTTGCCCTGGTGATCAGCTGCTCCATTCGCTCGGCTTGTAGTCTGTCGCGCTCGCCTTGTAGTCTGTCGCGCTCGGCGTTGCGCTTGGTGAGATCGGCTTCTCTTTGGGCACCGGCAGCGGCACGCTGGGTGTCGGCCCGGTCTCTTGCCATATTCTCTTCCGTCTGAAGGCGTCTCAGCTCCAGACGTATGTGCTCTTCTTCGCTCCGTTGCTGTGTTTGGAGTCGATCGCGTTCACCCTGAAGTCGATCGCGTTCACCCTGAAGTCGATCGCGTTCGGTAGAGGCTGTCAGGCTGGCGAAGAACGCCTGTGACAGCATCCTCTCCGCCTCGCTGGGGGAAGACGCTTGTAGAGGTGAGCCGCTCCTGGCTGTACCCGTTGGGGATGCGTTTCCCTGCGAGGAGTCCTGGAGCTCTATCTCCTCGGCGCTCTCCTCATCTTGTTCCGTGCAGAGTTCCACCTCTGGAGGGTTGTCTTCCTCCCGGAGCTCTGGGGGGACTACTTCTTCGGTCTTGGCGGGGGGTAAAGTCGTGTCAGTTCCCTCCTGGTCCCCACCGTGAGCTTGGTCAGTTACATTAGAACCCACTAGGGCCTCTGTGGTCGGGGTATCCTGGTTGATAGGGTCGGACATAATTTTACTTTCTACTTTTACTGCGTTTACTGTTGGTAGAAGGCTAGGTAGTTTACTGACAGCGTAATCCTCTAAGTACTGAGGTGGCTGTCGTCTACGTTGCGGGCGTTCTACTTTAGGAGGACCGTTTCGTGGAGTGTTCATCATAGGCCATTTCAATATTAATACCACTATATTAATATTACACTAATTACCCTCCGGCTCGAAGGACCAATTGTAACTGAGGGGTACAATTCCCTGACTGTATTGATAAGTATGGTATCATTAAACCACTACCGCTTTATGTACTTTAATTACTGGCCATACAGTACACGATATCTAAGTATGATGAACACTTTCCCACATATGAAATCAGGTCCACACAAAGGTAATAGTCAAATATTTAATATATAGCAAAAGGTACATATAATAGTTACTTATTACATTTATGATTTGAATTGAATGCTCTTGTAAGGCAAATGAGTACTCGTATGCAAATCAACACTGAATGTCCAATCTCTGGTTACACAGGAAGCAAGTATACAACCTGGCTCTTAGGGAATTATAACGATGGCACTTAATGATTATAGCAGGATATACTGTAAAGGGTCCTGCCAGTTGTAAGCCAGTAGGGGGGGTAGGAGAGCCGTCGGCTGTATCCCGTCTGGTCAACGATTTCTAGGGAGAGTTCAGGTACAGAACACAGTGCCCGTAGAACCTTGATCCACAGATGAATACACTTGGGCTCTCTTGTAGACGATAGCTGCAGTCGTAGCTGTAGGTCCACAACGGAGAAGAAGCGAGGCGACCTCAGTCTGGTCTGAGCGCCGTCTCACCTTGGCTCCTCTCGGGGTAAATCCAACACTCACCGGTGTTGGCGATTATCCGCTCCACAAATCAAAGCACCAAAGCAAATAGATATTCCATGCCGTATAGGGCTCAGCAGTCGTCAGGGTAGGTAATCCAATGTGCAGGTCCACTCGTCCTCGCCTAGAACTCCTCGGATGAAAGCACCACGTGTGGTCTGCCCAACCTGATTAAGACTCTAGATAACGCGAGGAAGCGATGGGGGTGCTGCTCACTTTAGAACTCTAACCGTACGATGCACCATACATAATAGACTATTATTACTTAATAGAAATACGGTGCCAAACTCTGGCAATTCAGCTATTAATTCGCACGAGGTCTCACTGCTATTCTAAGGCCAAACAGGCCGTACTACACCGCACGCGGTATCGTGGGGTGAGGCTTCACGTCTTGTTACTTAGTTGGGTAGAAGGGTAAAGGACTAAGAGGAATTCTACATTTCTTGCGCCATATTTATATGCACGGTGGACAAGTAGTGCCGCTCTGCTTTCGGTAGCCGTATTCCTGCGCGGAGCTGGGGCTAGTAAGGGCATGTCTCGTCGGTACCTTTGAACTTGAACGCCAGGGGCTGGTCCCCGGCGCCTGGTCCTTTTGTCCAATAAGAGAATGAACTATTATGGGCTGTAGTAGAATAAAGGGATATTCCGTGTATATGTACAAGGAATATACAAGGGATATCAAACGATATACAAATACTATTCAATATATATCCATAAATAAATATATATATTCGGTTTAATCTGATCCTTCACAACAGTCATGTTTGTTGAATAATAAAAAAAAAAAAAAGTAAAACAATTAAATTTTTTTTTTTTTTTTTAAAGTTACATTTTTTTTATCGGATCGGGAAATATCGGTATCGGTAGATTCTCAAAATCACATGATCGAGATCGGATCGGGAGCAAAAAAACATGATCGGGACATCCCTACCTGACATGGATCAGGAAGAGAACAACCTACCTGAAAAGACCTTACCAGTTATGAGTTCAGAGGAGAACAATACTAACATGAATGAACCGGAAACCGAACCAGATGGACAGGAGAATGTCCAAGACAATGTGGAGAGAGAAGAGGAAAGAGATGTCAGAGATGGACAGGAGAATGTCCAAGACGATGTGGAAAAAGAAAAGGAAAGAGATGTCAGATGAACACCCAAGAAGGTCGACAAGACATAGAGAACCTCCAAAAGTCCTGACTTATCCCCGACTAGGAAACCCGCTAGTAACGATAATCCAGTCACTATTCCAGAGTCTAAGCTCAGTAATCACAGACTCTTTAGATGACTCCGACTCCCAAGAACCCCATAGGATTGTGATAATGTAGTCCTGGGATAATATGCACAGGGACGTGCATTAGGATAGAAGGGGAGGATGTAACCCAGGTTTCAGATTTCATAACTATTTAGTCATAGGGACATAAATAGTTAATGCCATTGAATAAGAACATAAATAGTTAATGCTATTATGTAAGAACATAAGTAGTTCATATTATTGGATACCAAATCCTTTGAATTACAGCACTGCCCTTTAATTTACTTCATGACGTGAGATAGATGTCACGACAGCCACGCCTTGCTTTACAGCAGGTGAGTCTAGCACTACGCAGACGAGACACACACATCCACGGAGATGACACAGCTAAATGTTGCAGGATAACGAGACAAAATAGCATGATAAAAACAGCTATCAAACAGTTATAAAAGATTCCCCCAGTTGCAAAACCGAAGAAGCTTTGCAGTTAAAGTAGCCTGCGGTTTTGGTGAGTTTCATCAATATTGTGCTGTTCATTTGTCGAATGTGCATAATGGTTAGCTCTATGTTACAAGCTAATTAATGTAGCATCATTCTGAGTCATGCTAGCGAAGCTCCAAGCCCAATTGGGTTAAATGAAAACTAAAAAGAAACCATTTCAGAAGTACTTATAATTGTATTGATATGCTGTACGATAAGAACAAGGTCTATATACATTTTGAATGTTTTTGAGAGTTTAATATGAACGTGGGGAACGTTCCACATGCTAGCGCACTTTAGCCTAAATTAGCATGGGACATATGATAATAATAATAATAATACATCTATTTTATATAGCGCTTTTCCAGGTGCTCAAAGACGCTTTACATGGGCAGGAGAGACAAACTATGGCAAAACAAAAAAACAGAACAAAAATAATACATGACAAAAATAAAATAAAATAACACCGACAGAATTAGAGGTCAAAAGCAAGATTGAAAAGGTGAGTTTTGAGGGCTGATTTAAAATATGTCAGGGTGTTTGCATCACGGATATACATGATACATGATATTCCCACGTGCCATGACAAGGTAGCCTACGTTAGCTTGGCATAGCTAAAAGTAGCCTGATTGATTATTCATTCTGAAAGCAATGAAAGGATGAAGCGATAAAAGATGGTAAATAGCTTTTATATTCTGAATGCCTGCTTGACGCAGGCCAGGTTTTTCCAGCACCCCGTTCCACCCTGGGAGCAGTTCCAGACCACCCATCACCACGTGTGCCCACACTTGGCGTGGCGGTGTGCCGGACCGATACAAGATGGCGAGCCAACCCACTGAACCTCTAATATAGCTCAAGTCTAATGCCAGCCTGATGTGAATACCCCTGTTGCTCAACTCCTGTTACACCAACAGTCCGGTAGGTTTGAACTGATTGAACTTGAACCATAAGAACTTCCAAGGATTGAACTGACCTATATCCTTTTCTGATACACAAACTGATTGAACGAGAATACAAGGACTTCCAAGGGCTTCGACCCCCGTTCACCTTTTGTTATTTTGATATTGTATTTTGTATTTGATTTGATTTAATTTGATATATGGGTACTGATATTCTCCTATAAGAAGGGGGAATTAAAGGGTAAATACACCCAGTAAGATACTTGAACCATTGATATTTCTCCTATAAGAAGGGAGAATTAAAGGGTAAATGCGCCCAGTAAGATACCTGAACTACTGATGTTCTCCTGTAAAGAGGACGAGTTAAAGGGTCAATGTACCCAATAAGATAATTGAATCTCATTGATGACATATTGATTATAGTTGAATCGCTGATGGTTCTCCTGTAAAGAAAGATGGTTTAAAGGGTAATTTCACCTAACAAGGTATTTGCATTCCTATAACCTGGCATATTTCTATTGGTACTTTGTTTGTGTTACACCTTCAAAGGAAGAGTTTAAAGGAGCATTTCACCTAATAAGGTATTTGCATTCCCTGCACACTTTTTAAATTTATATGTTTAAACATTTACCTATTGAAATGATAAACTGATATAGTTTTTACTAATGATAAACTGATATAGAGTTTACTGATGATAAAAGGATACATCCAATATCCAACCTTGAACCTAGCTTTTAGCTAGAGATAACCTCAGAGACGTCTGAACCAAACCTAATGTGTTGATCCAATCAACCTAGGACCTGATATCGAACTAACCCTCCCAAAAGAAGGAGTCGTTGATGAAAGAACCTAAAAAGGATACTTCACTCTACCTCATTGTATGTATTGTAACTGTCTAGCTAGCGCGCTTGAGAATAAAATACCGGTCACTGTTATAACTTTGTCTCTGGTCTGCTATTCCCTTAATTGTGTATATTACTCCTCTCCTCATTCGAATCTAGAACTGTGCCCGTGGCAAACATAGCTGTTACTGTTAGTGACACAAGTGCTACAAATGGTAGGCTTTTTTTTCTTTTTCTCATCTGGGTAAGAGTTTCTTATCCGGGTAAGAGTGCTCTCGACCACTCTCATTCAGCGCTATAGCCAGCGCCCATCTCTGCTCTCTAGGGACAGCTTTCCATTGCCTATTTTCACGACATTTCATGATCTTTGGGGATCTATTTTTATATTCTATATTATAGCTATGGAGAATATAGTCTGGCTCATTTGACAGACACTATTTGTAGTCCAATATGTAAAAAAGAGTTAATAATTTCATGTATATGTTCACGTGTTATCCCGTGGGGAATATTGTATAGTTTCAGAGTGATCCGGGCAAATTCCTGAGTTATGGAGCGCTGTGTGCATTTTGCGAAAGTCGTTTGCGTTGCTCGCCTGGACACGATACTATTTCCAAATCAAAAGTATATAATAGGTATTATGTTTCATCATGAAGGCATCAAAGGGGGGGGGGGGGGGTTGGGTCGTTTTTGTGATGCTCTGATCGTCAGCAACGGCATACGTTTTGAATACTACATACGTTGATCGTTGTGATTGATGTGAAATCATTGTACGATCAAAGTAGGATTGACGTCATATAGTCCTTACCTTTGCTAGGAGGTATTCCAAAATGAATATTCCAATTGTCTGATCGCAATTTCCAGTATTGATGTTCACCGGGTCCCTGACATGAAAAGGGACAAAATATGCATCAAGTGTGCTGGACGCGTTCCAAGTTGCTCGAATGAAGCGTTTCACTTGCCCGGGTCCAAATTCTCCACCCGGCCCATATAAAATGTAACACACAGTGTGAAATAAGGTTTCAAAGGGTAGGCGATACCGCCACCTAGCAGGATTCGGCCGGCATTGCACTCTCGAGGTCTCAGAATGAGTTCCAATGATAACACAGAGGTCCGTGAGAGTGTATAAATATTAAAATTGAAAAAAAGAAAAAATTATCTAAAAACGTAATATTACGTGATTGGCGCTCAACCGCTGGCGAGCAAACATGTATTATTACGTGGTTGGCGCTGAATGAGTTAAAATGTGGTCTTGCCTAAGAGAAAAGCTAAAATAAGAAAACATTGCTGAATCCCAGGTAAGAACAAAATAAGAAAAAATGCTAGTTAAGAACTAAATAAAAGGAAATCTGTTCTTATATCGCTTTGTGAATGAGGCCCATTGTTACTCAGTTGATAAGAGTTCTACCCTTCCTACTGACTTGTTGTACAAAACTTGTAAGTTGCTTTGAATAAAAGCGTCAGCTAAATGGCAAAATGTAAATGTAATCATAATAAACTTTATTTGTTTATTATAGCACCTTTCATACAAGAATTGCAGCCCAAAGTGCTTCACAGCAGTAGTGTAGACATAAAATAGACATAAAATGAGCATACAATTGGCATAATTATAGACTTAACATTTTAGAATTTACATTAAAACCTCTCTGAAAGCCTTAATAGATTTCCATGCGTATAGTTTACAATAGATTTCTGGCATTAAAATCTATAAAAGACTATTTCTAACTAAATAAAAGCAATGCATGAAGTGCAAACATAAAATTAGTTTAAAATAGTCAGAATAAGAACAATGCAAAAAGCAGACAATAAAATTGCTCTAATTGACATACAATTAGCATAGAATGGACAGAATAAAATAGTGCAATAGTGCAGTGCAATATAATAGCTCTCATTTACAGTACAACAATCACAGTCTGGATGCAATGAGTACAAGCAGCAGAGTTTATTAAAAGGCTAAGTTGAAGAGATAAATTATGAATGCAGTCCAATCAAAGAGGTAGGTTTTTAGCTTACTTTAAACATGTTGTGATCTAGCCTCCTTAATGTCCATATGTAAGGTGTTCCATAGCTTTGGTGCATAATTAGCAAAATGCTGCAACCCCAATATTATTTTGGCTGTGGTTGGGAATAATGT
Source organism: Notolepis coatsorum (assembly GCF_963971535.1). Classification (NCBI taxonomy): domain Eukaryota; kingdom Metazoa; phylum Chordata; class Actinopteri; order Aulopiformes; family Paralepididae; genus Notolepis; species Notolepis coatsorum. Next base: position 77,598,483 of record NC_140180.1, on the reverse strand, counting down.
ATCTTCTCAATGATTCTATGTTATAGCTATATGCTCGTTCTCTAATGTATAGTGGAATAGCTTACTCTGCTCGTTGTATTTTCCGTTAAAGTAACAGTTCATTCAAATATGGTCCGTTGGAAATCACGTGGAGGCGGAGACAGCGCTGCGGGTGAAAACGGTTCTGACCGTTGTTTTATTGGAATATCCAACAGCTTAAATTATCTGGTTCACAGCATCAATTATTTTCTATCTCTAATCAGCTTTTCCCGGAGGGCTTCTTAGTGGCGTCTCTTATTCTCGAACTGGTGGGGTGGATTCTCCGTCTCTGCTTCTCCGTTCTCTCTGCGTGTCTCTCTGCGTCTCGGTGTCTCGGTGTCTCTGTCTCACCTCCATCATTTAACCTGTAGGTTTTATAGAGAAGAGAGAACCCCCCCCCGCCCTTGCGCCATCCAGTGCCGTCACCCCAGAGAGCCTGCTTTCCTATTGGCTAGAAGGTCTCCCCTCTCAGTGATTTGGGTCTTGCGAAACAGCGTTACAAGGTGACCTTACAGAGGGGATATGAACTAGTTTCCTTTTAGAATGATTTACCCAAGTGTCCCTGAATGCGACCCTCATACAGATGGAAATATAGTACCCACTCAACCTAACAGTGGGTATCACAGAATGGCCTGTTTGGTCTGCTTAGCTAAAGTAAACAGAACTCGGGTGTTGGCCTTAAAGTTAAGTATTGGGCCCTCCATCCCACTTTGTTGTGTGGGGAAAGAGGTTTCATCTGTTTGCCATTTGGTCTGTTTTTTTTATCTTTATGGCACTCTGGGCCTTTCCTATAACTGCTAAGTGAAGGCTGAAGGGGTGCACTGTTAGCTTTTTGACTGAGTTCTCCTGTGGCTTTTTCCATCAACCGCTAGATGATTTTAATCCTTCCTGTAATGCTTATATGGGTCATTTTGATCCATTTCGACTGAGGCCAGTTAACAGCCTTCTTGTTGACTCAAATGTATGGTTAACCTAACAGGTGATTTGGCATGGCTGTGAGTCTCTATTTTTCTAAGAGAAAATAACCTAGTTCTTTGCTATTTCATATATGTGCATAATTTCTATTGTTAAATTTACAGGTTTTATTTAGATAAATATACGACAATCCACCCTTAGTGGGTTTCATAACCCACTATATAGCACCAATATGTTCTAAATTAAACATGTTAAACCATAATTATCATTTTTGCTAATATTTTCAAAAAATTCAAAAAATCCAAAATTTACACAAATCGAACTACCAAACCCATTTCCGTCTGTACAGTTACAAAATCATCATTCACTCTTTCCGTTGGCTTCTTCCCCAGTCACACACAATATCAGTTATTACTATGACTTTAGACTAAGAAAGCTGTTCCTGTTTTTACAAGGAAACACTCTTTCAATAACAGCTTTTTTGTTTAGACTATTTTATCCATGTTTACTTAGCTTCAATGTGTCTGTTTTGTGTAATTGACTCTGCAAGAAAAGATTAATACATCCTACCCAAAAGATTAACACTCTAAACATCTAGGGAGATTCAAACAAGCAAACATAAATCATCTCTTCTCCTTGAAAAGACCACTGAGGCCTCAATTATTCTTCGCTTTCATCCCTGTCAGTTATCCCTGTTTAAACCTCCTGAGGTCTTTACGGCTACCTCGTTTTGACTGTTTTCTTCTTGTTGTATTTTGTGCTAACCACAGCCTCTTCTTTGTTGTATGCAGTTTTTGGTACTGCTCCGATTTTCCACAGAAGGAAACGATTTTCCCTCTGTCCTTTTTTGCATTTTGGATTGTTATTTGCAAACACACAATGGATTGGAAGGTCTCATTTTCGCACAGATACATTTTTACTGTTCTGTATTTGACAACACTCTTTTTCCAAATTCGTTATCTATATATTCCACAGCTTCAATTGTTAATATTCAATCAAATCACCTTTGTCTCATTCATTTTTGTGCTGTACTATCTTACTAGATCAAATATCTCAAGTTCAACACAATCACCACTCCACCCTTGAAAGTGGAATAACCATTTATTACACTATCAATACCTTGTTTCCAGACAGCCTCCTCGGTCCGGACAGCCAGCTCTAGACGAGGCCAACCACCAACAGAACCTATGCGCATGGTAACAAACCACAGTCCCTTTAAACACACATCCCACACACTCTGCCAGCCTTCAACAAGCCGGTGCAGAGTCTCCCATAAGCCAATTATCAATTTCACACGTCTGCACCCTATTTGCAAACTATTTGGCCAATGGCGACCAAAATCTACAGAGCTTACCTACAAACAGAGAAACACGTTCGCCCAACACTTACCAAACCCAAAAACGTGACACAACTCCCCAGATACTACTCCTGGACTCTCAATGAGCGGAAAACCAAATCATGAACCAGCTCCCGTCCACCCTTAGTTTCCAGCCCATTATATTAGACATTCCTACCAGTCCCGCTGTGTCACCACCACCTGCTATCCCTGACCGGCGAGAGATCCCTCCCAGCCAGTCAGTTCCTAAAAAAAATAGAGTGTCAAACAAAAACAAAGAAAATTGCAAACAAACATAAACAAAAATTCGTGAGTGCCTTCATGCAACACACCCATCAACAGAACTAAACTATCAGCTAGAGGCATAAATACCCCCGCATAATCACTAAGAAATAAAAATTAAAAATTAAAAAGAAATGAAGTAAAGAAATTAAATTAATTTTTTTTTTTTTTTTTTTTTTTTTAAGTCTCCTTGACCACCCTTGGATCAAGTATGTATAATCACTACTAAAATAGTCCTTTGTTATTAACTCTGTTTAATATTATGTCTAATATCAACTGTTTAACCCTTCTCTGACACCGTCTGGGTCAGAGTTCACATGACCACAAGAGCCATTGCGGTGACCATTTTTCTCTCTCTCTCCAATCTGTGCAGCCGGGCCAGGCTGCACAGGTGGGAGATACCAAAAATCGTCCACCATACCATTCTCCCTTACGTTTTCCTCACTGCCACAGCAAGAGTTGATCAGACACACTGTAGCAAAAAGGAAAACCCATGATTGGTCTATTAATTAACTGTTAGTACGATTGGCTCATGCATCTGTCAGTCATTTCATCTCTCCCTGTTAGTTGCACATCCATCTTAGTCGCTTCCACTCATAATCTAATGTACCAACGCTTCTATATATTTTTTATTCTATTTTTATTCCAATCAGTCCTTTTTCCCATTTTAACTTATTAATAACTCTATTTTCCCGAGCACTATTAGCTTCGCTTGTGCATTCCTGCCTCGTTCTTATTCAACCTATGGCCTTTGCAGACACACCCTCTTTACACCCCTTCTGAAAATGTCCCAACATTCCACATGTCCAGCAACTCTGTGTTCTGATGGACTCTTGCTGTCTATTGGACTCTTGCTGAGCCCGCCACCCTTTGCCACATGATCGAGCGAGATGGCCGATTTCTCCACATTTCCAGCACTCAGTCGATGCCAGCCATCCAAGCGGTCCCCCTCTTTGTCGTCCATTTCCTCCTTGGGGCTGCCAGTTCTGTTGTCTGGATGAGAGAGGGACATACCTGTTCTTCCCAGCCGCCGCACCTTGGGCCTTTTGTTGTTGGGAGGGGCCTGGAAACTCACCCCCCCTGCAGCTGTCATCATTCCCTCGCTGCTCCGCTCCCTGTTCAGGTAACAGGGCAAATGACTTCTCTTGTTCACTGAGTCCTTGTTCTGCAGTACGAAACATGATTTCCAAAATTACATCACTCATGATCACAGTCTGTTTCGCCAGCTCTTGTTCTAGCACCTCCCTCTCGCGTGTGACTTGGTCAACCGCCAGCTGCTTCTCCACCAGTTTTCTACGGACTGTCTCATGTCTTTCGGACGCTTCCGTGAATGCTCTCTGTCTTTCTGGAGAGAGGTACGTCATCCTCTCTACCTCCACCCTGGCCCCCGCTGTCTGGCTCCTCGTCACCGGCCCACGCCTCTCATCCCGGCTTTGGTCTCGAGGGACGACTGGACATGGGAAACGGGTGGGCTGTAGAAACTGTTCATGTATAGTTCCATACCTGGTCTCTGTACCAGCCGTACGGCCAGAATAGACTTCGTGGGACTGCTGTAACAACGCCGCTCTTCTCAGTCTCTTTCTCTGTCCCTTGGTTAAACTGCAGTCGCCTGCAATGGACACCCCAGTGTGGCTCGGTTCTGGTTGGAGTAAAACCGTTGTCTCTGGTTCTCTCTCCTGTAAGACCTCCTGTATTGGAATCAAAGTCATTATTTCCAGTCCCTCTGTTATACTGGTCACCTGAGGAAATTCCATCACATCCCACTCAATCAGATTAACTTCAGATATCAATCTTTCTACGGGAGTGTCTGCAAAGGTTGTCAGCCTATTGCTATTGTCGGCATTACTTCTTTTCATCGCTCTTCGTGCTCTCTTTTTCTGTTTTTTATTTTTGTTTCTCAATCTATAACAGCCTCCTTTTTTATACTTAAATACAAGGTTTTGTAAAGGCCTGAATCTCTTTGGCCATGGCTTCTTCACTTCTATTGTGATATTTCCAGTCTTTGACATAGACAGATTGTCTACTTTTGCTATTGTTATTGCTTCTAAACCTTCAGTTGTTCCTATCAATGTTCCACTAAGGTGAACTTCCTATGTACCCGACATTCTCACCACTTCCAAACACACCTGCAATCACCGTTTGGAAGAACAAGTTTCTCTGTGTCCAAACCTATTTTTCGCTACTTGAGTTAAAATTCACCCACACTATCAGATTTATACCGGTGCAGACAGGGATTGACAATTTTCTTATCATTCATACTATACCAAGGCTCATATAGCCATTTCCCCAATTGGTATTGAAATCGTCAGAGCCCCAGTCCTCGCCGAGCCTGTGCAAAAAGAAAGCAAAAACATAACACTTAATACAGTGGCATTTCCCTTGTCATTTCCTCAATATTTATGCATTGGAAATGTCGGGCATTCCTATACTAATTCTTCTAGAGAGATTCGGTGTGATCTACTTGAATATAACGATACGGCTTTACTTGTTTTTGTCCGTTTGTCCAACCGGAAACTGGAGGTTCCAATCCTTTGTGTGTTCCTTTCACCTTTGGTTCTCTGGGGAACATAATCATTAAGTTCCACACAACCTATCAATTCTAACAAATGGTAAACTTGGTTAGCCATCTGTTCCAATTTCTTTTTGCTTTGTTGAAATTGTCATAATTTATACTTTAAATGACTGCTCCGCGTATTAACTATGTATAAATGTAATATTAACTTCCCTACTTGCTTTCTACTATGAAAATCAAAAACTATACTTCCTCCTACATTTCTCACCACATTTACATCTCACGCCTTCATCACATTCTTCATACAACACCATTCTACATTATTTTTCCACACATACCCCCTCACACCACCAAAAAAAACCTTTTGGTGGCGTCACTGCTTCCAACCACTATCACGGGAAAAAATTCATCTTTAGCAACTTAGGTCACTAAACCCCTGACCGTTACATAGCCCAGTTGTCCACGTTATTAAATTCATGAACCCCAGTACTATACCCACCGCAACATTTCCCATGATCCCTGAATCCACAGGGACCCGTCATTCCACAGCCCAAAGCATCTTCCCTCAGTTTCGAACCTGAACGAAAACACCCCAAGCCCCCTTCCAAGGAATATCACAACTCGTCCAACCATCACCTGTACCGGCACCTATTTCACATACATAACAGCTACGTAGTTCAAAACAACCACCCAACCAATAACACACAACAAGACGCAAAGCCAACCCTGCCTCCAAGGACCCCAACCGAAGGGGGAAACCAGGGGACTGGCACCTTCCCTAAAATGAAAAACAAAAAACACGCCACAACCGTCTCTAACCAAAACCAACCTAATGTAAAACCCATCTCCCTTATAACAAATGCTCCAACTCCTTGCCCCCAGCCCAAACACACACGCCACACTCAAGAGGGCCAGTCTGGGGGTTGGAGGGACCCCAACTAGAAACGGTCCGTAACGTACCCACAATCCATTTGAAGGCAAGGCATCGAGGGGGGGCGCACGTGGAGAAATGAAGGGAGGGAGAGAAGGAGAGACACAGGGGGGGGAGAGACATACATACGGAAGAGGAGTTCCCAAACGACCATGAATATTACCCTATCCTTCCGTAAAGTAAACACTATTTTAAATACAACCACTGCCTCAAGCCCACCATAAGGGCAACCTAACTCGAATACTCTAACTAACTGCATGTCATGTATGTCCTGATGAACCGAAAATGGGGGACCCTGATGTAAACAAGAAGAAAGTCTTTCCCTGGTCTGCATCCCCTTAACAATCGTGTGCATTGAGCCGTACTGTATTGCACCCATTCTGATAAAGTTTTCAATCAACCAATCAATCAACAGAGTCCATCTGGGAGAGAGGGATAGACAGAGGGAAGGGGAGATACCGGGAGGGAGGGAGGGAGAGAGAGCGGGAGGAAGACAGGGAGGGAGAGAGGGAGGACAGATGAAGGGAGGGGGGGCACAGACAGATGAAGGGAGGGGGGGAGCTATGACGGGAGGGGGGGGGGCACAGAGAGGGAAGGAGGGGGGGATGCTATGAAGGGAGATTTATTTATTTTCTTTCTATTCCCAGAATCAACCAGCAGACTTCACCGTACAGCCTGGTCCAGTTAACCCACAGCTTAATACAACTAATGGTCTTTGCATGGAGTTCCTAAAAGCCACCACTATACCCCAAGGGACGGAGGGAGGGAGAAGGGAATGGGGGAGGGAGGGATGCAGGGAGAGAGGGAGGGAGGGAGGGAGAGGGGGAGAGAGGGAAAGAAAAAGAGAGACGGCAAGACGAAGGGAGGAGGGGGGGACGGGGGAGGGAGAAGGCAGGCCGAAACCCCACCTGTTCAAAAAGGCCTTCGACTGTCAGCCTCCCATTTTAACTTCATCGCCCTCGTTTTTCTAAATCCTCCGTTTTCTCTATGTTTCTAATTAACCATGTTCTATTTCTTCCCTATAACTGTTTCAAACCTGTAGCGTAGCACTCTGGGATCCCATCGAACAAAAAGCGCATCACAAATCCAATCCATTATTATCACTATCATGTGTGGCTGCCGTCCTGGCGGTCATCTGTGCTCTACTGAGTGCACCCTTCTAGCCCAGCGAGAGCGCTGACGCTCCGTATTTGAGCAGGGTTGTCTGCCAACACAAGTTGGAACCCTGGAAGAAGCGATATAAGGAAACTAATCGCCAATAACTGTGAAGTTATCTTCGAACCCGTATCAGGAAATAAGCCTCCACACATCTGGTTAAATTAAATGCGAAACAAGACCTCCTGTGCGTCTCATGTTACAAACTTGTCCTCGTGAGCAGAGCGCATCACAACTACATCTAAAGGTGCATTGTTTGCAAACATTAGAACAGACACGTGATTCATACGCACACAGGAACGGGAGAGAGGGAGGGAGGGAGAGAGGGAGGGAGAGAGGGTGGCAGGGAGGGAGGGAGGGAGGGAGGGAGAGAGAGGAGAGGGAGGGAGGGAGGGAGGGAGGGAGGGAGGGAGGGAGGGAGGGAGGGAGGGAGGGAGGGAGGGAGGGAGGGAGGGAGGGAGGGAGGGAGGGAGGGAGGGAGGGAGGGAGGGAGGGAGTGGGAGGGAGGGAGGGAGGGAGGGAGGGAGGGAGGGAGGGAGGGAAAAGAGTACTATATCTGCATGGGGGGGCACACACTATGGTATAGAGGGAGATGATATCTCATCTCTACAGTGGGGCGGGGGGGGGGGGGCACACACCATAGAAACTATGAAGGGAGAAAGGAAGCATTCCAGGGAAGGAGCTGTACCATAGGGAGCTCACACCATATAATAAATGGAAGGATGGAATGGACCCACTATGATAGTGCAGGATGGATGGAAGGGGGGAGGGGAAGGGGGCACACACTATGATAATGCAGGATGGCACCCATTATAATAGTGCAGGATGGCACCCATTATAATAGTGCAGGATGGCACCCATTATAATAGTGCAGGAGGGGGCACACCCTATAGGGAAGGCTACAGTGGGGAGGGGGGGGCCCTGATGAAACTTCTAGTATCCTCTCATATACTGTACCATTTTAGCCATAAAAGGGGAAAAAAGGAGGGAGGGAGTGGAAAAGGGAGGGAGGGATGGAGGAAGAAAAGGAGGTGAGGGAGGGAGAGAGAGAGAGGAGAGGAGAAGGAGGGAGGGAGGGAGTGAGAGAGAGAGAGGGAGAGAGAGAGAGAGAGAGAGAGAGAGAGAGAGAGGGAGGGAGGGATGGAGGAAGGGAGGGGGGCAACCTAGGGAGAGAGGGCCAAGCAACAGCAGAGGTGTATCCATTTCAAAGACAACACCGCCCCCTGCTGTCTCTATTCGCACATCAACCTCATTGCCCCACAGTACTCGTCATCACGCAGCCACTTTTCCCATGACGTCAGCCGACGTGCTCACACAACATGAACCCCAATTCCCAGAATTCCCTGTACCGAATCGTAGTCCGCCATTAAGGATGGCTTCCCGCGAGACGTCGCCACAGGCTTACGTCACGTTTACACTCACGAGGTCTCGCTGTCAGCCAAAACAGCATCACGCGATATTCCCCGAGACTCCCAGCATGCAACATTGTTAGCACAGGTAGCTTTAGCATGTTAGCATAGTTAGCTTAGCATTTTCAGCATAGTTAGCTGTCCACTGCTAACACGATTAGCTTAATACTGTTAGCCCCATTAGCTTAGCTCAATGTTGCTATCGCTCGATCAGCCTAGCACGGCTAGTTAGCTTAGCCTAGCCCCTTACAATAGCGTTTCCTACACGGCCCATTATCCTGTTGATTTGAGCGGCACAACACATCGCGACGTTTTGCACAACCCAGTCATATTTTATAACATAATTTTAACTTTATTAAGCATTCGTTTATAAATCCTACAGTATCAGCCCTGGCCGGCTCCGTATTTTAAATCTAACGCTCCCGATCCAGCCCCGTATTTCAAATCTAACGCACCCCCTCTAGGCCCCCACCAAGCAGATGCTCCTAGTGACGTCATCAGTGGTGGCCGCGATCTGCCATTTATTCCTCGAAGCAGAAGAAGAACCCTGCTTTCTTTGATCTTTACCACATTAAACCACGACCTCATTACCACTGATTTAAAAAAAAATTCAAATAATGTGACACATCCTTTTGGTTCCATCTCACTCGCCATTCACTCAATTCATTCGATATCGCAACGCAGCGTCCATACGGTATGTACGACGTTCTCGCGGACAGTGCTATGGTGTCCCCGCGGCCGTACCCGTCCCTAGAGTTATCATAATGATACAAAAAATACCGGCATCCACTCCATAACCTCTAGCAGACTCATTCACACACATCCTCTCTCATCCACACAGTTACACTCATACTTCCATTCAGCAACATAATCATTCTTAGCACTGGTTAACCTTGTACAACATGCAGCATCATTTGGTAGCCTTTCAGCCACCATGGATGAAGCTATAAGTTCCGTCATCTCAACACATCAGTCGTACTAAACATTATTAGCCCCAAGCATTCCCCGTTAGCTTGCAACGTAGCTTAGCATGTATTAGCCCTGCTTTGTATAGCAGTAGCTTCCCGGGTATAAAACGGCTTTATTCCGTATTCTGCAACAGTATAGTAATCCGCGACGTTTAGCGTTATGATGACGTACGTTTGATCATAGCTATGATACCATGCATGTGTCATCCTATTTCATCTAAACAACATATATACATTGTTACATACCAAAGTCCTTATATAATGCCTCATCGCTTCTAAGTGCAGTTTTTTAGTTCGAACATAAGCGCAGATCTTTATAACCCCCCAGTGCACAAGTGCTAATTTTTCCGAGGTTTAAGAGGACTACCTTACGCGCTCCAGATCTCTTGTTCCGTAAGAATTAAACGGATTCGTACGACGTCGATTTGTCTTTAGCAACGTACAAACCAGACGTCTCTAGTTATTGTCATTGCATTTGAACCTACGATTCTAAACAAGAGTCTCTGTCGCCTAACCTGGCGCAATCCTCCCGCCCCTCAGCAGTGCGCGACCTGAACTATATTATTGTCCAACCCGATCGCGCCAATCCCCTTCATTTCATTAGTGCCGATACGGCTGTGCGCTCAATCGTTTAACTCGATCGCGCCAATCCCCTTAATTTCATTAGTGCCGATACGGCTGTGCGCTCAATCGTTTAACTCGATCGCGCCAATGCAACCATTCCCTACCCCTGTTCGAAATCTGCCCAAACAAACCCAGACAATACAGACACATCTTCAACTCACCGTTTGACCTCTGCTGGTTGTTGTCGCTCGAGGGTGGTGTAGTCAGGCGTCGTTGCTCTGCTCTGAGAGTTTTTGAAGTTCTGTTGTGTCCTTGTCCTGGGTTCCGTTCGGATGTACAGACCGGCAGTCACGGCGCCAGATTAATGTATCTTCTCAATGATTCTATGTTATAGCTATATGCTCGTTCTCTAATGTATAGTGGAATAGCTTACTCTGCTCGTTGTATTTTCCGTTAAAGTAACAGTTCATTCAAATATGGTCCGTTGGAAATCACGTGGAGGCGGAGACAGCGCTGCGGGTGAAAACGGTTCTGACCGTTGTTTTATTGGAATATCCAACAGCTTAAATTATCTGGTTCACAGCATCAATTATTTTCTATCTCTAATCAGCTTTTCCCGGAGGGCTTCTTAGTGGCGTCTCTTATTCTCGAACTGGTGGGGTGGATTCTCCGTCTCTGCTTCTCCGTTCTCTCTGCGTGTCTCTCTGCGTCTCGGTGTCTCCGTGTCTCTGTCTCACCTCCATCATTTAACCTGTAGGTTTTATAGAGAAGAGAGAACCCCCCCCGCCCTTGCGCCATCCAGTGCCGTCACCCCAAAGAGCCTGCTTTCCTATTGGCTAGAAGGTCTCCCCCTCTCAGTGATTTGGGTCTTGCGAAACAGCGTTACAAGGTGACCTTACAGAGGGGATATGAACTAGTTTCCTTTTAGAATGATTTACCCAAGTGTCCCTGAATGCGACCCTCATACAGATGGAAATATAGTACCCACTCAACCTAACAGTGGGTATCACAGAATGGCCTGTTTGGTCTGCTTAGCTAAAGTAAACAGAACTCGGGTGTTGGCCTTAAAGTTAAGTATTGGGCCCTCCATCCCACTTTGTTGTGTGGGGAAAGAGGTTTCATCTGTTTGCCATTTGGTCTGTTTTTTTATCTTTATGGCACTCTGGGCCTTTCCTATAACTGCTAAGTGAAGGCTGAAGGGGTGCACTGTTAGCTTTTTGACTGAGTTCTCCTGTGGCTTTTTCCATCAACCGCTAGATGATTTTAATCCTTCCTGTAATGCTTATATGGGTCATTTTGATCCATTTCGACTGAGGCCAGTTAACAGCCTTCTTGTTGACTCAAATGTATGGTTAACCTAACAGGTGATTTGGCATGGCTGTGAGTCTCTATTTTTCTAAGAGAAAATAACCTAGTTCTTTGCTATTTCATATATGTGCATAATTTCTATTGTTAAATTTACAGGTTTTATTTAGATAAATATACGACAGGAACCTTCAATAAACCAGTAGTAGATGATTGTAATGTTCTTGTGGGCACATAATTGACAAGATAATTGGCAATGTAGCTTGGTCCTGTTCCATTTAGGGCTTTGTATATAAGGAGGAGAACCTCAAAATGTATTCTAAATGTTACCGGAAGCCAGTGCAGAGTAGCTAACACTGGACTGATGATTGATTGATTGATTGAAAACTTTATTAACAGATTGCAGAATGGGTACAGTACAGTACAGCTCAATACATACAATTGATAAGGGGATGCAGACCAGAGAAAGACTTTCGTCTTGTTTACATCAGGGTCCCCCATTTTCATTCATCGTAACATATATGACATACATGACATACAGATAGACAGTACTGCTACATCTATACATTTATGACATACCAGATTTGCAATTACAGTACTGTTTGTGATACAAAAAGTGTCCAGAAAAAAAAAAAAGTATATACATTTGACGTAGAAACTGTACATTGGATTGGGTAGGTGGGGGTGGGGGGGGGACTGTACATTGGAGGTGGTTGGGTGGGTGGGGGGGGTTGGGTAGGAGTGGGGGGGGGGGGGGGTTGGGTAGGAGATGGGGCGGGGGGACACTGTACAACTGTACAAACAAACTGTACATTGGATTATTGCCGAGACCCATACTTGGTCATTTACTGTACATTGGAGGGGGTTGTGTTCGGACATTTACAGGGGCCAGTTTCGAGTTGCAGTCTCCCTTAGGTGTTTTTTGAGAGTGTTTTTGAAAGTGGGTAGTGATTCACATTCCTTTACAGCTTTGGGTAGGGCGTTCCACATTGATGTGGCATAATTGCGAAACGTGTTTAGTCCCTTGTTTGAGCCGAATCTGGGTTTAACATGATTTGTGGAGCTCCCTCTGGTGTTGTGATCGTGGTATTCACTGACCTTTGGGAAGTATTTTGTCATGTACATGGGTACCTTGGTCGTGTAGTGTATCTTGTAGACCAGGCCCATTGCAAGTTGCTGTACTCTGTCGTCTACTCTAAGCCATCCTAGGTTGTCAAAGTGGGCAGGGGTGGAGGTGGGTTCTAGGAGTAAGGTCAAGCAGTAGTCTGACAGTTTGTTTTGAGATGTTTGTAATTTTGTTTTTAGCGCCTTTGAGGTGCTTTGGTACCATAAGGTGCAAGCAATAGTCGTAGATGTGGTCTCTCCTCTTGGTTCTAGTTATTAGCCTAGCTGCAGAGTAGCT